>NC_051066.1:6307306-6648140 GCF_004664715.2 Peromyscus leucopus | reverse complement strand
TGCTAACATGTGCCTACAACAGTCACCTGCCTTTCAGTCTCAAAGTAATAAATCCAGAGGGAGGAACCATCAGAGCCATTCCCCTGCCCCATCCACATGCTGGGCTAGAAGGCCTCATGGGCCCAAGTCAGTGGCTAGAGGTTTTATAAATTATTATTGTGGTAGAGGTTTTATAAATTATTATTGTGGTAGAAGTGGGCATTGGCGGGGCTTATGACTGCACCAACATCATTATCTGCCCCATCCACATGCTGGGCCAGAAGTAAGGGCACTTGCTGCCAAGCTTGATATCTGAGCTCCATGCCAAGAACTCACATGGCAAAGGAGAAAGACTACTCCTAAAAGTTGCCCTCCGCCCTCTGCTCATGCTCCATGAGGCATGTGCACACATACATCACATATACAGTAAGAAGATGAATAAAGGTAATAGAGCCAGCCGGTGGTAGCACTTGGGAGGCAGAACCAGGCGGATCTTTGTGAGTTCAAGGCCCGTCTGGTCTACAGAGTGAGATCCAGGACAGGCACCAAAACTACACAGAGAAACCCTGTCTCAGAAAACAAAAACAAACAAACAAACAAACAAAAAAAGGCAATACAACAAAAGTAATTAAATTTTCTCAAGCTTTTAAAAAAAGTATTATTCTTTTTATTTAGCTCTTTTTTTTTTTCTTTTTTAAGGTAGGGTCTCATATAGCCAAGGCTGGTCCCCAACTAGCTGAGGATGACCCTAAATTCCTAATCCTCCTGTCTCTATCTCCCCAGTGATGCATCTCACAGGCATGTGCCACCACACTCAGTTCCCAAAAGACTATTCTAGAAGACAGAAAATTGCCTTATATAGTCATAAATTGCTTCACAACCTTTGGCCAATGACAGACATATACTGTCCTTTACGATTATATCACCTATCAAATGCAGTAGCCACTTAGTGTGCCACGATCACAAGTCTCCTAAAGACACATTTCTCCAGTCTTGGTAAGTGACATGTGTCTGCTGGTGACTCCTCAGAGACCCTCCCACACCAAGTCATCTCCATGTTGTTCCTTCCTTCCTTTTTCTGAGAACTCTGAGATCCACCTGCCTCTGCTGGGATTAAAGGCGAGAGCCACACATCCAGCCAGCTTCCATTTCTTTATTTTGAACAAACACCAGTTTAGGGAAGCATGTTGACCTGAAATGGCTGTAGCCAACCGGTCTCAGCTGCGTCTGGAGGTGCCTGACGGAGCTGACGGAGTAGAAGCAAGCAAAAGCTGGATACGCTCCTCCCTCAAGGAACAAACCCCAAGGAGCACAATCAGATTCATTCCTCCAAAATGTCATTCATTTAAGGAGACAGGCTAAGACACTCATCAAGCATAGGACACAGGTTCTACCTCCAGATCTGGATGTCTGTGTGCCACCACAAGGGGGCGCTGCCTCCAGAGGAAGGCTGCAGCTAAGGCTGGCGGAACTCTACTGCCCCCCTGTGGAGACTTAACAAGGGCCATAAACAGCCCTTATCGGTGTCTTCCTGTTCCTTACTGCAGACCTCTTAACTGACAAACATTTTTGTACTACTTACAGACTGTATCTGGAGAGCCTGGGAGAGGGCTCAGTCAGTAAGGTGCTTGCCATGAGGATCTGAGTTCAGATCCCAGAATTCCCACACTCCCCCAAAAAAGCTGATGTAGCCTCACTGCTCGGGAGGCAGAGATTAGAGGATCCTTGGGGCTCCTCCAGCTGATTCCAGGAGCTCCAGGCTCAGGTTCAGTGAGAGACCCAGCCTCAAAACACACACACACACACCCAGGCTCAGGTTCAGTGAGAGACCCAGCCTCAACACACACACACACACACACACACACACACACACACACACAAATAGTATGCTTGTGCACCCATACATACACATAAATCATATTGAAAGTTGGGTGAAAGGTGGCACACGCCTTTAATCTCAGCACTCAAGAGACAGAGGCAGGTGGGTCTCTGTCAGTTTGAGGTCAGCCTAATAATCTATATAGAGAGTTCCAAGACAGACAGCCAAAGCTACGCAGGGAGACCCCCACCGACCCCGCCCTGCCTCAAAACAAAAATTAAAAAATAAAAAAGCAAAAACAAGCAGGTGCCTCACGCCTGTAAATCCAGCAGGACTGAGGTAGGAAGAACCTCAGGAGCTCTAGGCCAGCCTGGGGCACAGAGTGAGTTCCAGGTTAGCCTGGGCTAGAGTAACACCCTCTCAAGAAACTGAAATAGGGACTGGAGTGACAGTTCAGCAGTTAAAAGCACTGCTGCTCTTGCAGAGGACCTGGGTTCGAGTCCCAGCACCCACATGTGGCTCAGAACCCTCTGTAACTCCAGTTCTACCAGGCACACATGTGAAGCCCATACCCGCAGGCAAAATACCTACACACATAAAATAAAAATACTAATTAAAAAATTAAAAAAGCAAAAGCAGCCAGGTGGCGGCAGCGCACGCCTCCAGCACTTGGGAGGCAGAGCCAGGCGGATCTCTGTGAGTTCGAGGCCAACCTGGTCTACAGAGTGAGTTCCAGAACAGGCACCAAAACCACACAGAGAAACCCTGTCTCGAAAAACCAAAAAAGAAAAAGAAAAAATTACATTTGTAATTTAAATTAATAAAAGAGCATCTGACTTTTCCAGCTAGGTACTTAGGTCATCCCTTGAGATATCACCACTGTCCTTCCATTTCCTTTACTTATGAAAACTGATGGCTGCTATTAGTGGGCCAATATGGACAATGTGGATTTAATGTTTGCTGAATGGATAAATACCGGCAGAGAGACATACAGGCTGGCCTTGGCTCTGGTACCACAGCCCTCCACAGAGCTAAGAGGAAGATACCACCCCAGCCCCCGCCCAAGAGACACATCCCCCCCCAGAGTCCCGTACCTAAAGAAGCCTGTCTTCAGGCCGTAGTTCCGCAGGATGCGTTCAGTGAAGGCACAGGTGGAGCCCTAGATAGCGTTGGGTGGGGTGAAGTGATGGTTAATACTGATTGGAAAATGGGCAGCACCTACAGTCACCCGGGAGACACGTTTCTGGGCAGGTCTGTGAAGGAGCTTCTAGACAGGGCTGCCGGAGGCAAGCCGAACACCAGCATCCATTAATTACTTCCTGACTGAGGATGCAACTCGATCTCACGCCACAGTGGACCATATGCCCCAGGACTTACAGTCAAATAAACTTCTTCCCTTACATGTTGGACAGTTTCCTGTCACCTTCACGTAAGCTAGACATCTGGGAGGGGACCTCAACTGAGAAAACACCTTCGAAAGATCGGGCTGTAGGCAAGCCTATGGGGCGTTTTCTTAATTGGTGATTGATGTGAGAGGACCCAGCCCATGGTGGGTGGTGCCACCTCTGGGCTGGTGGTCCTAGGTGCTCTAAGAAAGCAGGCTGAGGGGCTGGAGAGATGGCTCAGCGGTTAAGCGTGCTGACTGCTCTTCCAGAGGTCCTGAGTTCAATTCCCAGCAACCACATGGTGGCTCACAACCATCCGTAGTGAGATCTGGTGCCCACTTCTGGCTGCAGACAGAACACTATATACATAATAAATACATCTTAAAAAAAAAAAAAAAAAAAAAAAAAAAAGCAAGCAGGCTAAGCAAGCCATGAAGAACAAGCCAGGAAGCAGCCCCTCTCCATGGCCTCTGCATCAGCTCCTGCCTTCAGGTTCCTGCCCTGACTGCTTTTGATGATGAACTATTATTATATGGAACTGTGGGTGAAATAAACCCTTCCCTCCCCAGGTTGCTTCTGGTCACGATGTTTCATCACAGCAATAGTAGCCCTAAGAAGACACCCTAAGTTGCTATTTGGTAGCAGCCCGTAGAAAAGCAGCTAATAAATGCGGACAGGCCCCAGCCCACGGGGACTGCTCTTGGGTTACTTTTCTTACCTTTCCTTTGGTCCCAGTGACGTGGATAATGTTTAGGCTGTTTAGGTCCTCCACCTACAGCAGACAGAAAGGTCCCTGCCTCAGGCACAGGGCTCCCCAGCAGAGGGGGCAGAGGTGTCCCCAGGATCTACTGCCTCACCTGCAGTCCACTCCGTACCAGGTACACCTCCATGGCTTCCAGCTGCGCCTGAGGGTCACTCCGCTGACGCTTCACCTGCTCCAGGTAGCTGGCATTGGTCTGCAGGGTGTTGAGCATGCGCACAGCATCCTGGCAACCATAGTCCTAGTTCAGTGAGGGTCCTTAAGGACGGCGGTGCTCAGGCAACAGTGACAAAGCCAGGGCGAGAGGCCTGTTATACCAGTCCTGCTACCTTGGCCTACACTTACTTGGTGAGGAGGGAACCCTGGCATGTTCCCAGTCCTGGCCAAGATGGGAGCCCCGCCCGGGGAGTGCCAGGCAAAGCTGGCAGGACTAACGGGCCTTCATTTCCTGAGCTGCCTTCCCGAGCCTCCATGCCCCCAGCCTTGACCCTCACACCCCCTGGGCCTTTGTCCTTACTCATTCCACCACTACACTGGGCACCCATTGGGCTGGGGCAAGGTCCACAGGTATCTAGGGACTTGGAATTCTGGAATTCCTTAAGGCTCTGGAGTTCCACATTCTAACCCCAAGACAAGACGATGAAAGCAATTAGATCTTGAAGAGGAGGAACAGAGGGAAGGAAGATGTGCCCAGGCCATCCAGCCAGAACCCACAGGTGGGCACAGCCTCAGGAGGGAGCGGATGGGGGTGGGGCCAGAAAATAAAAGGAGAGAACTAAATCAGAGGTATTTGAGGATTTAAATCCGGTCGTGCGTGTGTGTGTGTGTGTGTGTGTGTGTGTGTGTGTGTGTGTGTGTGTTTCAACTATATCTACATTCTTCGAAGTCCGTGCTCAGGTAGTTCCCTCGGGCATCAGACCCACGTCACCTGCCCCCTTAGCCTCAAGGCTTGGCTAGAAGCCTCACTGCCCTCAAACCGGTGCCACCTGCCTGGCTAACATCAAGTTCTGGCCACTGACAACTGAACCCTGGCACAGCAATCTACAGACATTTTCTGTTTTCTAGATTCTTGGTCTCTTATCGCCTCTTTTCCCGCCTGTCCACCAGCCAATTCTGAACACCTGGATTGCCAGCCTTGAGTCCTGGAGACCCCAGCTCCTCCCGAGTATTTCCACTCTGGACTCCAGACTCCTCCCTTCCCCCTCATCCCGCACTGCCAGTGCAGACTCTGGGGTCACTGCAACTTCTGAAACTCAATTCAGACGCTGGGCGACCTGGCGTAATCACCAGCGCCCCTTCCCTCTGCAACGCACACCCTAGGAATTCCCAGATCCGGCCCCCTGACCCCAACTTTCTGGTTCCCTGTCACCTCCCCTGGACTCCGGGATGTCACCGCCTCCCTAACCCCGCAACTTCAGGATCCGCTGTTCCCAGCAGCTGGCGGAGCGCGGAGCCGGCTCCGGTCTAGCCCACGTGTCAGTGCGCGACCCTGTCCCACCGCGGGTCAGAAACCTGATACTCCATGCCGGGCTCCTGCGGCGCGGGCCACGCGCTCAACCACCGCCGCGCCGCGCCCTCGGCCGTTGCACCACGCGCAGAAACAGCTGCCAGGGACAGAGCCGAGCGCAGGTGGCTCCGCGCCCACGACATAGTCCTGATGCCACTGCCAGCTAGGCCTGGGCCGGTGCCGCCCCGCCCCGCCCCGCCCCGCCCCGCCCTGACGCGCCTCTGGGATCCACCAATCAGAGTCTCTCAAGGCCCCCCGGACCAATGAGAGTCGGCGCCCTATCGCGGCCATCTTTGTGAGGGGCAGATCGCGGGCCACTGCGCGGCTTTCGCCGTGCTTCTGAGGGCGCACTGCCGGGAAGGGTGGGGTGGGGTGCGTAGAAGGGGACCTTAAAGGGACTGCGCACCTCCAAAGTTCTGAGCCGCAGGTCTTAAGGACTTTGCCACATATCCGAAAATAGCCACGCCGAGCCAGCAGCCCTCGGTCCCTGCTCCAGGCCAGCTGGGATAGAATTACAGAGCTGGCAGACGCCGGTGGTCAACAGTTCCCAGCACCGAAATGTCCGGGCTCAGGCACAGTGGGGATGTGGCCTTTGCGGTCAAGAATCTGACGCCTCTCCCGAGGCCCCTAACGCACTCTGAGAAACCTAGGAAGACTTCCAAGAGGAATGGCACCCTTACCGAGGCCTGCGGGGTGCAGGAGAATTTCCAGGCTAGAAAGGGTACAGTGATTCAAAGCCTTCTATTGGGTTGGACCGAGTTGCTCCCTGGATGCTCCGGTCTGCAGGGCCTTGGAGCCTGTACAGAATGTGCATTAGGGCTGGAGTGGTTAAGAGCACTGGCTGCTCTTCCATAGATCCAAGGTTCAAGCTGAGTCACGGTTCAAGTCCCAGGACCCACACTGCGGCTCACAGCTGGGGACACGCCTACTTCTGGCCTCCAAAAGCACCAGATGTGCCCGCACACAATGTAGTGCACAGACTTGCAAACACACACACACACAAAAAAAAATTGGAGTAAATTTGGCTGGCTAAAATTAAAATGGCTTTAGGGAGAGGAGAATGATCGGATTAGCACTTTGTAAACTCCCTGGCAATGGACAGTTGATTTGAGAGCAATGGAGGGGAGGGGAATACTCAGTAATCTCACCTAATTGTGGGCGAAGAGGCCCCTCCATTTGTGGAAGGCACTGGAGAAAAGGCGGCCCTTGGATCGATGATGGGTTTTCAATATCTTCCGCTTTCCATCATTGGGCTTAAATATTTAGCAGGGATTGTCTCTTGTTAAATAAACAAGAGATGTTTGGGGAGGAGTCTGGACTTCGGCTCTCTGAACATGCTGCTCGACTCAAATGCACGGAGATCTGCTTGTGTTGGGTGTTGGCCTCCTGAGTGCTGGGATCAAGGTGGTCGAGTGTGTATTTCAGGGAACAGCTTCGCTCATTTTGGGCTCACTTTCCTCTCTGTTTTTCTGTGGGGTTCAGTCTATAACCCAAGTGGACTTGAGACACCATAGCTGGGCCAGGCTAGTCTCAAATTCTCTTATGCAGCAAAAGATGACTGAACTCAATCCTCCTGCCTCCACTTTCAAGTGCTGAGATTACAGGGCTGGATGACAGGCCTATAGTGCCCACCTGGTTTTACATCCTGCAGGGATCTAATCCAGCACCTCATGCAAGCTGGGCAAGCCACCTGCCACTGCCCAGTCCTCCAAGGATTTGGTTTGTTATTTGAGACAGGTCTGGCGCACCCCAGGCCTTCCTCTAACTGCCTGTGTAGCTCAGAGTGATCTGAAACTCTGATCTTTCTGCCTCCACCTCCCGGGTGCTGGGATTACAGGATTTTGCCACTTCGCCTGGCTTTGTCCACAGGTGTATTTCAGTGAGCAGCCTCACCCATTCTTAGCCTACTTCTCAGTCTCTCTATTTTTTCTACGGGTCTCAGTCTGTAACCCAGGAGGACTTGAACTCAAGATCCTTCCTCTATCTGCTGACTGGTCTGACAGCCCTTGTGAGCCAGTTTTAGTTTGTTTGTTTGTTTGTTTGTTTGTTTGTTTTTAATCTTCTCTCTGCCAATCACAAAAACACTTTGTGCCTCTAGAAGTGTGATTAAGAGGCAGAGCTTCAGCTGGGCGGTGGTGGCGCAAGCCTTTAGTCCTAGCACTCGGGAGGCAGAGGCAGGCTGGTCTCTGAGTTCGAGGCCAGCCTGTTCTACAGATGGTCCAAGATGGCCAGCGATACACTATAAAAATATAATATTAGAGTAAAAGCATTTGTGCACCTAGTTCTGTCCTGGGGTGGGGGTGGTATTTTTTAACTGTCAGATCTGTAAGAAGTGACCCTGGAGTTGTGCAGCAGCCCAAGTGAAGGCTGCTATCTTCTGCGGAGTGAAGAAGAAAGTCCTGCTTGTCTACGGTCCTGGCTGAGCGAATTTCCATTCCTCTCGTTTTCCTTGTTTGGTCGACTGGGCTTTTGTTTGTTTGTTTGCTTTATTTTGTTGTTTGTTTATGATAGGTTCTCACTAGATAGCCTACAGTGGCCTGAAACTCCCTCTGTAGCCCAGGCTTGCCTCTAACTCTAATTCTCCTGCCTCAGTTTCCCAAGTACTGGAAATGCATCCAAGGTTCAAGGAATACAGTTATATGCCACTATTCTCAACCTAATTTCCTTTTTATTTTGTGTGGGTGCTTTGCCTGTATTTGTGTCTGTGCCAGCAGAGGGCAGAAAGGGGCAGGGGGTGGGCAGATCCCCTGGAACTGGAATTACAGGCGGCTGGTTGTGAGCTGTCATGTGGGTGCTGGGAATTGAACCCAGGTCCTCTGGAAGAGCAGCCAGTGCTCTTAACCGCTGAGCCGTCTCTCCAGGCCCAAGTTCTTTTATCTTTGCCATGTCAAAGCAACAGAGGGGCTGGGATCTGGCTAAGCACTAGAGCGTTTGCTCTGTAGACAGCAGCTCTAACCGGAAACAGAAATGCAGACATGGAGGACAAGACACTGGCAATTCCGTGGATCTACACTGGTATTATTCCACTTGTAGCAGGGAATAGTAAGTGGTATGCCTGGGCCTTGAGCATGTCACCTCTACCCTAGACTTGAGCCTATTCTGCTGTCCCCCAGGGCAGGTTTCATGACTTTCCATGTGTTTATTTTATTATTTTGGCCTAGGTCTCATATATCCCACAATGGCCTCTAAATCTCCATGTATTAAAGCTGCCTTGAACTCCTGGATCCGCCTCTTCCACCTGGAAAGTGCTGGGTTTACAGGCATGCATCACTATCATATCCAGTTTATACACGCTGGAGGTCATGCCCAAGGCCCTCTGCACACTAGGGAAACACTGCCAACTGAGTTTTAGGCCCAGCCTTCAATTCCATTCACAGACCGCAATCAACCCTGTACAAGCAGACTCCATACCATACGGCTTCCGTGGACTTTTCCTCCCTGGTGCTAGGGTTGGCACACACATGTGCATGCCGTAGCATGTCCTCGGAGGTCAGAGGACTACTGCAGGAGTTGGTTCCCTCCTTCCACCAGGTGGGACCTGGGAACCAAACACAGGTTGTTAGGCTCGGGGACAAGCGCCTCAGCCACTGAGCCGTGGTGCTAGCCCATCCACAAGCCTTTCTGCCCAGGATCTGCTTCTGGGCTGTGTGGGATGTCGAGGTCCCTGTGGCTGATCTGCCTCTCTGAGCTGTGGAGTACCCTGAGCTGTTTCCACCCCTGGCTAATCTCCTGTGGGCTGCCTTTAGGCTGCTTCCTGTATTTTGCAGTGATGCAATGGCATCATTTACCTTCCTTATTTCTGCCCCGAGTGAGCAGAGCCTAAGACTAAGAAGTGAATGACTAGGTCAAGGGTGACTAGGTCAAGGGCCATTTGCAGCACACATGCTCACACATATTGCTTTGTTGTGCCCAACAGAGGAGACAGAGGAAGTTTCCTCACTCCGGTGGCTCCTTCCCATCCTCATATCCTGATGCTTGGCATCAGCCGCCTCAGAACCTTGTGTGAACCAGAGACTGTCCTCATTCTAGGGGGGGGGGGGCGAGAAATTGAGGATCGGAGAGATAAGTGAGCACACCCAGACTAGCTCGCTAACATCTACCCTTGTTCCTCCCACCACCTGTCTGCTCCTCCAGTTCTCCCTGTGTTCCTGGGCTTGCTGTGGGACTCTAGAAAGCTGCCCCCCACCCCCATCTCTGATTAATTTCCTCCACAGCAAGACGAGGTCTGAGGAAGCAGTCTAGCCGTCCCTTCCTCACCTGGGTCTCTCTCTACACCTGGAATACTACAAAGAACCAGGACATTCAAACTTATCAGCAGGTGTGCACGGAAGCCTAGCATCCAGAAGTGGGGTGCATCTCTGTACCCCCAGCACAGACAAGGACCCTCCATGTTCCAACATCTACACCAATGACCTACAGAGAGCCCCGTCCTTAACGAGTTCCACATCCTCGGCAGGCCTTAACTGTGAGTGCGGATGAGTTCCAGGAGCACGGGCAGTTAGCTCACCGATGGCTGCAATGCTGAAGGAACCGTCTCTCTCCCTCAGCAACCGTTACCTGAACATGGGCTTCCTTTGGCCCTGCAATCGTGCCTTCTAGAGTGACTGGAGGAGGCAGCTGGCCTTCTCCCAGAACCCCTTGTGCATCCATCTCACAGAGCAGGTGACATGGATAAACATGCCACGTGCCCTCCTGAAGCCCCTTCTTCCCTGGGCTTCCTGCCACCTGCTTGCCTTCCTGTCTGTCCTAAGGGTGCACTTGGCTGGTCTCATCTCTCTGTTCTTTGTTATCTCAGGCCTCTCTGCCACCCTGGCATCCTATGTCCCAAGTCTGTGATGACTTCACCATGCCACAGGCTTAACTGTCCATCAGCCTCCTGGGCTCTTGCCCACAATAGCCACAGTATCTTAAACTGGCCATTCTCATGGCAGTACCTTCTGGAACTGCCGAAGCCTGCTCAAGTTGGCCCAGGCCAACCCACCTGAAAAGCATCTATCTATCCATCTGTGGAGCCACTCCGAGCCACAGCCAGGTCTCACTCTGGGTCCTTACGCCAAGCTCCACCGTCCCCAGGCGCCCCCTCCAGAGTCCATCCTTTCCCTCCCAGGTCTATCTCGCTGTCTGTCCTCTGCCCTCTAAGTTCTCACTCTTAGGGTAGTTGAGGCCTGTGCGGTCCACATCCCTTATGACAAACTCCACGCTCTGCTTCTCCCTGACGTGGACCATCACCCAGGCCAGTTTGCTAATGCTCACACTTAGTGGTCACTGGGCACCAAAACGGTTTAATCCTGTTAGCAGCCTGGACTATGGTCATTTTCACTGCATAGAGCAGCAAACTGAGGCACAGGATGTGGTGATGTATTGTGTACCCTAATAAAATTTGCCTAAAGATCAGAGAACAGAACAAACCACTAGGTTAAACATAGAGGCCAGGCAATGGTGGCACACTCCTTTAATCCTAGCACTTGGGAGGCAGAAATCTGTCTGGATCTCTGTGAGTTCAAAGCCACCCTGGACTACATGAGATTGACTCAGTCTAGGAGAGAAACAGAGCCAGGCAGTGGTGGCACACACCTTTAATCCCAGTGGGAGATAAATGGGATCAGAAATGGGTTCTTGGGAACCACACATTTTTAACCCCAGCACTTGAGATCTCACGCCTTTGCTTGGGAAGCACACAGGCCTTTAATCCCAGCACTAGGAAGGAATTGATTTGGCTGGGTGGAGAAAGGTGTATAAGGTGTGAGGAGACAGGAACTGAAACTGAAGCTTTTTGGCTGAAGCTTTTCAACTAAAGGTTTTTCGGCAGGACTCCTTTTGGCTTAGGACTCAGAGACATTCAGTCAGGGGACTCGTGGAGTTGGTGAGACGTGGCAGTGGCCTGTTCCTTTGCCTCTCTGATCTTGCAGCATTTACCCCAATATCTGGCTCCAGGTTTTTTTTTATTAAAAGACTATTTAGTAATTCGTGTTACAACAGGAGGCCACTCACCCAGCCTTGGGTCGCATAGAGAATGAAGACTGTGGGTTCTTCACATTGGTCTGTCCCTCTGGCCTGGATCATTCAAGTTTGCATGACTGATCTCCACTGTTGCGGGACATTCGCTCCTGTCACCTGCCAACCTTTTGTCCCTTTGGGATTTTGAAGCATCTGGTTGTATTACCATTTCCAAAGAAATACTTCTCTGGGCCAGGGGAGATGATTCAGTGGGTTCAGTGCCTGCATTTGAGACAACTGACCCCACAGCACCCGGGAGGCAGAGGCAGGTGGGTCTTGTGAGTTGGAGGCCAGCCTGGGCTACAGAGTGAGTTCCAGGCCAGTCTCGGCTACAGAGTGAGATCCAGGCCGGCCTGGGTTACAGAGTGAGATCCAGAGGAGGTGGGGAAAGGAAGCGCCATCCCTGAATCCCTGGCCTGCACCCTGTTTATTTATTGATCCTTTGTGGATTTTACATCATACTTTCTGATCCCATTTATCTCCCTGTCCCCTCCAATCTACCCTCTGCTCTTGGAACCTCCGCCTGCCAAAAAACAAACAAAGCAGAAACAAAAACAAAACAAAAAAGACAGAAGAATCTTGTTCTGGAAGCCTCTTGAGTCAGTTTATCCTTTACTGGCCTGCACTTTGTTTTTGAAACAGAGTTTCTCTGTGTAGCTCTGGCTGTCCTGGAACTCAATCTGTAGACCAGGCTGGCTTGGAACTCACAGAGATCCTCCTGCCTCCGTCTCACGAGTGCTGGGATTAAAGGCGTGCGCCACCACCGCCTGGCTGCAAGTTCTTTCTAGACATGGTGCGGCTCTAGGATGAGTGCACGTGTCTTGCCTCATGTAACCCTCATGATTGTTTCTGAGGAAGATTGTGTTCTGAGCCCCATTTCCCAGGGAAGACAGTGACTTAGTCATTTACAGGCTCTATCCCAGGCCCTAGCTGACTCCTGCCCCACCTGCTCCATGTTGTTAGGTGAGGTCACTGCAGTCACCTGCTCAGTGGGGATCAAGCCTTAGCTGGGGGTCTCACCTGCCTCCTGTAAAACACAGGTGACACTACTCTGCTCCTGAGATCCCCGAGACTCCAGTGTCGCCTAATAATACACTGGGCAGGGCTTCTGAGGTCCCTGTAAAGTGGAGGTGTGCAGTGAGCAGGGTTCCTTACATCATCTGCTCAGGAGAGTGTCTGGTGACAGGGCCTTCCCTGGGGGCTGCCTCATCCTCAACCCTGGAGGCCTATTTACCCACAAGAAAGTAACACAAGCACCACCAGGCTCCTGGGATCTCCTACCTGAAAGGAAGCGGCCTTAGATTCGCCAGCACTCCCTGGTGGACCTTTCCACGCCATGGTTGCTTCCCTCCAGGACTTCTCCATCCCAGGCCAGGACCTGAGCAGGCATCTGACACTCTTCATGACCCGGTCCCCTGCTCCCCTAGTGGGTGGGGCACTAGTGACTCACAAGTTGAGGTGCCTCTGGCCACGCCAGCTCTACCCATCTGTAGTTGGACTGCAGGCCCTGCTGGGAGGCTCCCAAGGCCTCGCTCACCCTCTCCACCAGGGGCGGGTTTACCCCATAGGTTCCCGCTCCATCCTGAGCACAGCCCAGTAACCTTCCTGGGTGTCCTGGCTGCTCTGTCCACTACAGGGCTAGCTGGACTCCCCTCGTGGGTTAAATAATAACTAGACGGAGGCTAAAGGTGAGCGGCAGGAGGGGTGGGTGGAAAGAGGGGTATGTGGGAAATGGCCAAGCCCTCGGGGTGGCCTTCCTGCCCGGGGAGACTGGCTCTGCCTGGCTGCTTCTAGCTGTCCTCGTCACACCTACCCTTGTAGTTGGACCCATTTGGTTCTTGCCCCCCCAGCAGATGAGTGGAGCCAGACAAGGGAACGCAGGGTAGGCATGGGGGTGAGGTGACCTTGACCAAGTCCAAGTCCATTAGAAGAGAGGCCTTGTTTTTCCAGCTCCGTCAAAAAATGAAAGAGCCCCCAGACTGCAGGGGCATCAAGAGAAGAGTCCAGGGCTTCCTAGTGTTTCCGTAACTCAGTCTTCTGTGTGTCAGATTAGCAGAGCTGACACTGTCTAGGAGCTGGGAACAAGACCCGCGCCTCCCTCCACAGATGGGGACAATGCGCATGTCACGTCAGGGTATCAGGGTTGGATGATGAAGCAGGCCCTCCCTGCGGTGACTGCGGAGGAGAGAGGGATGAGGAAGGGGCAGCTTAGCCAGCTGCTTCTGGGACTTTACAGAAACGTGAAGTTGGTGTGTGCGTGGGCTGTGTCCATCACATCGCACAAGGTCAGAGAACCCGGGGCTCCGTGCGTGACTCAGTTCTTCCTCGTGAACGGAACTCAGGTCAGGAGGGTTGGTCGGTCGGGGGTTTCACCAAGCCACGTCAGCAACCCAGGAGTTTAAGGCCTGCGTCCTGCGTTATCACATGGGTAAAAACATTAACTAAAGGAGCAAACACAGACACATGGAAGGACAGAGCCACACGCTTGCTCTAGTTCAGAAGGCTGTGGCCCTGGCTTGTCTGTGCCAGCCTCACCAGCCTGAGGCTTTTGCTTCCACACCAAACCCTGATTCCCTCAGCTGCTCTGTACTTCCTTTCCTCAGTCTACATTTTGAGGGCATGGTGTGTAGTGGATGAGTGTGCACACTTACACTTGTAGGTGTGTACATTCACATGTGTGTGCTAGTGTGTGGAAACCAGGGGTTGACAGGTGTCATCCTCAACTGCTTTTGAGATGGAGTCTCTCATTGAACCTGGAAATCCCTGATTCAGCCTGACTGGCCAACAAGCCACAGAAACCCTCCCTTCACCTCGGCGCTGGGGTGACCGGCAAGCACCGTGTTCTGTGCGGGTGCTGGGGTCGAACTCAGGCCCTCACACTTGTCCAGCAAGCACTTTACTGACTGGGCCATCTCCCCTGTCCTTCCTTTTTTGAGTCTGAACCTCCTGGAGCAGGAGTTCCAGGGGGATAGGGTAGGCCCTTGCTGTGTACCCATTCATAAACAGCCCTGGAGCTAAAGCCCAGGCTGTTCCCCGCTCCCGCCATTTCAAGTCTGCAGTGTCTTGCCCTTGAATCAAGTCTGAGGGTTTATGAGCCAAAGGGCCCTTGGCCCAGCCGCTCACCACCACTGCAGCTCACAGGACAATTGCCAACACCAAGCCCAGTACAGTGAGGTATCACCATATTTTATTTTATTTTATTTGTACTGAAATGTGATTTTATTTGTATGTTAATAAATAAAGTTGCCTGGGGGTCAGAGCTAATAGCAAGCCATAGCAGAAGCTGGGCGGTGGTGGTGCACGCCTTTAATCCTGATCACACAACAGGCAGATCTGTGTGTTCAAGGATACAGCCAGCATGGAGACACTCACCTTTAATCTCATTACCAACCACAGAAGACCTGGAGGTCTGTACAGACAGGCAGTGAGGTCATGTGGTTGGGTTTACAACCAATGAGAAGGCAGAACAGAAAGTCTATATAAAGACAAACACACAGGAAGTAGCTCTCTTGGCTGAAGAGGCTAGCTGCAGCAGTGAAGGGTAAGGCTCTTAGCTCTTGGGCTTTCATCTTTGCATTGGCTCTGTGTTATATAATAGATGGTTACTTCTCCAGTGGGGCACTGCGGATTTGCCCTCTGAGGGTGAAAAGTACTGTGGAAGGTACCCAGGAGGGGAGAACAAGACAGCCCCCTACAGTGTTGGGGGGTAAAGAATCAAGACAGTGTCCTGGCCGACCAAATCCTGGGACAAGAGCTGAGGATTAAATGCAGAAAATACAGCTACTTACTGGAAAAAAAAAAATAATAATAATAATAAAAAAAAAATCAATCGACTTTTAATTTTAACCAACAAAACTGCATCCAGGAATGTCTCTGAACTGAAGAAACACGATAAAATTATCCCTTTGAAGAAACCAAGAGTTCTCACCAGCCCCATGCTCCTGAGGTCTATGCCAAAAGTAGCCCATTTTTGAGGTGCCTCTGTCCCTCAAATTTCTCATGCCCAGGCAGGGCTGGGAATGGTGAGGGGGCTGTACCCTCCCTCCCATCATGCAGGGAGCTCTTTAGAACGTCGTCACAGTGGGTGAGTCTCTCCCACCTCACTGCCTGTCCAAGCTGAGACCCTCCAGAGAAGGGCAGGCAGGCTGGCCCTGACACCCTCCAGGTCTCGCAGCCAATGTTCCACTCCAGTCCACTCAGGCAGCCGTTCCCAGCGCCCAGGGTGAGGAGAAAATTTACTAGAGAAAAATCTCAAACGTCCCATCATGTCACAGTCCCAGTCACACAGCAGAGGAGCAATCCTCCTCCACCACCTACGAGGAGCCCTGGCACCCGCCTCAGAAGACGCGCTCAAATTCCGTCTGGTTGGTAGTAGCTGGATTTCGGCTCTGGTTGGTGGACTGCTGAGTGATCTGGCTGCCCTTCCGCCGTGGTGGTGCCAGGTACTCAAACATAGACGTCAGGTGGGTCGACAGCATGCCCTTGAGGTCGGAGGGCATGGGGTCTGACCAGAAGAAGTCGTGGTTGAGCGCGTCGTCACTGTCAATCCGCTGTGCGGGGTCGAGCACCAGCAGCTTGTCAATGAGGTCCAGAGCATAGGGGTCACGGACGTAGGCCTTCAGCCGGTCCTTCACCTTCCGCTTCTGGCCCTTGACCAGTTCCAGCTTTTCAAAGAGCTCATACTTGTCCACATTCGGCCACACCTGAGAGGTGCCGAGGAGAAAATAGGGTTGGAGGGGAAGAATGCTTATCTAAGCCGCCGGGCTTTGGATTTGCTAAATCCACCTCTCCTTCACGCTCCCTGACCCCCCTACCCCAAAGAACCAGATGTCTTCAAGATGAAAGCAGTGGTCAGGCCGGGCGGTGGTGGCACATGCCTTTAATCCCAGCACTCGGGAGGCAGAGGCAGGCGGATCTCTGTGAGTTCGAGGCCAGCCTGGGCTACAGAGTGAGTTCCAGGAAAGGCGCAAAGCTACACAGAGAAACCCTGTCTCGAAAAACCAAAAACAAAAACAAAAAAAAAGCAGTGGTCAATCCAGATGTGGCATATTCCTAGTGTCTGGGCATTTTTTACAAGTCACTGGGATAAGTGTACCACCCCTGCTCAAGGATATTCCTGCTCAGCAAAAAATCTAAAATCTCATGTGTTATAAGGCTTGGTCCCGAGCTGGTGGTTCTATTGGAAGGTGGTGGAAACTTCAGGGAGACAGAAGCCAAATGGGAAAAGGTATCCTAGGAGGCATTTTGAATATTGTTTGGTGGTGAGCCCCTGCTCTTCTGCGTCCTCACTGCCATGACCACACCTCTGCTCGCCTGTGAACTCTGCCAGGACATTTAGCAGCATCTCAGCACCAAAGCAAAGGGTAAGCAACATGGGCTGAAGCTTCTGAACAAAAGCCAATCTTTCCGCTTCTGTTCCCTGGCACTGACCCAGCAACAGAAAGCTAATACAACGCCCATAACCAACAGGCTCAGCAGTGAGACAGCGTCCATAAGGCCCTGAGCGGCAGGCCACATCCTCCATCGACCAGCCTCTTCTCCATGAAGGATTGACTTCACTCTTGACTACTGGCCAGAGGGACCTGATCTCTGCACCCCTAAGACCATTAAGCTGGCTACGTACCTCCGGGGTGATGGAGCCACAGAGCTGGCTGATGAGGGCAAGCTGGTGCTGCTCCGTGTTGCCCTGCATGATAGGGCTGCGAGTCCACATCTCTGCCATGATGCACCCAGCACCCCACAGGTCAATGGGCGGGCCGTAGTCCCGCTCTCCTGAGAAGAAGAGTGTACCAGGAGGGCCCTTTAAGCCCCAGGGCCTCCTGAGACTCTATGTCCCAGGGCTGATGGCTCAAGAGGCCCCGGCAATGGAGGCTGCGGCCAGGTAGGTACCCGGCCCCTGCCACCCTCTGCCCGCTCGGGAGTCCTCACCGAGCAACAGCTCCGGGGGCCGGTACCACAGTGTCACCACTCGGTTGGTATAGCGGTTGGGCTGGCTGTTCTTAGCTAGGCTGAATGCACGGGCCAGCCCAAAATCTGCCAGCTTCAGGACCCCATCCCGGGTGATGAGCACATTGGCAGCCTTCATGTCCCTGTGCAGGATCTTCAGGGAGACACGAGAGCTCAGTCAGGTTTCACAGGGTCCTTCAGTCCCAGCCACACAGCTGTAAAGGACAGTGGCACCCCCAGTACCTCCAGCCCCCACCTTGTTCCTGTGGATGTAGTAGAGTCCATTCAACAGCATCTGCATCACCCTCTTGATCTCAGACAGCGTGAACTTGACTAAGACGTTGCTCAGCAGCCCGGCAAGGTCATGCTCACAGAAGTCAAACACCAGATAGATACTGCCCTTGCAACGGTTATAGGGGGAAGCTGATACAGAATGAGTGGGGGAAAAATGTCAAAGACCATCACCCACTTCACTCTTCCAGTCAACTCCCAACCCTCCAGCCCACAGCCACCCATGAGAGGTCACGAAAGCACCAACTCCAGTGAAAAAAAGATCAGAGGAACCTGTGTGGTAAATCTGAGCCAGGAGGAGGCAATTTAAGCCCATCTACTTCAGGGGTGGAAACAAAGCCTTACTTGGTAAACCTCATTAGCTCACAAGATCCAAGCAACACACCTTTGGTTCGACAAATCTCAATTAGGTTGACCACATTCTCATGTTTTAGGAGCTGTAGAATCTTGATTTCCCGCAAGGCTGTGATGGGGAACTAGGGAGGAGAAAGAGGAAGCAGTCAAAACCGAGTGTGCAATAGACCAAGGAACTGGCCAAGGGTGAGGTCTACACTAAGGAACAGAGGTTGAAAGGGAGGTGAAGAGTATGGTTTCTGTCTGTAATCCAATCTCATTACCCAGGAATCACAGACCGCAGAACTGCCCCCAGTTCAAGACCGGCTGGGTTAAGATCCTGCTTCAAAGTATAAGTACAATAATATGAACATCTCAAAGAGCTGCTAGATTTTACCATCTAAATCAGGCTGGCTTTGAACTTGTTTGTGAACATCCTTATCCTTCAGCCCAAGTGCTGGGATTATAATCATAAACTTCTACGCTGGGCTAGGAATTTATTTCAGAGAACCCAAACAGGGATAAAGTCTCAATCACCAACACTAGTGGGTAAAGATCAAGAAACTTCCTGGAACTAGAGATAGCCGAATGGTTAAGAACACTGGCTATGACCAGGCCTAATGACCCATGCCTTTAATCTCAGCAGATGCAGTTGGATCTCTATGAATTCAAGGCCAGTTTGGTCCACATAGTGAGTTCAAGGATAGCCGGGGCCATGCAGAGAGATCCTGCATCAAACAAACACAGCTTATATATAAAGACCCCGTTTCAAAAACAAAGAAACACACAGACAAAAAACACTGGCTAGAGGACCAAGGTTCAATTCTCAGCACCCACATGGTAGCTCACAACTTTTTTTTTAACTCAAGTCCCAAAGGCTCCAACACAGCTTTCTGGCCTCCTCAGGCATGAGGTAAGCATGTGGTGCAAAGATATCCATGAAAACAAAATACTCATGCACATAAAATAAAGTAAAAAAGTTTTTTCTTTACCAAGAAAGTGGTTGGGAAGGGACAGCAGACTTTCAAAACATAGCCTTGAACTTAATCGCCTTTTAAAAGGCCTGTGCACCCATTTTAAGGCCTCTCTTCACACAAAACAAAAATTAAACGTTAAGCTAAAAGTGTTAAAAAAAAAAAAAAAAAAAGGCGTGACTTGCCGGGCAATGGTGGCCCAAGCCTTTAATCCCAGCACTCAGGAGGCAGAGCCAGGCGGATCTCTGTGAGTTCGAGGCCAGCCTGGAACTACAGAGTGAGTTCCTGGAAAAGGGCAAAAACTACACAGAAAACCAAACCAAACCAAAAGGCGTGACTTCTGGAGTCAACATGCACTGCATGCTAAGTACAGGCTCCCCTCACTTGGCCCCCGCCAAACTTTGCCACTTAAAACTCAAAGTGGAAAGCCAAATTCCTTGTTACATGGAAAATCGCAAAATAGTAGGTATAAATAGAATCTCAGCACAAAACCCTTTGAAGCAGGAGTGTGAAAGGCGACACAGTCTGGAAGGCCCGCCCAGTGGCTCATACTCACCCCCTCCTTCTCATTCTCCATCAACACTTTCTTCAGAGCCACCTTCTGGCCCGTCTGACGGTGCTTGGCTTTAAACACTTCCCTGCAGGCACAGAAGAAGACCCCAGAGAATCCATCAGGCGTTTCCGCGGGGCTCGCCCCTCCCCCACGCGGAGAGGGGCAGCGGGAGACCAGACACAAGGCGGGGCGCGGCCTGGAGCTCCCGCACGCCGCTACTCTGCACCCCGTGTGCCCCGTCTCCCTCCCTGCCTCTGCGCTCGCCCCTCGGCCCCTGCTCCGTCCCCCGGAGAGGCTCCCGCAGATTCCGCTCACATTCGGAGCGCCTCTCGGGAACCCGGGAACCCCACCCCACCCCCATGCCGGGCCTCAGGCTCCTCCCCGCTAGCCAGCTCGGGTAGGCCGGGACCGTAGCGGCGCGGCCTAGCGGGGCCAGGCAAAGGCCGGGGAAACAGAAGCTCCCGGACCACCTCGGTCCGGGCCCCGGACACCCCGACGTCCGTCCTGGAAAGTACAGGTCCTGGGCTCCCCGCCCCACGCGACCTAATCTTACCCGAAGGTGCCTTGGCCGATCTTGGCGAGTTTCTCGTATTTGGTGACCTCATCGCAAAACGGGCATTCCACTGAGTCGTACTGCTTGGCCATGGCCGCCTCCAGCGCGCCGCCGCCGCCCCCAGCCGCAGCTCCCGCCGCTCCCGGTCCCGCCACACTCCAGGCCCCTCCGCGGCCGCGCCACTTCCGCCTCCAAGGCCACTTCCGGCCTCGAGGTGCCGATCCCGCCTCTTCCGGTCTCCGCCCGCCGCCAGGCCCCCTGGGACTTGTAGTTCCCGAGAGGCCAGGGGGAGCCGGAGCTGCAGAGGAGCCTCCGCCGCCGCCACTACCCCCGCCTCCGCCGCCGCCGCCAGTGCTGTTGGCGGCTCCGATCGGGGGCGCAGGGAGCCGTGGCGCTGGGGCTGGGGCTCGCGGCGGTGCGTCCCGCTGCATTGGCCCGGGCCGCGCTGCTGCCGAAGCTGCTGCCGCTCTGGCTCCCGATCCGGGGCCAGCCGCAGTGCCCTGCTCCTCCTCCTCCGACGGCGCCGCCTCCGCCGGGCTGCGCGGGGCGGCGGGTGGGGGGAGGAAGGCCTGGGGAGGGGTGGGGGCGGGAGCTCCCTGGCCAAGCGCGGCCCGGGGCAGCCGGGCAAGGGGGCGAGACGGGAAGAGCCGATGAGGAGGCGGCCCGAAAGCCCGGGACGGGGCGCGTTATAAAGGGGGAGGTGCCCGTCCTGGCCTCCCCTCCCCCTCTGCCCGCCCCCTCCCTCCTCCTCCCACCCTCCGCGGCCGCACCTGCCGCCGCCGCCTCCCGCCCACCCGCTCCCAGTCCAGCGTCCGCCGTCGGCGCGTCACGGCCAGCAGCCCCTCCTCTGCCTTTGGAGGTGGGGCCCTGCACTAGACACCTGCCTGCGGCGCCCTGCCGCGTGCCTCAGTTTACCCCCTCCCTCCAATGCCAGCTGCCACCGAATGCCCCTTCTTCCGGGGCTGAGAATGTGCTCCGGGTGAGGCGAAGGCGGGAAGTGCCGAGGGAGCGGCCTGAGCCCCTAGGAAGAGAGAACTGCCCCCGCTGCCACCTCCGTCGTCTCAGCCACCCGCCGTTGACATGGCAACTGACGGCCGCCAGGGGGCGCGGCGACACTGGAGGCGGAGAGCGAGCAACGCTCAGGCCTAAACCCTGGATCTTGTGTTATCAGGGAGGCAGGGATGAGACCCGAGATCCGCCTTCTCCGAGCTGCTCCAGAGCTTGTCTGTCCTGGGTCAGTCATCGCAAAAATAGTTAACATTGATCCAGCACTCCTGTGTGCTTTGGAAATGCTGGGCGTTCCGGTTGAATCCTGAACCAATCCTGTGACCAAGGTTCACTAACCCATTTTACAGAAGAAATTGCAACGCAACTCAGATCCGAGGTTGTCTGCTCAAGGTCGCACCGTGGCAAGGCTGGCTTTAGCTATGAAGAGGTTTCTCATGCTTCATTTTTACAGTGAGTTTGAAGCCCGGTGGCCTTATGTAGGCGATACCCACTGCTCACCCTAAGACCCTTCCAGTCATACCCTCCTCCACCATCATCTTCCTGTTTCCAGGAGCCTCCAGATGCAAGCCAGCGAAGCCGAGTTTTCTACCTCCCCAGTCTGCCCCCTTCTTTCCATCAGCTCCTCTCCCAAAGATGGACCCTGAGTCCTGCTTCCCCCAGCCTGGCTTCTCCACCTGTCCCACTCCAACCCGTTCCAGATCATTCTGAAGTCTGCTATGTCTCCTTCTACAGTCTTGAAATTCTGAGTGTGAAACTGAGGATCCTTCCAGCCTTTACCTCCTGGGCAGAGGCAGGGCGGATCTCTGTGAGTTCAAGGCCAGCCTGGGCTACAGAGTGAGTTCCAGAAAGGCACAAAGCTACACAGAGAAACCCTGTCTCAAAAAAACAAAAGAGAGAGAGAGAGAGAGAGAGAGAGAGAGAGAGAGAGAGAGACCAGGGTCACGTTATATAGTCCTGGCTGGCCTGGTGCACTGCTTTCCAGTTTTATCCCACATTGTCTAGGCTTGAAGCATCTTGGAAAGAGGAATGGTTTTGGTGACCCTGGTGTCCAGGAGTACCTGCTGTGAGACGGGTCCTGCCAAGGAGGCCTTTCAAGGCACTCCACAGGGCCAGCCGGGCTTCCCGAAATCAAGCTGCATGTCAGGGGATGCCCTGGAGCCACCTTCAAGGATCCACTGCTTATCTGAAGTAGCAAGCAGGGAGGGGAAAAGTCAGGGACAAGGGAGTCATTTCAATAATTACAATTATAGAAAGAAGTGGCTGGCCCTAGACAGCCCTGTGTGGTCGTTGTCTCTGTTGTCGTCTTTTGCAGAGGGCATTACTCTTACCTCCACTGTGCAAAATAAGGACCTTGACGCGCAGAGGTGAGAGTGTTGGACCGTGGTCACACAGCTAGCCAGTGGCCACACTGGTTTTGAAACAGGTAAGTTTGGAATAAACTCCAGTTACTTATGTCAAGGTCCCTCCCACCCTGGGTTCAGAGTGAAACCAGGGCAAAACTCGGGTACAGTATCACCCGCCTTGGTGATCATGGGAGATGTGTTAGGTAACAGTGCATTGATGGGTGGGGGCTGTCATGGGCTTTGTGTGGATGTTACTATCAGATTTGTAGGCTATAGGCTGGTGCCTGTTTCTCATGAGCCCTCTAAGTCACATCCTGTGGGCAGAGAGTGGCTTTAGCAGAGTTTCCTGTGATGTTGTCACCTTTACCCACGACAAGAGCCCTGACATCTTCCAGTTACTTCCTCTCAGAAGCGAGGGCCCTCAGCACTCCACAGGAGAAGCAAGAATGGCCAGTGGCTTTGGAAGGCTGCCCCAGTCTGGAGCCTCAGACCTTCACAGCTGTTAAATCCAGGAGGGCAGTGGAGAGAAACACGCCATTTTGAATCCGCTTGGCTTCTGCTTTGTTGGCTTCGAATATTGCCTGCTTTCTGTGGATTGCCAAAACCACTAAAGCCCAGCACGTGACCCAACCTCAGTAACGGCCTGCTGACTGACTGGCTGATGACACCCCAGGAGAGTCTCTTCTATGGCCATTTAACAGCTAAGGAAGCCAGGCCTGGTGGACTGGAATCCCAGCTACTGAAGAAATTGAAACAGGAAGGTTGAAAGTTCAGGGCTTGTCTGGGCTAAAGAGCAAGTTCAAGGCCAGTTTAGAATCTCAGTGAGACCTTGTCTAAAAAAAATAAAAAAACAAAGCCAGGCATAGTGACACACACCTTTAATCCCAGCACTAGGGAGGCAGAGGCAGGTGGATCTCTGAGTTCGAGGCCAGCCTGGTTTACAGAGTGAGTTCCAGGACAGCCAGGGATACACAGAGAAACCCTGTCTCAAAAAATAAAAAGTAAACCAGGTGGTGGCAGCACATACTTTTAATCCCAGCATTTGGGAGGTAGAAGCAGGTGGATCTTTGTGAGTTTGAGGCCAGTGTGGTCTACAGAGCAAGTTACAAGATAGTTGGGACTATTACACAGACAAACCCTGTTGCAAAAAACCAATAAATAAATAATAAATTTTTTAAAAGAAAGCCTGTAGTAAAGTGGTTTTCTAGGCTGGCCTTGAACTCACAAAGCTCCACCTGCCTTTGCCTCCAGAGTGCTGGGATTGAAGGCGTTCGCCCCTAGCTGAACTCCAGCCTTTGACTTTACCAGGTACAGCAGTTTAAATAAGAATGGCCTCCACATATTTGAATGCTTAACCATCGGAGAGTGGAACTGTTGAAAGGATTAGAAGGACTAGGATGTGTGGCCTTGACGGAGTAGGCATGGTCTTGTTAGAGGAAGTGTGTTACTGGGGGTGGCCTTTGAGGTTTCAAAAGTCCAAGCCAGGCCCTGTCTCTTTCTGCCTGCTGTCTACAGAACGTAGCTCTCGGCTACTGCTCTACTGCCGTGCATGGTGCCGTGGTTCTGCCCTGCTCCCGCCATGACGGTAACAGACTAAGCCTCTGGAAGTGTAAGCCAGCCCATCGTTAAATGCTTTCTTTCCTAAGAGTTGCTTTGGCCATGGCATCTCTTCCCAGCAACAGAACACTGTCTAAAATACCCGCACCGTTTTCCTCTGCCAAGCTTGGATGTGGCTAGGGTCTGTTGGAGGCGAAGTGAAAGCAGGCTCGTGAGGTGAGAGCTGTAAGCGGGTATACTCACTGGCTGAGGGATGCAGAACAGAGAACAGTGTGTGATCGATACCCAGGGCCCCATCCAACCCTGGAAGTTCTGCTCCCCCTGCCTTTGCTGCCTCTGCTTGGCCTTGTGTTGACCCACATCCTCTCCCTAAGTGTCACCGTAGTCCTAGGAAGCTACTATGATTGGATCCAGGTGACCGAAGGAGAGACAGGCTCAGTAGCCAGGCTCGGCCACAGGACCAAAGAACTGTGGGGCTGGGCTTCAAACCCGGGGCTCTGCTACACTTCCTTTTGTTTTGTTGATTCTGCTTTTTTGCTTCGATTTTTTGAGGCAGAGTTTCTCTGTGTAGCTCTGGCAGTCCTGGAACTTGCTCTGTAGATCAGGCTAGCCTCAAACTCACAGAAATCCTCCTGCCTCTGCCTCCTGAGTGCTGGGATTAAAGGCAGGCGGCACCACCACTGGCTCTTTTTTTTGCTCTCTCTTTTTCTTCCTTTTTGGCTTTTCAGTGCCTTTAATATCAGGTGGCTAATCACCAGATTGTGATGAGTATGCATCTGCAGTATAGCCCCAGAGCAGGGCCAGTATGGACTAGGAAGACCCATTCCTTTTCCAAGAAGCAGTGTTTTTATTTCCGGGGGTGGGGTGGGGTGGTGCAGGGCGGTGGAGGGAGTGGGGGGCAGCATTAGCTCAATCCTGCACTGGAGGGATTGGCGGGAATCAAAAGACTACGGGATGGGAGGGGCGTGGCCTGGCAGTTCAGGTCAAGCCTAGTCCTCCTGGAGAACGGTCCGGACTCCAGCAGAGGGCTGCCTGGGTGGGACCCCCAGTGCAGGCTGTGGAGGGCCTGCCGGACAGCCACCAGCCAGCAGGTCTCCCTGACCACACTTCCAACGGCCACTTAAAGCCGCACAAAGGGGCTCTGAGCACAGCTCCCTCACCACACTGAGCCCATTCATTCTCCCAGGGACACCAGCGGCTACCCTGGCGCCTGGGCCAACGGCACGCCTGGCCCTGACAAGGCGTCTGTGCCATGGCAACAGACACTCTAAAATCCAGCTTCCCAGGTCTCCTACCATGTGCCTACCTACCCACCGGGGTTGGCTGGCCCCGCCCGGCCCACCATGCCCCTTGCCCATGTGACCACTCTTCGGCCACAGAGCCAGGGGCTTGCTGAGGGCCATGGTGTGCTGGCTAGAGACGTCTTCCATGAAGTAGGGGTTGCCGTGATTCCCATTTCATCGGAAAGGAAACCGAGGCCCAGAAAAGCACAATACACAGAAGTTGGAGAGCTGGTCTGGCCAGAAAGCCAGCACTGGTCTGGTCAGCTGACCTCACAGCCTGGGTCATTAGTCCAAATCATGTCTTAACTGTCTCTCAGGCAAGCAGCCAGGGGGCTACACTTTGCCTTCCACTGGGAGGACTCAGCTCTTTCCAAGCTTTAGGCCCCCTTCCTATCTCCTGAAGGTAACCTGGAGAGGGAAGGGGTGCCACCCCAGGAGTCTGCTCTGGAATCGTGAGTCCCAATAAGCTCCCCCACCCCCACCCCAGAAAGGGTTTCTCTGTGTAGTTTTGCGCCTTTCCTGGACCTTGCTTTGGAGACCAGGCTGGCCTTGAACTCACAGAGATCCGCCTGACTCCAATGCCCGGCTCCAATAAGCTTTTATAAGTGCCTCGGTTGTGGTGTTTGTCACAGCAACAGAAAAGTAACTGTGCGGGGCAGTGGTGCCGCAAGCCTTTAATTCTAGCACTCGGGAGGCAGAGCCAGGCGGATCTCTGTGAGTTCAAGGCCAGCCTGGTCTACAGAGCGAGATCCAGGACAACCAGGACTGTTTCATGGAGAAACCCTGTCTCAAAAACCAAAAAGCAAACAGAAAAGTAACTGAGATAATGGTCTAGAAATTTCCTCCTTGGCCATTGAGCCGTGGTCCTTGCAGGCCTCCGTCCATAAGCAGGACCCTGTAGCTGTAACCTTGTAGGGCCGGGTCTTTTTCTCTCTCAGGACGGTGGAGTCCTCTTCACCCTATCAAGAGAGCCAGTGTGACCTCTGACCTCTCTTCCTCCCACTGACAGGAGCTTGAGGAGCTGCAGGCCTGGAAGGCTGGTGGCTTCCAGCCTCTGGGGACAAGACTTTGATGGAGGATCCAGGGTGAGACCCATCTGTCCTGGACTGAATCTCACACAGGCCTCACCACCAGCTTTAGGGCCAGGCAGGCTGGTTGCTCACATGTAACAGGCAGAAACAGAGCTCCAGGTCAGCCTGGGCTGTGTCAGATTTATATCTCAAAACAACAACAATGTCCACTCTGGGCTGCTGGGGATGTGGCTCCCTGATGGAGAACTTGTCTAGCATGGGAAAGACCCAGAGTTCCATCCCAAGCACAGAAGACGTTAAAAGAGAGTGATGGAAGTGGGGGTGGGGGGTGGGGGTGGGGTGCATATCAGACACCGTCCCTGCTGTCGCAGGTAGAAAGGTGATGTTACTCAGAACTGCGTCAGACCTTGTGACTCTTCAGTCCCAACACGTGCTATTGCCCTCTAGAGCTGTACATGGTGATTCATTTCCTTAATATCTGTTCTGTGTGGGCACAGAACACACACACAAGTACACTCATGTACATTCTCCATACACACACTCATACACACATACATACTCATACATTCATATACACACTATACACACTCATATACACACAATTATGCATACACTTGTGTTTGCAGGGCACCAGCCTGTGTACCATTGGAAGGACAAGGACAAGGCACCCAGTCTGTGCCGCCAACTCTCTCTGTGACCTGTGGAAAACCCCTTGGCTTTCTGTGCCTCAATTTCCCTATCTCTGTTCAAAGGGTGTGGAAGACCTGTCCTCACATGTCTCTACTAGCTTGGACAGGGACAGTCATGCCTGAGCAGGTACTGACTTCATGCTTGGCTCTGTCTGGTGTCCTGGTCACCGTGACGCTGGCACAGCCTGCTCACCAAGGGAAAACTGACACTCAAGCAGGTGCATCATCTCACCCGTGATTGACAGTGACAAAGTAGCCAATCAGAAGTTGAGTTTGGGCCTGAGTGACGGGAGCCCACGGGTCTACCCCCAGCAACCTCTTCTTCTTCACTGCCAGTCCATCTCCCGGGTACCGGGCCTGGGAACACGCTGCCCGACCCTGGGCCTGTCTTCCCATCCTGTGGGCCAGGCCCCCAACAGCTGCTGGCAGCTCCCCTGTGGCCCCCAGCCTAGTGGGCTCTGTTCCCAGAGCCTGCGGCTTGCTCCTCAGGCCCTCCAGGTCCCATGGGTTTGTGGTGTGCCCCCTGCTCCTGCCGCTGGCTGAGGAGGCCCTCAGGGGCTGGCCTGGGGAGGCCCCAGCCCCCGCCTCCTGTGGAGAGGGTGGGAGGGTGGGGCTGTGGGAGTTTCGCTAGTTTAAAAATACACAGAGGAAGCAGTTGAGAGGGCAAGAGAAAGGGGAAGGGGTGTGGGGGGGAGGCCCTTCAACCTTGATGTCTTGAGCCTGGAGCAGCCCCATGCAAGCAAGCCAGGGACTTGGCACAACTCGCCAACATGACGGAGATGCCCAAGAAAACCGGCAAAAAGTTCAGTGAGTACAGACTGTCCACCTTCCTCCGTTCCTTCAGCTTGGCATCTCTGCATCTCCTCGCCACTGTCTCCTTGTTTCTCTTTCTGTCCATCTGTCCCTCCCCAGAGTGTTACTGTCCACTCACGGTGGAGCCCAGGCTGTCTCTCCATCTCTGTCTGCCTTTCCGTTTCTCTCTCCCTCCCTCTCTCCCCGACACCTCAGCTTCTCTCTTGCTACACCCAGCCCCTCAGCGCTTACGTCTACTGTGTCCTCCTGGCCTCTCTCTGACCTTGAGGCTGTGTGCGGAGAGACCCCCACAGACCCTATCTTGTCTGGAACTCAGCTCGACACCAGATCTCAGGGAGATCTCTCGGGAGGTGGTGGATCTGGGGACTACAGATGCTGTCATGTCCCCACCAGTAGTGAGGCTGGGAGCTACTAGAACCAAGTTCCTGAGTGAACTACACCCATTCACTGCTATTTCTTTCTCCAGGTCTATCCATTTAGGGGACCCAAACTTCTCCGGTCCCTGATTCCTCTGACCTTCCAAGTCTATCTATCCACCCTTGTGTGTGTGTGAGTGAGTGAGTGTGTGTGTGTGTGTGTGTGTGAGGGTGAGTGAGTGTGTGTGTGTGTGTGTGTGTGTGTGTGCTGGACTGTATCTCAGATGAAGATGAAGATATCTGTAATCCCAGCACTCAGAAGGCAGAGAGGCAGGAGGCTTATGAGCAGACCAGCCTAGGTTACAGAGTGAGACACTCTCTCATATAAACACACAAAATAAACAAAACCTGTAGTACTGAGAAGGGGGGCAATCAGTGGCCCCTTGGTTTTTTTTTAAATACTAGTGAAATCTCTGTCCCAGGCCAACCCTTCTAGAAGCAGGGCAGTAGCCAGGACTGTCCGGATTGGGACTGGGGCGGGGGGGAACGGGCAGGAGACATTTCTGAGGTCCTGAGCCCTGGGTTCAGCCCCGTCCTCACTGTGTGACTGTAGGCAGAGCCCTTCCCGTCTCTGGGCCTGATTCTGTCCTTGTCAAGTGTGGGCATGCTGCTTCTGTTCCATCAGGGGCGGAGGATGCAGAGGAGGCCAGGGGAGTGGAAAGGTCAGAGTTTCCCCCCTTTCGCTACCTCATCTGGAGGCCCTACGGAAGTCGGAAGGTGGTGCTGTGAGGAGGACAGCCCACAGCCGGGGGGTGCAGGAAGGGGTGACTGTATAGAGTGCACTTCTGTCCCCGCTGGAAGATGCTGTCACAGGAGCCCTGCCGATGGAGTTTGGACCGTGGGCTCAGCCCACAGCAGGGAGAAAAACACCCATAGACAAGGGCCAGCAATTCTCAGGCTGGCCGCCATGTCCATCTCCTTTCAACCCAGGTGCCGGCGGCTACCTTGACACCACTCTTACCAAACTCTCTCTCTTCTCTCTCTCTCTCCCCCAGGCTGTGGGGCCTCAGACCATTCATTTCACTCCTCTGAATGTCAATTTCCTTAAGTGGAAAGTGGGATGTTATGCATATGCTAAGAATTCAAACACTGTTTGACAAGTGAGGAGCATTTTTGGTCATCATTATCTTAATTCTTGATATCTTTTCAAGAATATTCTGTATGCCAGACAGCACATGAAGCATGTTATTTACAAGGTTTGCATGTGTGCTTGTTCATGTGTGTGCATGAATATGTTCGGTACAATAGCAGGTGTCTTCTTTGATCTCTCCTTGTCTTATTTTTAAAGCAGATTTTTTTTATAAAATTGTATTTAAAAATTATATCGTTGGACAGTGGTGGCACACACCATCAATCCCAGCACCCAGGAGGCAGAGCAGGCAGATCTCTGTGAGTCGAGGCCAGCCTGGTCTACAGAGTGGGATCCAGGACAGCCAGAGCTACACAGAGAAACCCTGTCTGGAAAAACAAGAACAAAACGGGGGGGGGGGGGGTGAGGAGCTGTCCTGCTGTCCCTTCACTGAGTGGCCTGTGCTGATTTTATTGTTACTTCTGCTGCCATTGCCATTCATTCTTTCTCCTCTCCCCTCTCTCGCCAGGGTTCTTCAAGTTCAAGGGCCTCGGGAGCCTTTCCAATCTCCCTCGGTCCTTTTCTCTGAGACGGTCTTCAGCCCCCCTTAGCATCCGTGCTCATCTGGAGCCTGACACCTTTGAAACCACACAGGATGACCTGGTGACAGTCCCGAAGAGTCCTCCTGCCTATGCTCGTTCCAGTGACATGTACAGCCACATGGGTACCATGCCTCGCCCTAATATCAAGAAGGCTCGGAAGCAACAGGCTGCCCAGAAGGCCCAAGAGGTCAGCCTTGAGTCCCACCCGGTGCCTCGAGCACTGCCAGACCCACCAGGCTTAGAGGCAGCCAAGGAGGCGGTGGAGGGGATTGATGTCCCTCTGGAGGACACCCCAGGAGTGGGACCCACATCTTCAGAGGTAGAGGTGGACCCTACGAGGAAGCCTGAGGACCCCACAGTAGGCACAAAGGAGGAGCAAATTCCTGGGGATGTGTACCCGGAAAGGTAGGTGCCAAGAGAGGCAGGGAGGGCAGGACATGCCCTGAAGGGTTTCTAGCCGTCTCTAACTGGTACAGCTCCAGCACGAACACCTGGGCTGAAAATAAACCGCTAGGGTGTAGGGAGTGGTGCATCCTGCACTCCCAGCAATGAGGTAGCTGAGGCTGGAGGATTGCTGTGAGTTAGAGGTCAGCCTGGACTACAGAATGAGACCCTGTCTCAAAACAAAAAGAACAAAACACAAAACAGAATAAGCAAATAAAGTGAGTGTGTTAGGTATACAGAGCACTTGGTAGGGTGCTTGCCTAGCACACAGGAAGCCGAGTTTGATTCCTGCCTTAGTGTGGGTTTCTTTTTGTTTGTTTGTTTTTCCAGACAGTTTCTCTGTGCAGCTTTGGAGCCTTTCCTGGAACTTGCTCCGTAGCCCAGGCTGGCCTTGAACTCAGAGATCTACCTGCCTCTGCCTCCTGAGTGCTGGGATTAAAGGCATGCGCCACTGCCACCTGGCTAGTTTGTGTTTCTATTACTGCGATGAAACACCATGCACGACCAAAAAGCAAGTTGGGAGGAAAGGGTTTATTGGGCTTACATTTCCACATTGCTGTTCATCATTGAAGGAAGTCAGCACAGGTCAGGATCCTGGAGGCAGGAGCTGATGCAGAGGCCAGGGAGGGGAGCTGCTTACTGGCTTGCTCAGTCTGTTTATAGAACCCAGGACCTTCAGCCCAGGGGATGGCCCCACCCACAATGGGCTAAGCCCTCCCACATTAATCACTAATTAAGAAATGCCCTACAGGCTTGTATTCAGCCCCTTTTTTTTTTTTTTTTAATTTTTAGTTTTGTTTTCAGTTTTTTGTTGTTTGGAGACAGGGTTTTTCTGTGTAGCCCTGGCTGTCCTGGGACTCACTTTGTAGACCAGGATGACCTTGAACTCAGAGAGATCTGCCTGCCTCTGCCTCCTGAGTGCTGGGATAAAGCATGTGCCACTACTGTCAGGCTCAACAGCGCCATCTTATGGAAGCATTTTCTTAAGCAAGGTTCCCTCTTTTCAGATGACTTTAGCTCTCGTCAAGTTGACATAAAACTGTCCAGCACAATCCCCACATAAATTGGTGTGGTGGCACTTGGGGGCTGGAAGCCAGAGGATCAGAAGTTCAGGATTATCCTTGGCTTTATGTGGAGTTTCAGTGCAGCCTGGAACACATGGACCTAGGGTTTGGGAGCAAATAGTGCAGGAGATGGTAGTGCTTCCCACAGACTAGGCACTGTTTGGAAACATTGTAACTAATTCTCAAAAGAAAACCAGCTAGAGATACTCCGTTTCTACAGCAGATAAGGACACAGACTCAGGGAGGGGAAAAGTCATCTGCCCCAGCCAGGCTCAATATTGTTGAGCCAGCAAGGAAGCTGTGTTTGAACTGAGGCCCACCCGACTCAGTGCCCAGAGCTAACGCCCACAGGAGCCCGGCAGCCAGGTGGGCCCTGGGCACAGGCACAGGATCCCACCCCCAGAGCCTCTCACCTTTAGTTCTGGGCCAACAAGGAAAGGCCTGGTCTAGAAAGCCACTTGACAATGGATTTGCTTATAGCACCCTACAAACTGAGCTCATGCAAAGATATACGTAAGTAGTGGGTCCACAAGATGGCTCAGCTGGTAAAGACACATCTTACCAAGGGGCAATTTAAGTTTTTTTTTTTTTTTTTTTAAAAATGTGGTTGTTTTTTTTTTTTAAGATTTATTTATTTATTATGTATACAGCATGTATGACTGCAGGCCAGAAGAGGGTGCCAGATCTCATTTCAGATGGTTGTGAGCCACCATGTGGTTGCTGGGAATTGAACTCAGGACCTCTGGAAGAGCAGCAGTCAGTGCTCTTAACCTCTGAGCCATCTCTCCAGCCCCCTTTTTTTTAAGATTTATTTATTTATTATGTACGGGCAATTTAAGTTTGATCCCCAGCACCCACCTGGTGGAGGGCGAGAACTGGCATGTTCACCTGCGCTCCCCCAGAAAAGCACAAATAGTAATAAGATTGACAATAACTCACTGAGCACTTTATGATTGCTTGATTTTGTTTATTTGGTTTTTGTTTTTTTGCTTTTTTACTTTTTGGGGGCGGGTCAGACAGGGTCTCTATTTAGTCTGGGCTGACCTGGAACTCACTCACAGATTCTCCGGCCTCTGCCTCTAGAGTGCTAGGATTAAAGGTGTGTACCATTACACCCAGAACTCCCTGAGTACTTTAAAAAACTCTGTTGTTGAGTGTTGTGGTGGATGTCTTTAATCCAGCACTCTAGAAGTGGAGTCAGGGGGATCACCAATTCAAAGTTAGCCTGGGCTACACGGCCCACACAGTTGCTGTTTTTTTAATACTGTTTTGATAAGGAAACTGAGACTCCACTAAGACAGTCATACAGATGCCGGGTTTGAGCACTGCCTCTCTCCACTGGCTGGGCATTCACACTCTTGTGGTCACCTTCTAAACTCCAGGGTTGTGGACTTCACACCTCTCAGCTCCAGCTTTGCCAACTTCAGAGTCTTTGCTCAAACCAAACATGGCAGATGAGTTGAGCAACAGCGAGTCTGGAGCCAGCGTGAGGCCTCTCTGGACAGTTTTTCCCTGGAACACCAAACTCAGCTTCCATGTGCTAAGACGCAGCTAGGTTCAGACCCCTGTCACCAAGTCCAGACCCCCAGTTCAGTGGCAAAAGAATTTCAGACAAGGTTTGTTTGTTTAGACATCTGTCATATAGGTCATCATAGCACTAAAAGAGTATACATAAAATTTAAAAAGAATACGGAGAAATGTTCAAATCTGAACAGGCACAGCTAACCAAAACATGGATAGGTTTAAAGTCCTGGGGGCTATCATAACTTTGGAGCTATGGCTGTTTAGCTCCGCTGGATAAAATATGATAGTGTTGAGTTAGGAAAGGTTAGATAATATAGGCATAATGAGCGTGTGGGAAATGAATAATCTACTATTATGTATAGAGTCTTTTTTTGGACTATTGGAGGATTGTACCCCTACTGGGCTGGTGAAGCATCTGGCGTTATAAGATAGAGGTTGCGGCAGCTCCATATCTAACTAACAACAAGAGCACAAAAGGATTATTTAATGTTATGTTAAGAGAGACTCATATTTATCTTAGGTATTGAGGCTCTGAGCAGCATGTACACAAGGTCTGATTCCTGGGTCTGTAGCGTAGATACTGTCTGAGATGTTTATGGAGTACAACGGAATGGTTCGCGTGTTTATGCAGAGGGGCATAACTGAGACCAGACAGATGGAGGAGCTAGAGGAGCAAGCGCTTGAGGAAAATCTTCTATTCTAGGTGGTCTCGTTGATCTATCTCTATTCTTGGTCTAAGATGGTGGAGAACTCTTAAGATTTATAAATCTTGAAAACCTCAGCAAGCCGCCGGTTGTATTTTGAAGAAGAAGAGCACAGTTTTGAGTGTGTCCTTATGCCGTCCTCAGAGAGAGATGATGAAGCAGACCGCGAGAAACTTAGTGAGGAGAGCTTGTTGCTATAGAGAAGAAGATAATAGCTGTGATGGATACTGGAGTGTTAATATGAGATGTGAGTGAAAGAGAATATTATTACGGTTTGAACTTATGGAGAGATGTGTTGTATCTATGTCTTTGTATCACACCACAGACTTAGCAAGTGCGAAATACTGAACAGAGGCCATGAAGACGACGCCTGGGTTGTGGTGATGTCTCTGAGGTTAGCCGGTTACGCGGATAGGGACGTTTGTAAGCGTGAGACAGCACCGGAGATCATGGATGAGTATGGGAGGTATCTCTTGCCGCGGACGAGTCATGTGGGCCAGACCGTGGTGGCATGGTTCTGAGTCATACCATTGTCAGCAGAGTAGGTCGTAGACCACGTAGGTCATTTTTTTTTTTTTCGAGACATGGGTTTCTTTGTGTGTGGAGGCCTGCTCTTGGGCGACGTCGATCTAACGCTAGAATTGAGGAGCATGTGTGGTGCCATTGAGGTGGGCGCCAGTGTGAGGAGATCGCGAAGCACTTTGCCTTACTTGCAAACACACTCATCGAACGCACTGAGGTGTGGACGTTACTATCTGGTCTGATGCGGCAAGAGCAGTGAGGTTGTTATGGGCACTTATAACAGCCGATGCGCCCCACACACACACAGAAGTAGGATGAGGATGGGAGAGGATTCAGGTATCATATGCACACTGGCGCCGGCCACTGAGCCACGATACGAGTCTCTAACTGAGAGAAGCTGGACTGAGAAGTAGACATGTCGTCGGTGCTTATATCTTTAATATTTAACTTATAAGACTAGATCGCGCAAAGTAACTAATTATTCATTGGCACTTAAGCAATGATCAAATCATGAAGGCCTCTTTTGCCACCCTGCCTACCTCGATGGTCTTAAAGCGAGAGGCACCGTCCATAGCCTCACATCTAACCATAGCGTCGACAATTAACTATAGAACACTTGTTCACGAGCGCTGCAGCGCTATGTGACATGCGGAGGCAAATGTTGATCCATTGTTGACAAGAAGGTGGGAATGGGCGCGCCAGTGCAAGTAACTACGAGGACTGAGTGGCCTAGGTGGGAAGAAGAATGCTCGTGAGTGTGGCCCCGCTGTGTACGTATAGAGTCGCAGTGCACTCTAATCGTCTCGAACAACGAGTAGCGCTCAGTGGGCTTGGCCCATATCCGCAAGACTCACGTTGGACCACCACGCCTGAACCATGATGAGAGAGAAGTAGCGAAGATCAGACGGAAATCCTCGTGAGAATAGAGTACAAGGATAAAGGAAGCGCGGACGAGGCGTGAGCGAGGCTGAGGACTAGAGGCGGTGTGTCGCAGCACAATCACCATAGGAGCGGTCGCCAGTACCTGATCTTCAGCCCAGGGACGCAGAGAAATCGCACACTCAATGTGACGTTAGCACCACAACAGAAGAGTATGAGAACGCCAGGCAGGGAAGATGAGTGGAAGATGCGGCATGTACTAGTTGGCGAGGAGTGTGGTCTCTTCGTGCTGGATTCGCTTGCACTGAGTTTCGAGATGCTCAGCTCGAGGGGGCCGTGATACAATGGGAGGCCTTCGAAGGGCAGTTTCTCGGTATGTATAGAGTTTGACACTTGCCGAGCTGCCGTACTTTTACGAGTGTTCCTCATATTCTTGTAGCTCCAGTGGAGGAGCGTGCTGCTGACGTAATGTTCCTGCCCTCTAGCAAGCCATTTCTACGAGATGTGCTATGTTAGCTTGAGAATTCGAGGGTGCGTTCTGAAGCAGTCTACGAGTTTGCCCTGTGGTGCTGACTTAGTTCCTAGCTGAGCCTGGTGTGGCAGAATCGCTGCTATCCTGAATTGCCGTCTCGAAGGCACAGCATGTTATCGAGGTGCAGTGAAAACACGCCGTCCCTGAATGCGTGGACTGGTTGACGTTCTTCTGCACAGGCAGGGTACCGCTCCTGCGGCTGGACGCATCACACAAGAGTCAGATGAGACACCTGCTGACTTGCATTGGCTCTAGGCAGGGCCAGGGGACAGCAGGAGTGGACTGTGGGTCGCTGAGGCAGCTGACACACACTGCCATGGTTTAGCTTCTGGGACTTTTCTTTCTTTTTCTTTATGAGGCAGGGTCTCATGTAGCACAGGATGTGCTCAAACTTTTTTTTTCTTTTGAGACAGGGTCTTTGTATTGTAGCCCTGGCTGTCCTGGAACTCAAAGAGATCTGCCTACCCCTGCCAGGTACTGGTATTAAAGGTAAATGCCATGATACCCAGCTGTGCTCAAACATCCTACATCCAGCTAACAAGTGCAGGGGTTACGGACCTGTGCCACCACACCTGGCAGCATCTGGGGTTCTTCTTGAGCTGTGACTATTCCCTGTCTTGTCCCTGAGCACACCTATCTCTCTCTGCTCATCTGGCAGCTCCCGGAAAGATACCCATCTTGTAAATCAAGACAGAAAAGCTTGCCTGTTTGGCTCACCTAGTGGAAGTCAGAATTGAGAGTTTAACTCCACCTTCTGGGTTCATACTATCAACTTGTAGGAGGAACACATTCCCCTCAGGCAGGGCCGGGGCCTCTGGGGAAAGGTTGTGAGAAGCCTTGTGAATGTCTAGGACACCACCCAAGCCGCTATGGCAGAGGTCTGTTCCACGGTTGCTTGACATCAGCCTTCACCGGGACTGGACCAAACGTTTGAGACACTCCGCCTCCTGTCTGAAGTGTTCAGAGGTTCCAGGGTGGGGCTAGCAGACGCAGATCAAGCCCTGTCCTGGCGTCCCAGGACCCAGTGTCCCCACCGAGCAGTTCTTTGTACTCTCAGAATGATCCTGGCGAGTGGGCAAAATATGAACTCGTAAATCTCTGTAACTCTATCAGGAGTTGCACGACCTCTGGAGTCACGTGAGAGGAGATGCGGATTTTGAGTGTCGGTGCTTCTCAGGCTGGTGCCTCTATCGTTCTCACCACTGGGCGAGATTCATTTATCATGAGGCTGTTCTCCCCTTGTTTTCAGCATCGCTCGACGAGGCGAGCCACAAGACGGCAGCTGAAGAGGCGGCCGAAGTGCGGTCAGGAGAGTATGCTAGGTCGGTACTGAAAAAGCCAGGCTGGGCTGGGCTGATGGAATGGTCCTCCTGCGGAGCTCTGGAAGATGCTCTCAGACAGTGTGAAGCGCCCTGACGAGCTCGCGATGGCATGCCAGATCGCGCGATAGCTGATACCGAGCGCAACGGACTAGAGTCGGAGCAGGATAGGGCACGGCCTCTAGGGAGGGGAACTCGTGCCAATTGGGGGCTATGGTGTGTCTCCCCGCAATTGCTGGATACATTTCGAGGTCGAAATGTACAGATCATGTTCATAGCTTTTCAGCTCTCCCTCTCTCGGAGCCAGCGGGAGATGGCAATATCTAATCCTCTCGACTTCTGCGCTCTGGGGCAGACGAGGATCTCCTCGCCTTGCGGCGATGGAACGTAGGGTGCAAGCAGAATAAGACGCTTCACTGAGAGATGTGGGAGAAAGGGAAAGAGAATTTCTACTAGCGCGGTGCAAGTGGTTCTTACAAGGTGTAGGACAAAGGGAGTGAATGACTGCCTGAGGACTCCTTAGGAGGAGGAATTCGAATTGGACAGAAGGAGAGAGGTCTGTGCTGTTGGTCTCGAAGCACATGATCGCCTAGTGATGAAATGACAACTCGTTAGCACCTAGCGATATTACTCTCTCACTACGACATACAATAGATGATCCAGGAGCCTGGTTGAAGTCCTGGAGCGTTTTACATCACGTATATTCCAGGTCCCAACAGCACCATGCCACAGGGACCCAGCACAAAATACTGAGCCATCTCTTTAGTGATGTTGCCAGGTAGGTAATAGTTTGAGACAGACCTACAGTACTCCCAGACGCAAGTGACAAGCATGTAGGAGCAGAGCCAGAGGCAATATAGCGTCAGGCATAAGACACTCGTATAAGTTAGGTCACAAGAAAGCTACAAATTCGATTACTGCCCTGGCTAACACAGTGCTATCAGATCACACAGAGCATGAAATGATCAGCGAGGGGTCCCATTTTGAAAGCGGTGTACGGCGGGGTACAATCCGGCGTGTGCAAAGTGTGCGTCTTCCTTGCTCTGTATTGCTGTGGAGAGGGCAGGGCCCATCCAGGTGTGCTGGTGTGGCCCGTTTTCCATGAAGTCAACCTCCCCTCAGTGAAGCTTCAGCGGCTTTACTGATGCTGCTATAAGAATGATGCCAGGTCCCACAGCACCAGAGAATCTTCACAACAGGACAAAACTGCAACATATGGAGCCGATGATCCCTCTAATTGCAGGGAGCCCAGGTAGCCTCCATGACGAGCCTTGACTATCTATGAGATTCGTACTGCTTTGACAGCTCTATTGCTAACAGGTCTCATTTCCCTGTTCTGACGCTTTCATGTCAGACTTCTAAAAGAGCCTGACTGAGGAGGTTTGAGGACTTTGCTAGCTCTCCTGGGATTGTGGATTGAGTTTCTGTGATAACGCTAAGTTTGCTCCATCGGAGGCTCAATTGATCTTTCTGAAACTGAAACTATCAGCTCTAAGACCTTAATGAGGTAGCCTCAGAATGTCAAGAGTGTGTTGTAGTTCTTATAGCAACCAATTCCAAGAACTCTGACCACTACCACAAAGACGCTCTTCCTAGACCAAGGTAGGTTATGTATGCTATATTTACTACACAAGCGCCAGGCCCACAATGCTTTTAACAGATTCTCTTCAATTGATCTGTGCGCACACGTTGGTGGACACAGCTGCACTTCTCTATCGTGGTACTCTCTGGACAAGGAGATAATATACACTTCCAGCCCAGGAGGAACTGACACTATTAGGTGTACGCACTACGATTCTAGTACAGGCCGAGGCTCTCTAGAGAGCAGGACTCGCTCTGGGCCTGGGATGGCAGGTTGGAGCCATATGCTTACTACATATAATTTCTATATATGATATATATTTGTTTTATATTTTCTTAGAGGTTATTAGTTCGATGCAGACTATCAAAGGGCTTCTCTTTTGCTTTATCATAGACTAGTCCCGCTACTGCTCTAGGAACTAACGCACACACTAAAGATGTGACATACACCTTCTTTCTCCCTGATGTGATTTCTTTTCGACACAAACAGTTTGCGAGATGCGACCTTGCATGACTCTTCTAGACGTTACACAAGGTCCTGGCTCACCATGTGACATCTGACAAGGCTTCCATTTGCTCCTTTCAAAGTATCCATTGAAGAGGCCAGCTAGAGGACAGAATACGGAGCCAGTACTGTTCTGGGTGACTTTTGTTTTTTCTCTTATAGATCCTATCTAGTATTGATAAGCACTAGTCATGTTACTAACTTTTCGTCGATTATACACTTTCTTGTGCGTTGGGCTAGTCGTAGCTCACACAACACGGACTAGTCGGTATTCGTCTCGCGAAGCGCCAGATGCTACGAGGACCACAGAGCTCCTCTGGCGATCTATCGCTTCTTCACACGTGTCTTGTGTTAGGCGACCTAGCACAGGGCCTGAGCTCCTGGACCCGAGTACATGTGGAATAGAGACTTCAACGGGTGCACTAATCTCATACGCAATCTGGCGAGCGCTTCAGCCCTAGAGACCGAATCCCACTTCTGATTATTAGTATGGTTTCTGGGTACAAGCAGCAGATATGCATCTTAAGTGTGGGAATAACTTCCTCAGTTTCGAGTAGTATGAAAGACTCTAGCTACCTTAAGAGAAATTCAACATTGCTCACTAGTGAATTCTAGATTTTTATATAGAAAGCAGTGAAAATGCAGCGAAGGAGTTTGAAGAGAGAATGCCGAGGAGAGAGGGACACGGGTGGTAGGGAAACAGCGGAGGGGAAACGAGAATTAGTAATCTTATCGTATAATGTACTGGAAATGTTCAAGAGACCAATCAGAAAGATGTATATTCTCTATGTGATGGTCAATGGTTAAAACACACAATCAGATAGACTGAAGCGAGCCCAGTAAAGAAGAGCTGTCAAGCCGATTTCCTCAAGGAGGAACCGGTCGGTCTCGGGGAAGCGGCTGGTGATGTCAGTTTAGAAAGGAGCCGGTGGCGGTGGTGGCGCACCTGCACTCGGGAGGCAGAGGCAGGCAGTTCTCTAAACTTGAGGCCAGCCAGGTCTACAGAGAGAGTTCCAGGACAGTTGGGGCTACACAGAGAAACCATGTCGGGGGGTAGGGTTTGGGCGGGGGGGAAGAAAAGGTTAGGGAGGAAAAATAATTGAATAAAGAAAAAACAAATGTACTTGCTGTCTGGGGAAAGAGTGAGCCAAGAAGTGAGAATGGTGTATGCAAAGGTCCTGAGGCGGGAGCACCCCTGAGGCGGGAGCACCCCTGAGGCGGGAGCATCTTTGGCCTGTTTGATCATCAGCAGAGATCAGGATGCCTGAAGCAGAGGGTGGGAGAAGAAAGCAGAGAGCAAATGAGTTCGGGGTCCCTTAGTGACTGGTTTCAGGAGACTCTCCTTGCAGATGTGGTCAACTTTTTGTTGATTTTTGGGTCAGGGTCTCATATAGGCCAGGTTGGCCTTGAAGTCACTACAGAACTGAGGGTGACCTTGACCATCTGATCTTCCTGTCTCCACCTCTCAAGTGCTGGGGTGACAGGTGCACAGCACCAGGCCTGGTCCCATGGGTGTGGGGATGGAACCCAGGGCTTCCACTTTACCCGTGGGCTGCGCCCGCTTTCCAACTGTGACTTGGTTGTTGTCCACAGAGCAAGTCTGCAGTGAGTGCTGGGCTGCACTCTCAGCTTCCCCAGCCTCGTGTAGCTGGGCACATCTGCAGGGATCTGACTCTGTCCTCAAGTGCCTCCCTAGAGTGTCCATTGCCATCCTCCCAGACCACCAGACCAACCAAGAAAGATGTTTGGAAGGACACTGAGACTGGGGTAAAAGACACCCTAAAAGAGAGCCAGGGCACCCTATATTGTCCAGGCCACAGTGCCAGGCCCGCAAACAGGCCAGGACGCCCCCCTTCCCCATTTCCTTTTGGAATGTTGATTCTGATTCAAGAATTTCCAAGTCTCCCCAGAGTCCCACGACCCTCTCGGCCCTGCAGAGTGACGTCAGCTGCCAGGCATCTGGTAGCTATTACCCGATTACCCGTGGAGAGGGGGGTCACTGTGGGCCTAGCCTGCGCAGCCTCCCTGGGCTCAGGGTGGCTGGTCCATGTCTTGTGAAGGGGCCCAGCTGCTCCTGGCTCTCATTTCCTGTGGAGACTTTCTCACAGTCCCTGAGACCCCAGGATGCCTTGGGCTGTGGGAACCTGACTATCTCAGGAAAGATGAGCTGTTCTCCACACTGGCCTCCGCATGGCTTCCAGCCCTTGAGGGGCCCTTTCTGCAGGTTGCTGGACCTGTGTGGGGTGAGGGACAGGTTCAGACACCCAGGAAACGTGTGTCATTGAGTAAGTTCCTTTCTCCCTCTGAGCCCCCCTGCGTGGTGATCACTGGATAGGATGGCAGGTAGAGGGCGTGGGCCTGGACCAAGTGCAGTACATGGCAGTTACTCATGCTATAGAAGGGGAAACTGAGTCTCACAGAAGAGAAGGGCTGCAGTCAGGGTCACAGCTTCCTGCTTCCTGCTTAGGTGCCTTTCAGAATCCCCAAGGATCTTCTGCAAGCCCTACCCACACCATTTCCTGTTCCCAACTCCGTCTCTGCCCGTCTGGGTAAAATGCTGTTTACTCCCATCTCCTCCCAGCTTCCTACTGTTTCCACCCAGGATGGGGCCCTCATTTCCAGGGGTGTCATTCCATATGAGGGCACAACAGACACTGACCTCACGCCACTTCAGCTCTAGCCTGAGCTCTGTGCCTGGGGCCAGCACCGTGCTTCAGCCGGCCTCTCCTGCTGTAGTTTTGGCCACACAGCCAGCTCCTCCCTCAAGGGGCCTCCCTGTGGCCTCTCCAGCAGGTTCCCAGCCACTTTTAGCGGCTCAGGCTCAGCATCCTTGACTCTGCTCTTCCTCCTAGACCAGTGCCTTTCCTGATGGCTCCTGGCAGCCAGGAGGACGTCAGGGATGTGGCTGAGCCGGTGGCAGCCTGTGCTATGTACGGGGTGGGGCAGGGAGTAAATCCAGAGACTTCTTTGCAGAGACTCAGCCCCCATAGGTCTCGCTGTCTCGGGAGAGACCCAGCTTTCTCTGCATAGGCCACCGAAGCTGAAGGCACACGTCAGAGAGCGCCCGCTGTCCCTCTCTGAGGCGTGCTCAAAACTTAGAGGAAGATGGCCGAGGTGTTGCCCATCTGTAATCCCACCATTTGGGAAGAAGAAGCAAGGTGATTATGGGTTCAAGTCCAGCCTGAGTCACAGAGTGAGACCCTGTCTCAAAATCTAAAGACAATCCAGCCATATGTGATAGCAAACACCTGTTGTAATCCTACCTAGTACTTGGGAAGTGGAGGCAGGAGGATCAGGAGTTCAAGGCCAGTCTTGGGTATATAGCAAGTTTGAGACCAGCCTAGGTTTTTACTTAGAAGAGATAGAAACAGGATCTGTGCAAGGAAAGCTCTATCCCCCAGGAGAGTGGAGCCCACATGGGCAAGGAACCTGGCTCTCATCCTCATCTGAGCATCATGGCCTTCCAGGACAGACATTATGTACCCTCTGAAGATGAGGAAGCTGAGCCCCAGAGAGAGTGAGGCAGATGGCAGAGCTCGGCAATTCTTTTCTCAGGCCATATGACCAGACCCTGAGACCCAAAGGAACAAACTTGGGGACAGAGAGAGGGCAGCCAGGCCTGTGGCCATGCCTGGTTGAGGGTAGGGCAACCTCCACCTCCACTTCTCCAGGATCTTTGTGAAAGTTCACCCTTCCTTCTGGTGCAGGCCGGAGGTCTCTGAAGTCCTGGTTCCAGCATGCATTAGGGAAATAAAGGATAATGGGTACTAATTACTACTCATTAATGCAATTAATTAAACTGATATATGCAATGCATGGTGTCAGTTATCAGAACAAATCAGTTACTACAGGCAATTAAAGGGGTTGGTTATTTAAATAATGAATGCTGCTGATGAATGGGCCTGACGTGGCTCAGTTGTCACTGTTGCTTGTTAATTGATTTCACCGCTAATATTAAGAAGGAAGTGTCTTTTAAGTATATAATGTAGGAAATAATGAATTAATTCATGGAGCTGAGTTTTAAAGACACTCTGATTCCTGGATTTGATCATTACATGAGAGGAAGTGTATTCTAAAAATCTCCCAGCATGCTGACAGCTGCAGGCCGAGGGGGAATCGTCCTGGCCCCAGGCTGTTAGCAGGCAGGATGGCCCAGGCGGAGGGAATGTCATGTGCAAAGGACCAGAGGCTGCAGACCCTGGAGTTCTTTGGAAATAGTTCATGGAGGCCGGAAAGCAAGGAGCGGTAAAGAGGGAGAGGACACTGTCCAGAGTAGGCATGTAGTTTGGCGGTGGAGGGCTTGCTGGTCACACGTGAGGCACCGGGTGCTGTGACTGGGTTCAGTGTACCAAACACTTCCTTCATGAGTGTGAGGACCTACGTGCAAACCTCTAGAACCCACAAGACAGCCAGATGCACAAGCATGAGACTCTGTAATCTGTGTTCTTAATGGGAGATGGAGACAGGAGAATCCTTGGAAACTCGCTGGCCAGCTAGCATGGCGAATGCGGTAGGAAGCCAACAGAGACCCCATCTCAAGGCAGACGGTGAAGACCGGCACTCCAGGTTATCCTCCGATCTCCACATGAGTACAGTGGTATGCGTGGGCCTGCATCCACACACACGAACACACACATCATACACACACACACACCAGGTGCTTGTTAGTGTCTCAGCATTGTTCTGAGCTGATATCTGGAGGGGAAAGTATAGGGAACAGAAAGTGCAAAGCCCTGCCAGGCGGTGGTGGCACACGCTTTTAACCCCAGCACTTAGGAGGCAGAGGCAGGCAGGTCTCTGAGTTCGAGGCCAGCCTGGTCTACAGAGCAAGTTCTAGGACAGCCAGAACTGTTACAAAGAGGAACCCTGTTTCAGAATTGGAAAAGAAAAAGGAAGAAAGGAAAAAAGAAAGAAAGAAAGAAAGAGAGAGAGAGAGAGAAAGAAAGAAGGAAGGAAGGAAAGAAAGAAAAGGAAGAAAGAAAGAAAGAAAGAAGGAAGGAAAGAAGGAAAGAAGGAAAGAAGGAAGGAGAGAGAAGGAAAAGGAAGAGCAAAGCCCCTGAGGAGTTGGTGCTGCTTGGGGACTTGCCAACTGTCCTTGGCTGGAGTAGGCCGTGGAGTGAGTGTGCCTGGGCATGGCAGGAAGGAGCCCATCCCCAGGAGTTTGTTAGGAACCTTGACTCCCAGGCTCATGGAGCTGGGCCCATGCTGCCAGAGGGTGGGCCAAGGGAAGCTGTGCTCCAGCTTTTAACAGGGCCGCCAGGAGTTGGTGTGTGTATAAGCAGTCATGTTTACTGGAATGATGGAGTGTTGACTGGCAAGGGAGGTTGACAGATCGAAGCCCCTTGGCCCAGGGCTCTGCCTTGGGCAACCTCCCTGGCTGCTGATGCCTAGGGCAGCACCTCATCCTCAAGGCTGTATTCCTGTCCTAGAACCTAAGAGGAAGTGGACAGGAAACAGGAGGAAGCACCGGGTTAATCCCAGTGTGTCCCTGACGATTTGTTCCCAGCAGTGGGAGGATTTCCGGGCCTGAATGGCCGGAAACGTTGGGATGGGACACCTCACCCGGGAAGAGTGGGCCAGGGGAGGCCCTCCCTCCTCCACCCCACTGACAGCGACACTGGCCAGGGAGCATCCGAGGGCCCTGGAAGCCTGAGCCATTGCAGACTGCGCTTAAAAGACAGAGGCCAGGGAGGGCCTCTAGGAGGAAAGTCTAACGGACTTCAGAATGTGAGAACCGGAGCAGCTGTGGGACCCCTGGCCTCAGGACCCGGGGTTCATTCTTTTCCTTCCTTCCTTCCTTCGTTTTTTCTTTCAGCTCATCTTTTGTTTTGAATCTTAAGCTCCGTGTTGAGTCTAAGAGAATGATGGAGCGTGATGGCGGCTGGCAGGCGCTGCTTACTGTTCGTGTTCTCCATTAAGCTGTGGCCACACTGGGAATAGGGTTCACTGGTGAATGACAGTCCACACCCTCACGAGGGAGGGTCTTCGTTAATTTTCAGTTGAGAAATAAATTTGAAATGGCTGCTGCAGGTGGGGGTCTGTGAGACTAGAGGGATGGAGGCCGGTGGAGGCAGCGAGTGAGGACCAGGGGCTGTTGTAGGTAGGGTGTCCTCGGGAAGGCTTCTCTGAGGAGGTGCCTTTAAACTGAGCCCTGAAGAAAGAGGGGGAGGAAAAAGCCCTGTGAAAATCTGGGAAAAGAGTTCCAAGCATTTTCTCCCAAGTAAGCGCAAAGGCCCCGTGGCAGGAACCAGCTGGCAAGGTGGTTCAGAATGAGGGGCAGGATGGTTGAGGGAGGCATTGTAGAGTGTTGGTGAGGTGGGCTGTCGGGCACCACCAGCACACAGAGCCATAGAGGTTGGGGCCTCTGGACCCGTCACGCCCATTTTCTGTCATGGTAACAGCACCATTCTCGAGGAGTTCTGATTTGGATGATAAGCTGTACTGCCGTGGTGGTGGTGGTGGGGGGGTATGTGTGTTCTTCTTTGGCAGATGCGGCTGAGGACACGGCTCAGCTGTAGCGTGCTTGCCTAGATGTGCAAGGCCAGGGCTCCCCGCCCAGCGCTGGAAAAGGGAAAGCATCTTAGACAGTCTGCAGTTGTGCACTTACAATTTCAGCTACTCCAGAGTCTGAGGCAGGGGGATTGCTTGAGTCTAGTCAGACCAGACTGAGCAGCAGAGTGAGCCTTGGTGGGTGAGGGGAACTGCTGGAGATCGGGGCACCTGCTTTGGCTGATGCTTAGTTGCTGTCCAGTGTGTCAGAACTGGAGCTGACAGTATGGGTGAGTGGACAAGAACCAGCGAGAAAGCCCACGGAGGAGACGGGGTGGCGTGGGGGTGGGTGCTGGCTGCAGGGGGAGACTTGGTCATACTCGGCTCTGAGGGGAGGATGTGGCCTGTGGCATGGATCAAGGCTTGTTGAATGGGGGATAGCCTGCTGGTAGGCCAAGGGTAGATAGTGGACCTGAGGGCCAGGCGGTGGTGGTGCACACTAATCCCAGCACTCGGGAGGCAGAGGCAGGCGGATCTCTGTGAGTTCGAGCGAGGCCAGCCTGGGCTACATATCGAGTTTCAGGATAGGCTCCAAAGCTACACAGAGAAACCCTGTCTCGAAAAACAAAACAAACAAAACAGAAAGTGGATGTGAGGCTTTGGCTGTCACAGCAGGAAGGAGGGAGCTGGTACCCGGAGAAGGGAAGAGAGTGGAGGAACAGCATCTGCTGGTAGGCGGCAAACTGGAGATGCCTCAGATGTGGGGAGACTGAAGGGAACAGGAGGGCTCTGGTGAGAAATGGGGCTGCATTAGACAAAGGTTTAGGCCTGAGGGTGGTGATGTGCCTCTAGGATCCCAGGATTCAGGTGGAGGCAGGTGGATCAGAAGTTCAAAGTCAGTTTCACCTGCCTAGTACATTTGAGTCCAGTCTGGGCTACGTGAGACCCCGTCTCCAAACAAATGGAAAACACAAAAGTGCGCGCACGGACACACACACAGCCCTGGCTGGGGGAACTGACTCACAAAGGGGAAGGCTGTTTGTTCAACATCCTGGAAAAATAGCCACCACCGTCCTCTGGCCTCTGTAGGCTTCATCCGTGCTGCCCTGAAGGCAGAGAGAACAGGTGTGTACAGGCTGTAACCAGCAGTGGCTAGCTAATACACTGGCAACGTGGACCAAAGGGCCAGAGGAGAGGGGTTGAGCCTCAGTCAGGAGTAGGGATCAGGTTGGGGAGGCAGGGACAGGAAGCATCATGAGCTGGGTGAACACTTAGCCTCGGTCCTCCAGACTACTCCTTTAGGCAGTGGCTATCTTTGTTTCTGATCTATGGAGAGGAAACCTAGGATCAGAGAGGTAAAGGAACCTCCTCAGGGTTGCACAGCTGGCAGGGGTGGAGCAGCCACACAGGTCCATCCTCCTGCCCTAGGGATGGATAACATTCTGGACTCCCAAGGCCAGGGCCAGCCCCAGGCCGGCAGACAGGCGAACACACCGGAGATCTGAGAAGCACTGAGAATATTCACCTCTTTCCCTTCTTCCAGGGCCGCTGGAGAACCGGAGGCTGCTGGGGACTATGTGAAGGTAGGAGAGGCAAGCTGGGGGTGGCCCTGGTGTGACAGAGTGCTTGGTGCCTGTTATGAACTAAACTTCCTCCTGGAAGGAGAAGGTCAGAGGGTGGGCAGCCTCCGGGGACGGGTCATTCTGGACAGCTATTTCCCATGCTTCCCGTCACTCCGCTGGCCCCAAACCCACCAGCTGGACAGTATCCCAAGGGTGTCCCCATGCAGTGGCCACCACAGTGAGATCCCACCCAGCCTCGGGGCATCTGCTGAGTCCTGGTGCTGGGAGGGGGCAGCAGGAGAGGTGACTCAGATCTTCAGCATAGACGGGACACAATTCACAGACATCAAGAGCCTAATTTGGTGGCTGGGACTATGGCTCAGTTGATAGAGTGCATGCCCAATCTGCAGAAGGCCTTGGGGGTCAATCCCCAGCACCACATACATTGAGTGGTCCTGCATGCCTATAATCCCAGCACTCAAGGGGCAGAAGGTTAAATTCAAGGTCATCCTTAGCTACATAATGAGTTTTGAGGCCAGCCTGGGTAAAACAAACAAGCAAAATGCCTAACTTGTTATAGGCACTGGGAGTGTTTACAGTGTAGTTTGTGTGTGTGCGCGTGTGCGTGTGCGTGTGCTTGTGCGTGTGCATGTGCGTGTGCGTGTGTGTATGTGTGTGTGTGTGTGTGTGTGAAGTAGACCTCATGGTTCTTCCTGTCCACTGTGGGTCTCTCTGTGACCTGGGGGCTGGCTGATTAGGTTACGCTGGCAGGCCCACGAGCCCCCAGGATCTTTCTGTGTCCTCTCCCAATGCTGAGGTTACAAACCAGCGCCATCACACCTGTTTTTTGTTGTTGTTTTGTTTTTGTTTTGGCTGGAGATTGAACTCATTGTACCTGCTTGTGTGCCCAACACTTTAGAGTTAGCCAGCCACACGATATGGGGAGGGGGGTGTTTGCTGAGCACAATGGCACGTGATTGTCATCTCCAACTCGGGAGGTTGAGGTGGGAGGACAGCGGGCAGTTCCAGGCCACGTGGACTATAGCGTAAGACCCAGGAAGACGTCGGTTTTCAAGTAACCATAACAATACCAAAGGCTAAGGAACATTTTGAAAGCTGGTTCTCCGCAAAAGCAGGCTGGCTGCTGAGGGCTGGCCGAGGCTGGTTTGCTCCTTTGTAAACTTAAAAAATATTTATTTATTATTTGTCTGTCTATGTATTTAGTGTGCATGTCGGAGTCGGAGGAGAAATTGTGGGAGTCAGTTCTCTCCTCCCACCGCGTGGGTTCTGGGACTCGGTGGCCAGCCTTGGCAGCAGGGCCTTTACCCACGGAGCCCTCCTGACTCTTCGTTGTTGTTTTTGGGGTTTCCATTTGCAGATTAGAAACGAGCGACTTCCTCCCACTCACAAGGGATTCTGTAGGGGCAGAGCTGGCACTGTGCCCCAAGCTTGATGCTCAGACTCAAGACCATGCCCTTGGCTCTTCCACCGTCAGAGGCTCCCTCTGAGCCAGACCTCGGAAGAGCAGCAGATACTGCAGCGGGAAGGAAACCTGCCCGCTCTCAGACAAGGCAGGAACCAGAGAAGAGCTACTCAGGGTTTGGGCTCATTTTATAATCCAGACTTATGATTTATTATTTATTTATTTATTTATTTATTTATTTATTTATTTATTTATTTATTTATTTGGTTTTTCAAGACAGAGTTTCTCTGTGAAACAGTCCTGGCTGTCCTGGAACTTTCTCTGCAGACCAGGCTGGCCTCGAACTCACAGAGATCCGCCTGCCTCTGCCTCCCGAGTGCTGGGATTAAAGGCGTGCGCCACTGCCGCCTGGCCGATTTATTTATTTTTAGACAGTCTGTCTTATAATGTAGCTCTGGAATTCACCATATAGAACAAGTTGGTCTCAAACACCAGCTTCTACCTCTTCAGTGCTGGGATTAAAGATATGTGCCAACAGCTTGTGTGTGTGTGTGTGTGTGTGTGTGTGTGTGTGTGTGTGTGTGTGTACAAGACAGGGTCTCATGTAGCCGAGGGCAGCCTCAATCTTACTATGTAGCCAAAGAGGACCTGGGACTTTTTACCCTCCCACCTCGACTTCCAGAGTCCTAGCATTTCAGCCATTCACCACCATGCTTGGTTTATGTGGTGCTGAGCATCAAACCCAAGGCTTCCTGCAGGCAAGGTCAGCACCTACTCACAAAGCTATATGTCCCCAGTCTAGATTTTGGTCTCAAGTTTGGAAGTGACTTGCTTCTCTGGGACTTAGCATTTGCTCATGTGAAACAGGGGACTTTGGGGGGCTCAATGAGACTGTACCCACAAGGGAATGCTTGAGTCTGGACCAGGACAGGCTGGCCTGGCCCCAAATTTCAGGGACATCAAGTCACTGAGCTGCTGTAACACGGGGGAGCGGTTATATGGGGGAGCAGAGCCAGAGTGGGACTTGAATGTCACAGATCAGCTACGTCTGGCAAGGCAGTGAGAACTTTATGAAGTTTGGGGACTCATTTCTGGAATTAAAATGTAGATCTCAGGGTTGAGGGCGGAGCTGGGGTACAGCCTACCTTGCTTGAGACCCTGGGTTGCATCTCCATTACAAAGAGGAAAAGACTAAAAACCCTACAAGGAGCACCACCTGCTCGCTGGGACTGCTGGGCAGTACTCAAAGCAAGCTCAGCTTTGTTTTTAAAGTCTCTGCTGCTGAGGGTTGGAATCGGTAGCTTCCAAACTCCATTTCTGCCCTGAAGTGTTCAACATTGAAGGGTATCTAAAACCCCACAATCCCCAAACAATGACAGGAATCCTGGACTCTCAGGATTTTAAAATACCAAGCCCAGGGGGCTGGACAGATGGCTCAGCAGTTAAGAGCACTGCCTGTTCTTCCAGAGGTCCTGAGTTCAATTCCCAGTAACCACATGGTGGCTCGCAACTATCTCTAGTGGGATGTGATGTCCTCTTCTGACATAATGGTGTACCTACAGATACATAATAAATAAATCTTTCAAAAAAAAAATACCAAGCCTATAAAGTTTCAAGCTCCATGCTTGGAGCTCCAGGTATATCTATAGGAAAGAAATAGTTATCTGGGGCCCAGAGAGGTGGGCTCACCTGCTTAAGGTCACAGACAGGTTTGGATGCCATATCCAGTTTTTGGGGTTATTATTATTAGAATAGGTCTCATGTAGCCCAGACTGGCCTTGGGTTTAACTTGTAGACAAAGATGATCTTGAACTTGTGACATTCCTGCTTCCACCCTCTGAGTGCTGAGATCACACCCAGTTGGTGTAGTGCTGGCGAGTGCATGCTGGGCAGCAAGCAAGTGTTCTACCAGCTGGAACACATACATCCACAGCCTTCGAGTCCAGATTCTGACCGTGTGATTCCTTATGTGCTGACATTGGACGCAGCGCCTAACCCTTGCTAGACACGCTCTCTAGGCGAGCTCTTACCCCCAACCCAGGCTTTGTGATCCCGAGCTAAGAAGTAGGATGTCTTTACCGGATAATTTTCTTCACCAGGCAACTTTTTTGATCGAGCCTGATGACACTCAAAGTTCCGCGCAGGTCTTCACCTTGTATTCCAGACACCTCCACGCAAGCCAGTCCGGGTTCAAAGAGAAGGGCCCCAGGGCGGGAAGCCTGGGAGTTAGAGAGGCAGGTGGGTGAGCCGCGCTTGGCACTCAGCATCCGGACTGTAGCACTGCCCGAGTCAGCTGATCTAACCCTGCTGTATTCTCAACCAGAGATGAGAAACCTGAAGCCACAAAGGATTGGCTTAAACATGGGGATTTTTGTAGCTTTAGATCGAATTGAATTCAGAGTCCCCGCTGGCTCTGGGTCTGCAAGACCCGGAGGGGTACGAGAGTGGCGAAAAGCAGGAACCCCATCGCCCGCCTCGGGGTCCCCACCCACCCTGCTGCCCTGGGGAGCATCCCTCTTGGCAGGTCCTGGGGAACCCGCATAGGGGAATGGGGTGGTGTTAGAGGGAGGAACAATGGTGCCCTCCCCTCCCTCTCCTCGCTCCCCTCCCTACCCAGCTGGCTGGAGGGTGGGGTCTCCCCGCCCCGCCTCCCCGCTCCTCCCCCGACCAGGCGATGAGGTAATCGCGCCGCTGAGAGGCACGCGCAGCCGGTGCCCAGCCCGGTCGGTCCCCGCGCCCCTGCCCCTTCGGCCTCCACCCCCGGCACGCTCGGGGGACCCGGGTCTCCCGGCCGCACCATGACGGAGCGCTGCAGCCTGTGGAGTGCGCTGTCCGCAGCAGCCTGCTGCTTCTACCGGGGCTCACTGGTGCAGGTGCAGGTGAGGGGGCGGCACGGGGACCCGGGTCACTGCGCCCGGCCGCTGTGATGGGGACTGCAGTCCGAGAGCATCCCCGCAGGGTTGTGCGGGTCCGGCCATGGGCGAAGGGAGGGGGCGGGGTCGCTCCAAGCTCACCTCGGGGTACCCATGGCGCTCCGCGGGGCGCGGGTCCAGGGGGTCAATTCCTTCGACTCCGAACTGCAGGAGACGTGGGAGCGAGTTGGAGCTGGGACTCGGGCTGGGAGGTGGGCTTCCTCCAGTACGCTATGGGGTCCCTGCTGCTGACCCTGGGCCACCTGAGTCCCCATTGTACCAGGGACGCAGAGCTGGTGTCTAGAAGCTGAGTTAGGGCCAGTGTGCTACAGGGCACGCGGCGGAGACCACGGTGTCACCACCCTCCTGCCATCTGGGTGGGTTCAGGGTGTTGGGGGTGCAGGTCTCCCAGCCCAGCTGGCCCAGCAGTGCAGGGGCTCGCAGCGGCGGTGCGAGGGTTAAACGGAAGGGGGTGGAGGGGAGGACCTGGACCCCGCCTCTCTGCGGAGCATCCTCTGGGGTAGCTGTGCCAGGGGTTGGGATACCTAAGGGAGCTGGGGGTAGTGCTGGGCACGGGCTGGTGGGAAGAGGCTGAGACCCTGACAGAGGTTCTCTACACTCCTGCCTCTCGGGCTTCCTGGGAGACGCGGGGCGCCTCACCTCTGAGCGCCCCCAACCTCACACACACACTTGCTCCGAGCCCGCCTGAATGACGGCCCCGCCGGCAGCGGAGCGCAGCATCCCCGCGCGGGCCAATCAGGCGTGCGCAGGCCGGGAGGCGGTGAGATCATCTCTGGCCAATCGCAGTGCTCCGAGCTCAGGGATGCTGCATTTGCACCTACCCCCCCCTCAACTCTTGGCAGCTGAGGACCCTGAGGCCCAGGGTGAGGAGGAGGTCACAGGGGTCCTAGGGTTTCCTATCCCCAGGTATGTGGGAGGTTGGTCCCTTCAACCCAACTCTGACTTGTGATTAGGGCTGAAAATGAGGTGCCAGTCTCCAGAACCCTTTTATAGATGAAGCCACTCAGGCCCAGCCAGGGGAAGTGACTTGCCCAAGGTCACACAGTGTCGTGTCCACGTTCTTTGGGACAGTCTGCCCCTACTCTGCCTCAGAATTGGGAGGGGAGTCCCAGTGTGTCCTCTGTTAAGAGCAGAGAGTGGTGTGTGTGTGTATGTGTAAGGCTGGGTACGGCATCCATTTCCCTGAGCCTCTCACCTTTCCCAGAATCCTGTGAGGTTCGAAGGGGTGGGCTGGGAGGAGGCCTGGGCTGGTGTGAGCGCTTCAGAATAAAAGGGAGGAGGCTAATGACCCTAAGGAATAAGAGGACCTCTTGGAGAAGTGCGGGAGTCGGAGAAGGCCCAAATCTCCGCTTTGCCAAGCCCTCTCTGGCCTGGCAGGGCATTGATGTCTACTGTGTGTGGGCAGAGGCCTTGCAGCAAGTCCAGCCCCAGTCCCTGCCCTTCCCCTGTGCGACCAGATGACCCCCTCTGTCTCCAGAACGCGGAAGGCATCAGAGCCTACACCGCCACGGACCCACAGCCACACGTTCCTGTTTCTGCTCTAGCTGCCTTTCAAAGAAGGAGCCATCCTCCTCTCAGGATTTCCACTGGCGTCCATCCTGTCTGGCCCTCGGCCTTCTTCCCTTACTCAACCATCGGCCACCTAACCCCCCTTCCTTGTGGCTGCGTCAGTGCTCAGTGCTCCTCCGCCGCTGACTGAGGCGCTCAGGCACTCTCTGCAGGCAGGGGAGCGAGCCTGGCGCCACACTGCCCTGTTCTGCGGCTTCTGGGTGGTCTCCCAGCTCCCCAGGCAGTGCCACAGACCTGTCCAGCCTGCCTCACCATCAGAGACCCAAATCTGCCCACAGCCCCCCCCCCACCTTTGCCTCAGCCCCTCCCTGCACATCTGGCTTCTACCAGTCTCTGGACACTGCATCTCTGAAGATGTAGACACCTGGAATTGAGTGTGGGGGTCTGCACGGCTCCTCTAGGCAGTGGACTATCCTGGTCACCTTGGGGTCCAGCATAGTACCCAAGCTGAGGCTGGTCCATGTTGAATGGCTGCGGCTGGAGAATCTAGCTGTTACTGGAGCTGGAATCATGGTTGTTGGGAAACGGTGGAGATAAGGATGAAGTCTGTGTGGAGTGTGGGTCTGGAAATGTCTGAGGAGTGGCTTGCCACACACTAGAAGTAGCCAGGAGAGACTCCATACCCTGGCCTTACCTGTCTGTACACTTCTGACCAGTTCTAGAATGCGTGTCTTGGAGCAGCCATCTTTAGGGACTGGTAAAGCCGTACAGTGACAAGTAGCCGTGAGGTGAGGCAGATCCTGGAGTCCCACTCATTTTACTGAGGAAAGAGTTAAGGCCTAGACTGCTCAGGGTGAGCTTGCCTCTACCATGGGGTGTGCCTGGCCATGGGACTCTCCTCTGGTGATAAGATCCCTGGGGTTGGGTAACCTCTAAAACCAGGGCTGCCCACCATAGGTAGCTGGGAAGGTAGAGCCCTGGACTCTACTTCAGTGAGTGACCTTAGACGCCCCACAGGGCTACAGTTTCCAACCTGGCAGGATCACTTGAGATTGCAAGGGGAGGGGCCTGGAGGACTGTAATGGGCAGTGGGATGTCTGTGAGGGTCCCTGCCCATGTTATGGTTGCCTCCGGCCCTTCTACCCCACCACACACATTCCCGGATGTAGCCTCATCTGTTCAGTCAGTTGGTCCAGACACTTGCTGCCTCTCAGACTGACTTGTAGGCGGCCTCTCTTCAAGATGGTCCTGCTGTCTCTAGAGGGCTTTTGTACCGGTCTCCTTCAGAAAGTCCCTTGTCTGGTCCCTCACCTCTCACAGACTCAATCCCCTGGCCAGGAGAGAGCAAGGGCTCTTTGGCGCTGTCCAGCACCCTGGTGCTGATGGCAGCCACCTCCTTCGGCCCCTTTGGCTCACCTCTTAGCTCGGGGACTTACTGGAGGACAGGGCCTGACTTGTGTGTCGCTGCATCCAGCCCTTGCATAGGTGCTTCCGGTAGAATAAATTGAGATTTTACCCCAGCTGGGCTAGGGACCCGCGGGTGAGGAGCCATGGCAAATGTTTTAGTGTTTTCATCAATCCCAGGATTAAAGATGACCTGGGGCAGGGTGAGCTGGGAGGAAAAGGAGATGCCAATCTCACTATCCCCATGCAGTTCTCCAAGGAGAAGTACATTCTCGACTCCTCACCGGAGAAACTGCACAAGGAGCTGGAAGAAGAGCTGAAACTCAACAGCACAGACCTCCGCAGCCATGCCTGGTACCACGGACGCATCCCTCGTGAGGTGAGCAGGTCCCAGGCAGGGATCTCAGCCCTGGACCCTTCTCCCCACACCTCTGCCAACCTCAGCCCGGGCTCCAGGCACCAGAGAGGCTCTGGCATGTTCATTGGTGAGGATGCGGCTTAGCTTTACCATTTACCTTGTGACCTTGAGAGAGTCATGTCAGCCCTCAAGGCCCTGGCGTCCTCATCTGTACAATGGAGAGCATATCCCCTTCAAAGGCAGTGGTGCACTTCACAGTGAGACTCTCTCTTAAAAGGGAGGAACTATGGCGAAGGCGAAGTGAATGAATGCAGGTGAGGTAAGATGTCCAGCACCAGTGAATATGAGCACAAGAAGTGTTGTTCTTACTGTGTTTGGTTATTCCTGCCTTATAGGTCAGCCTCGTGTGAGTTTGGTTAGAGAACAACCTTTTGGTTTTTCAGGACAGGTTTCTCTGTGTAGCCCTGGCTGTCCTGGAACTCACTTTGTAGACCAGACTGGCCTTGAACTCAAGAGATTCACCTGCCTCTGCCTGAGTACTGGTAATCCAGGCATGCACCACCACTGCCTGGCTGAGAACATCCATTTTGGGGCCACTCAGTTTGGGCCATGTTGAGTATCTGGGCTTAGAGGACTTTGTAAATCACAGACCTGGACTGATGGGTCACCTGGTCCTGTGCCCTAGCACAGGGGATCATGTTTGTGGAGATGGATAAATCAGGTGGCAGCTTCGTTGGAGGCTGGTGGCTCTGAATGTGTGCAGAGCATCAAGTCTTTCACAGAAGTAAGGACAGAGTGCTGTGCAGAAATGCAGGTGGTCCCTAGGAAGGGTCCTGAGTGGAGCCCTTGGGAGACACGCAGGTTCATCAGCTGTATTCTAGGCAGAGGGCATCTCAAGGGAGCAGACACACCCAGAGCTGGGGTGTGTCCTGGGTCTGGAGTGGGCAGAGGAGAGAGTGTCTGGAACTCACTTTGCTTGGCAAGAACCCCAAGAGTGGCTGGGTCTGAGACCTAGGTCTCTAGTCACAGTGATTCCAACATTTCCAGTCCTTGTGCCCTGTGTGCATTCCACCACCTCCGGTCATCCCTGAGCCTCTGTGTCCCTGACCCATGGCCTCAACTGAGGTGCTAAGCTCAACTGGGTCTAAGCTTCAGATGTCCGGTGTCTACTAACTGCTCCGGATGCTGTCTGGTGTCCCCAGTTCAACGTCACCATGTCTCCTGACCCTGGTTCTGGTATTCTGGTAAACTTAGTTCCGCTGTACCTTCTGTAGGTCTCTGAGACCCTGGTGCAGCGCAATGGTGACTTCCTCATCCGTGACTCACTCACCAGCCTCGGGGACTACGTGCTCACGTGTCGCTGGCACAACCAGGCCTTGCACTTCAAGATTAACAAGGTGGTGGTGAAGGCGGGTGAGAGCTACACCCACATCCAGTACCTGTTTGAGCAGGAGAGCTTCGACCACGTGCCTGCCCTCGTGCGCTACCACGTGGGCAGCCGTAAGGCCGTGTCCGAACAGAGTGGGGCCATCATCTACTGCCCCGTCAACCGCACCTTCCCCCTTCGCTACCTCGAGGCCAGCTATGGCTTGAGCCAGGCCGGCAGCAAGGCTGCCAGCCCTGTCAGCCCCTCAGGCTCCAAGGGCAGCCACATGAAGAGACGAAGCGTCACCATGACGGATGGGCTGACCTCTGACAAGGTCACCCGCAGCGATGGCTGCCCCAACAGGTCAGTCAGGCCCCCACTCTCCTGGTTTGTTAGATGGGGTGTCAATAGGGAGACAGGAGGGAGAGGCCCAGCTTCCCTGAGCTATGTGAGGCTCTGTACAGGGGAGTGGAGGCTGGAACACAGGTCTGCACTCCCTGAGGGCACCATGAGAGGTTGTCTGTGCAGACAGCGGGGTCTATGGTCTGATTTACAGAGACCGTGAGGATAAGCTGGGTTCCGGCCTGCGTGTCTCTTCCTGCCATTCCTCTAGGGACAGGAGAGACAGAGGAGCTGAGAAGCCTCAGCTTAGCCAGGTGTCCCCAAGCTGTGTCTCCGTGTCGATGAGCCTAGAAGAGAATTTTGGGTAGGGATAGAGAGGGAAAGCAGGGTAATGGAGGGGGGAGGTAACTAGAAAGTAAGGGAGTGGAAGCAGGACTGTGGGTCAGGTCTGTGGGAGTCGGGGCCCCCTGGGGTTGTCTTGGGGATTGGGACCTGCTATTGGTGAGCTGTGGTCAAGGCCAGCTGGGGCCAGGGCTGGGGAGTCATCTCTTCACCTTAGCTCTTCCTTCTCCAGCTTTTGCATTTGTCCATTGAGAGACTGAACTTGACAATCACTTTTTCTGCTTCTGAAGTTCAGGGGGTGGGGAGTAGGGTCCTATGGTGGGTCATGTCCTGATTTCTGACCTCTGGGCTCATGGAATCCCTGTCTACAGCACCTCACTACCCCATCCTCGGGACTCCATCAGAAACTGTGCCCTCAGCATGGATCAGATTCCAGATCTACACTCACCCCTGTCTCCTATCTCCGAGAGTCCCGGCTCCCCTGCCTACAGCACCGGTAAGCTGCAGAGGGGGTGGGCTGAAGCCCTACTGTCTTTGGTGGGCAATGTCTGTTACCTGTGTTTCTGCCTCTGTGCCGGGAGCAGTGCCCTCAGGAATGTGCTAGAAAAGCCTGTGGCAGAATTGCTGGTGTTGATGCATAAGCAACTGTCCGTGCAGCAACCGTGGATCGTGTTCCCATGGGTGCCAGGCAGTGGGCACAAAGTGGGTTCTCAGTGTGAGTGCTAGGATGGAGGAAGGCGGCTGGAGGTGCAGCCTGGGCCAGGGCACTCATGCCACAGTGCTTGACCCCAGCAGGCAAAGTTCCCACTGCAGCTGCCTTAGCAAGGACCTGGTAACAAGTGCATCCCTAGGTCCTAGTGTTAGCTTAGATCAGGCTAACCCAGGCTAATGTGCTCTGCTGCTGTTTGTTTGTTGTTTGAAACAGACTGGCTGTCCTGGAACTCTGTAGACCAGGCTGGCCACAAAACTCACAGCTCCACCTGCTTCTGCCTCCCCAGAGCTGAAATTAAAGGTGTCTAACAAACCTAAACCCAACCACTCAGCAAACACTTCAGAGTAGTTTAAGATACATAACATAATTGAAATCATGGTATACTGTGCTCATAAATTCAAAGAAAAGTAAAAATATGCCCCCAGTTTATTTCTGAAAACATAGCAAAACAAAACCCAAACTGTCCAACAAAATGTCTTACCCCCAAAGTGATCAAAGAGTTGAGCCAGGAGCTGTCTCCTGGGAGCCTGGGCCTGGCAGAAGCGCTCTGTGCTTCTAGAACGTTACTGTGTGCCCCAAGGCTCCCTTTAACTTCAGGCCACCAGCTTCGTCGTTGCACACACTTGCTTTCAAAACAGCACCTCCAGGTGAGAACAGTTATATTTTTACTTATGTGTTTCTAGACAGAGACACTGTGTAGCCCTGGCTGGCCTGGGGCTCACTATGCAGACCAGGCTGGCCTCGACTCAGAACCCTGACTGCTTCTGCCTCATGAGTGCTGGAATTAAAGGTGTGCACTACCACACCTTATGTTTATGTATTTTTTTTTTTAACTAGAAGTATGTAACAGGACAATTTCTTTCTTTTTTGGAGGGGGGAGGGAGGTGTTTCAAGACAGGGTTTCTCTGTGTAATAATCCTGGATGCTCTGGAACTTGCTTTGTGGACCAGGCTGGCCTCCACTTACAGAGATCTGCCCACCTCTGCTTCAAGAGTGCTAGGAACAAAGGTGTGAGCCACCTCTGCCCAGCTTAATGGGGCCGTTTCTAAGCTTCAAGCCTAGTCCTATCCCTTGCAAACGGAGTGGCCGCAGGCATCTCTTACATTCTCTGAGCTTTTTCTCAGCTGTAGATTGGGGACCATAAAAGTCCTTACTGCCATAGAATGGGTCATTTTGTTTGTTTTTTGAGAAAAGGTCTTACTATTAAGGTTCTTGGCTGGCCTGGAACTTGCTAGGTAGACCAGGCTGGCCTTGAATTTACAGAGATTTGGTTGTCTCTGCCTTGTGAGGTCCGGGACTTCAGGTATGAGCCACCACACCTGAGTTATTGTTTTGTTCTTAAATTCCTTTATATTTATGTCCTTATGTGTGCATGGTGTAGGGGACACCAATGGACCACAGCGTGTGTGGAGGTCAAATGATAACTTCTCAGAGTGCTGTCTGTCTTTCCACTGTGCGGGTCCCAGGGAATCTAACCGGTTCTTAGACCTCGTGACAAATACCTTTGCTCACTGAGCCATCTCGACACCCCCCACACACATACTTTGAGACGAGAGCTCTCTAAGTACCTCAAGCTGGTTTGGAACTCATTAGCTCTGGCTGGTGTCCAACTCAAGGCTGTCCTTCCAGCTCTGCCTCTCCAGTGCTGTGGTTATAGATGTGTGCCACCACGCCTGGCATTCACCTCTTTTTGTTGGTGGCTTTACTGTTACGATGAGTCTCCAGCACTTTACCAGCTCTGGGCACACCCCCCACATCCAGTACATCATTATTGCTAACGTGTTGGGTGATAGTTCCACAGGCACACTAGACTTCAGCAGGCTTAGCCTCCCTGGACCACCTCTGTGGCTTTCTGATGTTGCAGCCTCTTCCAGACAGGGGCATGCAAGCCCCATTGGCTCAGGGAACTGCTGAGTATCACAGGTCTGCCCCTACAGGCTGGGAGGTGGGGACACCACCTTCTTACACAGGACGGAGACTGTTCTTTGGGGAAAAAGAGAAGGTGGAGCTCCATTTTTAAGGGCAGCTGAGGTAACTAGTCTTCTTCCTCCTCTCTGCAGTAACCCGTGTCCATGCTGCCCCCGCCACCCCCTCCACCACAGCACAGTCTGCCTCGCCAGTTGCCCGCCGCTCCAGTGAACCTCAGCTATCTCACGGAAATGCTCCAAAGCCTCCAGGGGAGTCCGACAGGGGCCCCCATGCAAGCCCTTCTCACACCTTCTGCAAAGCCTCGCCGTCACCCTCACTCAGCAGCTACAGTGACCCGGACTCTGGTCATTACTGTCAGCTCCAGCCTCCCGTCCGTGGCAGCCGAGAGTGGGCAGCAGGAGAGGCCCCCCGGAAGACCAGAAGCTCTGCAGAGAGGCAAAAGGAACTGTTGGAAAATGGCGTCTCTGATGGGGAGTGGGGCAAGACCTTCACGGTCCCTGTAGTGGAAGCCACCTCTTCTTTCAACCTGGCTACCTTCCAGTCACAGCTGATCCCCAAGGAGAACCGGCCTCTGGAGGTGGGGCTTCTGCGCAAGGTCAAGGAGCTGCTGTCAGAGGCGGACGCCAGGACGCTGGCCCGGCACGTCACCAAGGTTGACTGCCTGGTAGGTGTTAGGAATGCACTCGGGAGGGGACAGCACCTTTGTCTTCCGACGTTGGGGTCAGGGGTCAGGACGGTGAGGGACTGATCCTCAAATGCCCCAAGGACAGTGAAGCCAGTGGCCCGGCTTCTGACTTCTTGGTTCTGGGACTCTGGGTTTATCTATCACCTGGCATCTTTTAGATTGTTTTGTTAGAATCTCACAGTGTAGCCCTGGCTGTCCTGGAACTCACTCTGTAGACCAGGCTGGCCTTAAACTCACAGACATCCACCTGCCTCTGCCTCCCAGCGCTGAAAGTAAAGGCGTGCACCACCAGCCCTGCCCATTTTCTTCTTTTAAAAAGCCCAAACCAAGATATTCCTACAGCCTCTAGATGCTGGCTTGGAATGAGGACTGACGTTTTGGGGAACGTAGAGAATGTCCTGGCTCCCGCCTGAAGAAAGTCAGTGGCTGCTTTAGGGACAAGAGAAACCTGGCCCCGCCCCCACACCCCCTAGTGGACAACAAAGCAAACTGTCAAGTTCCCGGTGTGAGGTTTTGACCCTGCTATGAGCCCCCATACCTCAGTTTCTTGCTCTGTAGTTTGGGGTGTATGGTGGTCTGAAAAACCAGGAAGTGAGAAAAGAACAGAAGTGAGCGAGAAGAAGGAGAAACTGGGTTGCAGGCCCAAGTGTATGAACTTGGGCAGTTCCCTCCCTGGGCCTTGGGTTGGCAATCAAGGATAATGGCATCCTGGCTCTTAATCTTTTTTTTTTTTTTATTTTATTTATATATAATTTATGTATGAGTGCTCTGCATATATGCCTGAGGCCAGAAGAGGGCATCAGATCCTATTACAGATTGTTGTGAGCCACCATGTGGGTGCTAGGAATTGAACTCAGGTCCTCTGGAAGAGCAGCCAGTGCTCTTAACCACTGAGCCATCTCTCCAGCCCCCTGGCTCTTAATCTTAAGTGAGTATTTAACATGGTATATACCTCTGGGCATTTTCCCATTCCCCATTTTACAGATGGGGAAACTGAGGCTCACTCAGCAAGGGGGAAATCACTTGCTCCATGTTTTCAGTGGAGCTGGGATTCAACCCGCCCCCTGTCCTGCACCCCGGCCTCGTAGTCAGGCGACCCTCTAAGATGAAGCTCTGACTCCCAGATGGCTTGGGCCAACCCTGACAGGAAATTAATCAGCCCTTTGGGCGTCTTTGCAGGTTGCTAGGATACTGGGCGTTACCAAGGAGATGCAGACCCTAATGGGAGTCCGCTGGGGCATGGAGCTGCTCACCCTCCCCCATGGCCGGCAGCTGAGACTAGACCTGCTGGAAAGGTAAGGTGTGCACCAGCCCACGGCTACCTTACTTACGGGCTGTCCCAGTGCTTCTGACCACTCCTCCCGTCCCATTAGCCAATCGCAGCCCCTTGGTACTCGGCTCAAAGCCAGCTTCATTTCCTAAAGACTGCAGCTTATCGATCGGTTTCTTTTCTCGCATACCCATGTCCATCAACCTTGGCCTCACCCACCATTGCTGTCCACTGTGTTCATTCTAAAACTCTTGTCTTTTGGATTCTGCCCGTCAATTACAAGCCCCTCCTCCTGGCATCCCAATCCCGCCCCTAACTTACACTGTCCAATTGGGCTCCCTTCGCCTTGCCTGTCACTCTGACTGCGCCCCTTGGTCCTTACTCTGTGCTTTCGGCCTTGGCGTTTGTCACGTCCCCTCTGATCCGACCTCTCACAGGTTCCATACCATGTCCATCATGCTGGCGGTGGATATCCTGGGCTGCACAGGCTCCGCCGAGGAGCGGGCAGCGTTACTGCATAAGACTATCCAGCTGGCGGCTGAGCTGCGGGGGACGATGGGCAACATGTTCAGCTTCGCCGCGGTCATGGGCGCCCTGGAGATGGCCCAGGTACTGCGGGGTCCGCGGGGCATCCACTAGGCTGTCTGTTAGAGAGGCCCGGGGCGCGTTCTCCCCCGGGTGGGGTGGGGCGGTAGGAAAGACTGTGCATGGAAAATACAAGGACTTCCAGAGTCTCTAGGCTCCCTCTGAAAGACCAACCAGGAGAGTCGAGTCCTTCCAGGTGTTATGATCTGAACCCTTCTCTGGGCCTCTGTTTCCCCACCTGTAAAATGAATTAGACACAGTGAGGTTAAAGAATATAGTGTGTTGGTGGGGCGGGGTGGAGGGTGGGCTGGAGAGATGGCTCAGCCTTTAAGAGAGCATACTGTTCTTGCTAGAAGACGCAGGGTCCATTCCCAGTACCCATGTTAAACAGCTCACAGCTGCTTATAACGCCGACTCCCCCTTCCAGTCTCCACAGGCGCTTGCATGCACTTGATGCACAAAAATACAATAAAGCACACACACATGCACATAAAAAAGTCATTTAAAAAATAGAACATGTATGCTGGGTGGTGGTGGTGCACAACTTTAAACCCAGCACTCAGGAGGCAGAGGCAGGTGGATCTCTGTGAGCTTGAGGCCAGCCTGGGCTACAGAGTGAGATCCAGGAAAGGCGCAAAGCTACACAGAGAAGCCCTATCTCAGAAAAAAAAAAAAAAAGAACATACAGTGGGACCAGGTTACAACTCAGTTAATCGAGTGCTTGCCAAGCATGAATTTCATTGCCAGCACCTCATAAACCAAGTGCTTGTAACCCCAGCACTCAAGGTAGAAGCAGGGGTATCAGAAATTTAACACATGACACCCTGCTTCCAAACAACCAGGACACACAATGTCTATCATTTGATGAGCTTTCTGCATGCTCGCTTCCACACAGCTCCACTGACTGGTGCTGATCCCTCAATCAGCCTGCGAGGGAGGTCCTGTATTGTCCTATCTTATAGCGTGGGCATCTGTGGCAGAGCGTAACCAGGGGGGGTTACACAGCCCAAAGCCGAGAGTTAGGATTTGTAAAATGTGTTGCAATGGCTTCATGGAAGACATGAAAAACAGTTTAACACCGTTACCCATTTCACGAGTGACAGCCAGGAAAATAACATTATCCTAACATCTGGGTGTCCATTCAGTGGGGTACCCTGCGGCCAGCTGCCGCTGGAGGCTCCTTCCTCAGCCAGTCTCTAATAGTCTGGTCTTCCCAGATCTCGAGGCTGGAACAGACATGGGTGACCCTGCGGCAGCGACACACGGAGGGCGCCATTCTGTATGAGAAGAAACTCAAGCCTTTCCTCAAAAGCCTCAATGAGGGCAAAGGTACTTTACGGCCCGATCTTGCTGTGTGGGTTTGCATAGGCTTCAGCCTTCTCTGGGTTGCTAAAGTCTGTCATGGGGTGGCGAGGGTGAGAGCTTGATTTCTTTACTTTTCCCCGTGGGGTAGCCAGGTACTTCCTGTCCACATCCAGGGTGGGGTCACCCGGGAAAGACGGGACTGCCCCATGTGACCTCCGTGCTCCTCCTGGGGCCTCAGGCCTCTCTGGGGCTGTGGTGGGGGGCAGGGTCTCCAGGTCTAAGTACGCGCTGCCCCCCCCCACAGAGAGCCCCCCACTGAGCAACACCACCTTTCCGCACGTGCTGCCACTCATTACTCTATTGGAGTGTGACTCCGCCCCCGCCGAGGGTCCTGAGCCTTGGGGCAGCACAGAGCATGGTGTGGAGATTGTGCTAGCCCACTTGGAGGCCGCCCGCACTGTGGCACACCACGGAGGCCTTTACCACACCAACGCCGAGGTCAAGCTGCAGGGTGAGTAGCTGCTGGGTCCCAGGGATCCTGCCCTCCCTGGCTTCCCCTCATCACCCTTCCCTGCCTCGAACCACTGACATTTTCTACACCTCAGTCATGACTCCTGGCTCCCTAGTCTAGCCTATCTCCTCGCTCATGCATTCCACAAGCAGTTGTTGGTGAGGCCATCAAGTGAGGTGGGCTGAGAGACTGGACACCTTTGCCTTGGGCCTCGGTGCTCTTATCCAGGAAGTAAGCAGCTGTCTTTCCACAAGACAGCTTGTGTTTGCAAGGTGCCCAGCCAAGGCCCAGGACGAAGACAGACCTGCCTAGTCTTCAAGGAGCCTTGGCTGGGGGAACATAGAATTCTGGGAAAGGAGCAGAGAAAGTAACTTCCAACAATGTCTCTTTTCCTGCTTTGGGCATTATTCAGACCACAAAAAACCCAGGGGGCACACACCTGGCATGCAAAGCCCTGGGTTCAATCCCAGCACTCAGACAGAGCATCAGTAGTTCAATATCACCCCCAGCTTCGTACTGAATTCAAGGCCAGCCTGGAATGCAGTCTGTTCTCTGAGTTCAAGGCCAGCCTGATCTACATAGCAAGTTCCAGATATATAGGGAGACTATCTCAAATAATAATAACAATAACAATATTTAGAAAATTATCCACTTGCCCAGAGATACATGGTGTGAATATGCTAGTATATCTTTTTCTTTGTATGTACTTTAAAAATGTGTTTCTTTAAAAAAAAAGTAACTTACAGAAAAACACAAAAAGGATCTTCTGGGATCTTCCCTCAAATTTACAGGAATATTTTACCTTTTAAGGGCTGAGGTTGCTGAGAGGTTGAGTATTTGTTTAAAATACACCAATACTAGGTCCCACCCCCAGCACCACCCACACATGTACACACGCCAGTTATTGTCTAGTCATTTACAAATCATGATTTGCAAATAGCTGAAGAAAGACAAGGTGCCAGCTGCCAGGCCATGTTCCCCAGTGTATTTGGTTGGGTTCCTGCAGGCCTAGGGAAAGACCCCGAAGAGTGAGGCCAGAAGGATGTGAAGAGACCCCTGACCATGTGCTTCCCCCCCACACACTCCTGCAGGGTTCCAGGCCCGGCCAGAGCTCCTGGAAGTGTTCAGTACAGAGTTCCAGATGCGTCTCCTCTGGGGCAGCCAGGGAGCCAACAGCAGCCAGGCCCGGCGCTATGAGAAGTTTGACAAGGTCCTCACCGCCCTGTCTCACAAGCTGGAACCTGCCATCCGCTCCAGCGAGCTGTGACCCTGGAGACCTTGCCTCTCTGCAGCTGCGGGCAGCATTGGGGGCAGAGGGGCTCAGGACTTTCCCCAGAGCACCACAGGGACACTGTGATCAGCCCAAGAATGTTCTGGGTTCAACTCCAGGATCCCCCTTGCACTTCCAGGGTCCTGAATGGACTCCGAACTCCAGCCTCCCATCACACGCACTGAGTCTCCCTTCCAGAAGGACAGGAACCTCTGCTCCTCCCACCGGCTTCCGCTGCCCCCCATTTCCACAGAGGTTCCCTGTTTTTGAGCCATGGGAGGCTCCCCACACCTCTTCCTTCCTCTAGGTCTCTATCTTGCTGTAAATAAGTCTGACCTGTAAATACATGTACAGAAGCCATGTTCTCTCTTTCATATAATAAACTTTAATGGCTCTTTCTTCTGTTTTTCTTCTGTGAGGCCTGGGCCCTTTTTCTCAGGTGAATGGTGAAGAACTTCAACAAATACTTGGCTAGTACCAAGGACTTTCCATATTATACAGGGAGCCAGGGTTACGGCAGGCGAGAAGCCACTCCCTGACCTCCAGAGCTCAGGCAGTCAGTCCCAGCCAGTGCGGGAAGTAGGGGCCCACTCCTCACCCTTCCCTGAGCCCAAGGCCTGTCCAGAGAAGCCATAAACAAGCAAGCAGCCCCGAGTCTGGGGTAAAAGAGTCTTAGAAGTTAGGGTTCTAGAGAGGTGGCTCAGTGGTTAAGAGCATTGGCTAATATTCCAGGGAACTCAGGTTCAGTTCCCAGCACCCACATGGTGGTTTATAATCTCTAACTCCGGTCCCAGGGGATCTGATGCCCTCTTCTGTCCTCTGCGATTATCAGACACACTTGTGATGTGCAAGCAAAACACCCATACACATAAAGTTAAAATAAAAAAATCTTTCAACTGGGTGTGGTGGCGCACACCTTTAATCCCATCACTTTGGAGGCAGAGGCAGGCAGATCTCTGAGTTTGAGGCCAGCATGGTCTACAGAGTGAGTTCCAGGACAGCCAGGGCTGCACAGAGAAACCCTATCTTGAAAAATGAAACAGAAGGAAGAAAAGGAAAAAAGTTACACTTTTCTGAATTACTCAGACTTATGAAACTGCATTACTGCCTTATTAATTTGCTTTTTTATATTTAGCCCGTGTGTGCATGCATGTGTGGAGATCAGAGGACAATCTGCAGGAATGGTTCTCTCTTTCCACTAGGCAGGCTCTGGGATTGACCTCAGGCTCGATGGCAAGCGTTTTTACCCACGGGCCCTCTCACGGGCCCTGCTGACTATTTTTTGAGCCCAAACACTGTGACCACATTTCATTGAGTATCACCGTCCCTGGATATAGCAGGTTGTTACAGGACATGTACGGCACCTGACACTGGCAGAGGGAAGCTCTCAAAAAGCTGTCCTAAGTGAGCACGCTTTTGTCACATAAATTTTTTTAAAGAGCTTGGAAAAGGCGCTCAGTAAAGAGTAAGGTTCCGCACAAGTTTTTGTTATTATTGTTGCGTCACCCTCTTAACAATCCTTTATTCTTTCTGAGGTAAGGTGCCGGCCCCTAGTTACCCGTGACCATGGAAACGCGGGCCGCAGCCTCGGATCGGGCGGTTCGCGGGCTCCCCCTGGAGGCCGATTTGCGGTACTGCTGCTAGACAACGCTTCGGGCTTTAGAAAGCGAGGAAGGGAAGACGGGAGCCATGGGCGTGGCTGCCGCGGAGCGGTGCGCACCGGGAGTTGTAGTTTACAGGTCCAGGCAGTGGGCGGCCTCAGACCGAAATCGGGCCTCAACCGGATGGCGGTTGCTAGGCGAGGCTGCCGGCCCTGGGGCTCGATATTCGGGCTGCTCGCACTGGTCTTGGCCACCGCCACCGCCTGGGACGTGGCTTCTCTGCGCTGCAGCTTCGGCTCGTTCTGCGAATGCGACTTCTGGCCGGACCTGCCGGGTGAGGGGTGGGAGCCAGGGCGGAGGGGTGGGCAGCCGGGAGCTCGCAGGGGGCCGAAGCAGCTGCGGCCGGGACCGGCGGGGGGCGGGGGGGGGGTCAGAGAGCCTCCGGCATCCAACCCGAGGCAGCGGCTTAGGGGTGCCCTGTGGAGAGAGGCCTTTGACAGCGGGGCGCCCGGTGGCTCATGGAACGCCTCCCCTGAGCGGACTTGTCGCCCGAGGAGAAACCTGCAAACGGCCCGGGTCCGAGCTGAACCCGTGACAGCGGGCGCTCGCCCACTCGGGGCTGGTGCAATCCAGAGAACCGCCTCGAGGGGGCGCTGCCGCGCTGGCGCTTGCTGAGGTGGCTGCCCTTATCCCTGTTTGGACAAATACCCCCGAGGTCTCAGACATGCCTTCCCCCTTGAACCTCTGCCTTGATGGGTTTGGGGGTTGTTTTGTTGTTGTTTTGTTTGTGTTTGAGACAGGGTTTCTCTACGTAGCGCTGGCTGTCCTGGAACTATGTAAACCAGGCTGGTCTCAAACTCACAGAGATCCACTTGGCTCTGCCTCCAGTGCTGGGATTAAGGGTTTGTGCCACCATGCCCGGCTGGTTTCTCTCTCTCTCCTTTGTCTGTCTGTCTGTCTGTCTGTCTCCCTCCCTCCCTCCTTCCTTCCCTCCCTCCTTCCTTGGTTCGTTTGTTTTGAGACTGTGCCTTACCATGTAAACCTTCTTGGACTGGAACTCATTATGTAGACCAGGCTGGTGGCCTGGAACTCAGAGATTCCCCTGCCTTTGCCTCCCAAATGCTGGGATTAAAGGCCTGTTGGAACTCACTGTAAGCCCAGGCTAGCCTTTGATTAGCTGGAAAATTGCTGCCTCTGCCTCCCAGATGTTGAGATTACAGACATGAGTGAGTCACCAGCCCTGTCATCTGTTTTGATATATATTCCTTCTGTGCCCCTAGGTCTGGAATGTGACCTGGCCCAACACCTGGCTGGCCAGCATTTGGCCAAGGCCCTGGTGGTGAAGTCACTGAAGGCCTTTGTACAGGACCCGGCCCCCAGCAAACCCCTGGTCCTTTCCCTGCACGGTTGGACAGGCACTGGGAAGTCCTACGTGAGCTCCCTGCTGGCACAGTATCTCTTCCGGGGTGGCCTTCGCAGCCCTCATGTGCACCACTTCTCACCCATCATCCATTTCCCACACCCCAGCCACATTGAGCAGTACAAGGTATGAAGGATGTACCCGGGATCCCTTCCCTCAGGTCTAATCCAGAGAGGGTTCCAAACCACACAGCCAGCTTCAGCCTTAAAAACCTGTACGGAGCAGAGCTTGCTCTCTCTGATACGGGGGAGGAGGCATTGTTGGCACCGGTGCTGTGCACCAGAGACATGAGGACTGTCCAGGGCAGACATTGCTTACAGCGTACCTGTGTCTGCATTCTCAGGCCCCCAGCTAAGCTTAGCCCCAATCTGGTGCTCAGAAAGCACCTGGGACTGCTGGGTCTGTTGCTATTGCTCCTCGTGTCTTAGCTGTCAACACACTGTGGGGCAGGTCCAGACAATTGGGGCACGTGGATTTGTGTTCCTGCTCTCCTGTTGACTGGCTGTGTGACCTTGGACAAGTCTCGGTGCCTCTCTAGACTACCCTTTTACCATCTGTCTCAAGGGGTGGGTGTTCTCTGGAAACATAGATTATCTCTCTGGGGATTTTACTTGGTTTGGGAAGAAGTTTGGGGTTGGGGGCGTGTCTTGCACTTCTTTGGAACTCCTGTCCCGACCCCCACAGAAGGATCTCAAGAGCTGGGTCCAGGGGAACCTCACTGCCTGTGGCCGATCTCTCTTCCTCTTTGATGAGATGGACAAGCTGCCCCCTGGCCTGATGGAAGTCCTGCAGCCCTTCCTGGGCCCCTCTTGGGTTGTGTACGGGACCAACTATCGCAAAGCCATGTTCATCTTTATCAGGTATTTCAAGCAGGCTGAGTGGGGGACACTGTCCGAGGTCCGCTATCCAGCTTGGACCTGTGACCCCAGCAGGGTACTCTTCCCTAGAGCCCTCACAGGCTCTCCCAGCTCCTCACACTGTCCCAGTGACTGTGAAGAGGTGGCTGACTACCCCTTAGACACATCCTCAAAGCCCTTCTGGGCTCTGACTTTTAGCTCCTTGCTGCTGTGTGGATCCCTGCCTGGTCATCCCTCTGGGAACTGAGAGGACACAGGCCTGGGAGGAAGGGGCAGTGCCCCCCCCCCACCCCAGCCCTCTTTCCAAGCTGTGACTCCTTAAGACAAACTGCTGAGCCTCGGAGCTCTGTCCTCTGCTTCTGAATCTGGATCAATGCTAATGTCCCACTGCCCTCTTGGGGAAAGCTAGGTAAAGGATACATTCATAGATAAAAGGATTCTTTGGCCCGAGTGTGATGGCACACACTTGTAATCTTCTGACTCTGGACTTGTAATCCTCCTGACTCTGGACCCTGAGTCAGGAGGGTGGCTTCAGTAGCAAGACACGCTGTCAACCCCACCCCCCAAATTGTTTTGTGAATTGTAAAGTGCATGGCACGTACATGTTATGGAGACTTGGTTGTCATAGGCCCTGGGGGGAGACGGAAATGGGCCACTTTGCTTACTGAATCATGTTAGGTGTCACCCTCCAGTCCCTCAGTGAGACTCAGCTTGGATTCCTGTGATTTTAGCAATACTGGTGGTGAGCAGATCAACCAGGTGGCCCTGGAGGCATGGCGCAGCCGCAGGGACAGGGAAGAAATCAGCCTGCAGGAGCTGGAGCCGGCAGTCTCCCGAGCTGTGTTAGACAACCCTCACCGTAAGTTGGCTCTGGGACCCGTCCTCGTGGGGCCTTCACACACGTGGGCTGGACCCCTACGTCTGAAGCCTCGCCCACTGCCCTGTAGATCTTCCCCCAGGCTTCTGCACACCCCGCTCTGATGGGAACAGACTCCTGCAGCTTGCACCACACCCCACTACCCCTAGGGGGCGTGAGCTCCCGGCTTGAAAAGCTCCCCATGCCTCTGTGTCTGCCTGCCCTTCCTGCAGATGGCTTCTGGCAGTCTGGCATCATGGAGGAACACCTGCTGGACGCTGTGGTGCCCTTTCTCCCTCTGCAGCGGCACCATGTGCGCCACTGCGTACTCAATGAGCTGGCGCAGCTGGGCCTGGAGCCCCAGGAGGAAGTGGTTCAGGCCGTGCTGGACAGCACCACCTACTTCCCAGAGGACGAACAGCTCTTCTCCTCCAATGGCTGCAAGACAGTGGCCTCCCGAATCACCTTTTTCCTCTGAGAACCCCAGGTGGCATCACTGCCACCTCTGCCTGGACAGAACAAGCTGGAAAGTCCTGGGCGTCTCCTGAAGGGTTCTTTCCTAGGCTGGCTGGCAAGTGGGACCCCGAGCACAGAGTTAAGAGGAAGAAAAGCCTGGAAGACACCTTCTCCAGGAAACTCCTGGGCACCACAGAACTTCCCAGCAGCCTTGCTGTAGTCCTGCAGCCTGAGCCTGCTCAATGTGAACTGTAACTCAGGGACATAGGCTCCTGGCTGCTCCCGTCAGGGGCTTTACCTGCACCCTTGCCTGGCTCCATGGCCAGATCGCAGCCTGTGGCTGGACCTGGAAACCCAGCAAGGCCAGACTGGAACCTCACAGTTTCACCCCATGGAGGGACTCTAGCTGCCACCGGAGCCTGGATTTCAAAGTTTTTAATTTTGTACAAGAAGAGAACAGGGGTAATAAACTTAGCCATAGGATCGGAACACTGACCAGGATTTCTTGTTTCACTTGGAGGAGGCAGCTTTTCTGAAAACCAGGGTGTTGGGCAAAATCTGTTCTCTCCTTTTCAGGGAGCGGCAGAGTGGCTAGGGGTGGGTGAGAGCTCGGCCTTCCCGGGGCTCAGGCTCTGGTCCTGGGAATGCTTGGGTCTGCTGAGGTGTGAACTCGGGTCCGAGAAGGTGTCAGCCTTGCTGGAACTGGTCGCCGTGCTCTCAGTGTAGCTTGAGGCCTCCTCGGCCTTGCTGGGCCCTGAACTCTGGCTCTGGGCCTCACTGGAATTACTCCCGCCCCTGCCGTGGGGAAGGAGGGTCTTTGCTGATTTCTGGCTCTTGGCTCTCCAGCTCTGGGCACGAACGGCCTTGGCTCTCCTGACCCTCTGCCTCGGGCTCAGGTCAGCCCTTTTCTTGCCGGACTTTGGACCCTCAGGGGCTTCCGTCACTCTGCAGCTCTGGCTGGGGCCCTGCTTTCCTGGGCTACGGGGAGGCCCTGTCTTCTTGGGCTTTGGCTTTGGGCCTTGGGGGGCCTCTGCCTTGCTGGAGTGGCGTTTTTGGCTACAGGGAGGTGTGGTCTCAATCACACTCTGGTTTAGGTCAGAGAACTGGATGACCTTGGGAGCCTTGCTGAGGCCTTGGCTCGTCGTCGTCGTCATTGCTTGTTTCCTGGGCTGTGAGGACTTAGGCAGTGAGTATTCGGACGATGTCACAGCTGTGTTGGAAGAACTCCAATACTCCTGACTGGTGGTTGTCTCCGACACGAAGGTGCTCATGCTCAGGACTGGGGAAGTGTGGAGAGCAGCCATTAGGTCTGCTTGTCTCTCCAGGAGCTCTGGGAAGAGGGGTCTTCTGGAGCCTCCCAGCTCCCACCAGCCCTCCTCCATTGGCCTGGGCTGTGCACAGGGTGAGCGGCTGCCCAAGCCCTGCTCACCCCCCCCCTCGCCTCTCCCGTCCCTCCCCAGCCCTGTTCCCCCATAAACCTCCGACCTGGCCCCAGCAGTGCCCCACCCGTCCCTGCTTCCACGCAGCTTCCTCCTGCTCTTCCTTCAGCTCCTTGACGTCCACCCGGAGCTCTTGAAAGGTCTGATCACACCCCTGCCTCCGAAACCCAGCCCCATAAGCCTGTCTGGCTGTGCTGGCTGCTCCCCTAGCTGACTTAGGGTTCATTTCCTTGGACAAGGACTGGGCCACACATCACCAGTTGTTAGGCACAAGCCTGTCTCAGGCACTTGACCAGCACAGAGCAGATTGGCGATGATAACCAAATGGAAGAGGGAGGGGCTAACACTGCCACCCTGCACCAGGGAGCACCGGGAACCGCCTTCCCGGACGCTGCCACTCCACACTGCTCTCTGGGGAGCAGCCTTCTTGCTTTGCCCTTTCATCCCCTCTTGGCTGGTGACAGCAAAATTGGGAGTCAAAACCTGTTGGATACGTATGAGGTGTGTGACTTAGTTCAGGGACACTTAGTCCCTACCACATGCTTTGTGAGGTCAGGACTGTCACTTCTAACTTAAGAGACACTTGTGCAGTGTCAGAGCTATCCAGGGCAGAACCCAAGGTTCAGTATTAACCTCCGACCTCTCTGCTGCTTTGGTCTACAAGGCTTAGGACCATCAAGGACTTACTGCTGAAGACTGAGCCTGAGGAGCTCTGGTCCACGTAGCTGTCTGACAGGGATGTCACCTTGCGGGGGATCTTCACCTAAAGCAAGAATCAGGCTGGGGAGCTGCAGATTGGGAGACCCTTGCACTCACAGCCCTGCGTCTGGAAGGTCACAGGACAGTCCAGCCATAGTCCCCAGGCCTCCCCGAGACAGGGTTTCTCTGTGTAGCCTTGGCCTTGAACTCAGAGAGCTGCCTACCTCTGCCTCTAGAGTGCTAGGATTAAAAGCATGTGCCACCACGACCCAGCTTCTTTTCTACTTTTAAAAATGTGTGCGCACAAGTGACTGTGTGTACACAAGAGTACAGGAGCCCACAGAGGCCAGAAGGGACGTCAGGTCTCCTGGAGCTGGAGTTACAGGCAGTTGTGAGCAGCCCAGTGTGGGTGCTGGGAACCAAACTCAGATCCTCTACAAAAGCAGTGTTGACTTTTCATCACTGAGCCAGCCATGTCTCCAGCTCCTCCCTTTTTTTTTTTTCCCACTCTAGCAGTCTTTCTCTCAAGCTTAGAGTTCCTCACAGACTCTAGGATGGGTGGGAGCACCCAGGGACTGAGACTGCAGGCAGGGGAGTAGTCGGGCTAGACAGGCAATACCTGTGAGCCTTGGTTCACATGGGGGCCAGGCGTCTGTCAACTAAAGCGCTGAGCCCTGGGAATGCATGTTAGGAACTGAGGAATCTGTTTCCCACATTTCATTCTTTCATTCCCAGTGGGGTACTTCTGCCATGGCTACTTCTTTCTTTTAACATTTTTTAAATGATTCATTTATTCTTATTTTATGTGCATTGGTGTTTTGCTATCATGTATGTCTGTGTGAAGGTGTCAGATTCCCTGGAACTGGAGTTACAGACAGTTGTGAGCCACCATGTGGGTGCTGGGAATTGAACACAGGTCCTCTGGATGAGCAGCCAGTGCTCCTAACCACTGAGCCCCATGACTATTTCATAATTCAGAGAACAAAGCCTCCGAGCACCTAAGCAGCCTGCTGGGGCCACTTGTTGCTGAGGAGAGAATAAGTTTTGTACCCAGCAGGACTTGTGGCCTCCTCCACCCACAATGACATCTGTCGTGGGAGAAAAGGTAAAACTAAGAGGCAGAGTACACACAGCAGGTGCCACCATCCCCTCGACCCGGGCCTATCACGGTGCCCATCTCAGCTGATTTCCCACAGAGATGATGCCCACAGTGACTTTGGTGGGTACACAGATGCATGTCTGTTATTGTCTGTTGGATGTGAGCTGGGAAGGACACTGGTAGAGCATTCACTACAACTGCATAACATCTTGGAACACAGACTTACTTGGTATTTGTTGACAGCAAAACAGGTTGATAGACAGGTGAGACATTCCCGGGGTGAACTGTATAAATGTAACACGTAGGGAAAGGAACCAGAGACAGGACAGCAGGCCACACTTGTTCATTTAAAGCAAAGGTAAACCTCACATATGGAGTTAGGAGTTGGCGCAGCCTTGTGCAGAAGTGGGGAGCCGGGCAGGGCCAAGGAGGATGCACGCACAAAGGGCCTTCTGGGAGCTGAGAATGTGTTCGTTCCCCTGTGTGACGAGGCCGTGGCAGACTTATTGTGTAAAAATTCAGCCAGCCCTTCACTTAAGACGGACACTGGAGCTCGGCTGTGGTGGTGCGTGCCTGTGGGCCCGGCACTCCGGAGGCTACGGTGGGGGATGGCCAGCCTAACTGCATAAGGAGTTCTAGGCCAGCCGGGCTACATAGCAAGACACTGACTCAAAAACAAACAGGCTAGGGCCGGGTGTGCTGGGCACGCCTTTAATCCTAGCCCAGGGAGGCAGGGGCAGGCGGATCTCTGTGAGTCTGAGGCCAGCTTTGTTCTGTCTGTATAGAGAGGTCCAGGCTAGCTAGGGCTATGTAGTGAGACCCTGGCTAGAAAAGTAATGATAACAACAGGCAGGAAGAGAGATCAGTAGGTAAAGTGTTATGCAAGTATGAGCCTGAGTTGAATCCCCAACACCTACATACGGTCTGGGAATGGCTATGAGCACCTGCAATGCCAGCACTGGAGCAGGGGAGGAGCAAGTGGAGACAGCAGGATTGTGAGGCTCTCTCATTCTCAGTGAGGTGGAACATGATAGAGAAGGAAGGACACCCAATGTTGTCCTCTGGCCTCCATGTGGGCATGTGTCCTGCACAGACAACATGCAAATAACACAAGACACACACATACTTCGTGTGCTTGTCTATGCTGTAGTCAATGAAAAGACTTCATGAACAGTTTGGTAAGGAAAGCAAGGCCCGAGTGGCCAGTGTCCCAAGCAGCATGTGATCACAGCATCATCTTCAGAGAGGGGAGGCTCATAGTTACAGATACATGATACTGCCTGTGCTCCCTCCCAGAGCATGTAGACGTCAATCACCGTCGGCATTGTCGTTCAGCCTTGTTGAGTGTCCAAGAACTTCTACGGGGAATCTAGCACCCTCCCCTCTCCACCTGGCTCTGCTGCATCCACCATCTCTATGGGGAGGCCCTCATGTCCCATGTCACTTGGACCACAGCTCCATCCCCAGCCTCATATGCTGAAGTTCTAGAAGCACTGTGCCAATGCAGAGTGACCTCATAGAAAGCAAATCTGGGTCAGGTGTGGTGGCACACGCCTTTAATTGCAGTACTCGGGAGGCAGAAGCAGGTGGAGTCTACAAAGTGAGTCCAGGCCAGCCCTGGCTACACAGAGAAACCTTGTGGGCTGGCGAAGCCAATCAGACTCTATCGCTCTCCTGCTGAGCAGACAGTCACAGTCACAGTCACAGTGACTCCTTGCTGTGTCTGTCTCAAATGAGGTCAGCCACACTAGGCTCCAAGGGTCTAGGCCCTAGCATAAGTTCCACTCACCTTTTTCTCTTCTGCTTCCTCTCTCTTGACTTCCGTCTTATCTTCCAGGGTCTCATCCTGCGGGGTCTGGAAAATAGCCACTTCCTCTTCCGGGATCTCACTGAAAGGATGTTTCTGATTCCAGGACTCCAGCAGGGCTCGGGCTTTCTGGCGCTCCATTAACCTCTGCCTGACAAGTCATGGTCCCAGGGTCTTTGATCAGTCTCTAGAATCCAGCCTGCTGTCCCCAGGGACCAGACAGCTGCAGGCCTTAGGAGGCAACTAGAGGAGTTCTGAGTCCCCACCCGCTCCCACTGCAGGCCAGGGCTCCCACAAGCTTACACCACAATGCTTTGTGGGTGGCTGGTCCTTGGGCTGCTTTCTATTGTCCGGCGCAGCTGGAGCTTGGCCAGATGGGCCACTTGGCTGTGAAGCACTTCTTCCACAGTCATGCCGGGAAAGAGGTTGTTCATCAGTGGGGCCATCTGCCAGGGGACAGCAGGGTGGGGCGGTGAGGAGAGGGTGCTGCTGCCTTGCCCTAGGGATGAACAGGGAAGGCTTCTGCAAACTTTCTAAACTGGGGCCTTTGCCCCAGAGGGAGCAGGCGACCGAGAGAAATGGACCGACCAGTCCCTAATGGGGAGCAGGGCCTAGCTTTGGGGCAGCTGGGCCTGTGCCGAGGAGCCTCCCTCCACACCTGTGGGCAGAATGGAGGGAGCGCCAGACTGGCGGGGAGGGAGGCAGGCTAGTGGGGGTAGCGGCTCATGTCACCCGTTCTCTTAGGGACAGGGACAGCAATCAAGTGGCCGGGCGGGCCTTCCTGGTTGGGCAGGAGCGCACCTTTGGCTGGCTGGGGTTCAGGAGCAGCACAGTGGCAACGTCCTGGCGCGCCCCCAGCGTGTTCTGCAGGAGCTGCCGGCTCTTGGCCCGGTGCAGGTAGTACTGGGCTTTGTCGGGGTTGTGCTTGATGGCCGCTGTGAAGTGTTCCTCTGCCATCTGGAACTGCCTGAGGGACAAGCCCAAGGCTGCCGTGAGCTGGCCCACCCAGGAGCGTGAGCACCAAGGCGCTGAAGGAACACCAGGGCCTCTGCTCCTGCCACCTGCTCCCTCTCCTGTGGGCCACACCCTCGACGGACTGCTCACTTGGGTACTGTAACTTTGGTATACCCTAAGAGTTTTTGTTTTCTTTCTTTCTTTCTTCTTCTTCTTCTTTTTTTTTTTTTGGTTTTTCAAGACAGGGTTTCTCTATATAACAGTTCTGGCTGTCTTAGAACTCACTCTGGGCTGGGCTACCAAGTGAGTTCCAAGTTCCAGGAAAGGTGCAAAGCTACACAGAGAAACCCTGTCTTGAAAAATCAAAAAAAAAAAAAAAACCAAAAAACAAAAACAAAAAACCTCACTCTGTAGACCAGGTTGACCTTGAACTCACAGAGATCGCCTGCCTCTGCCTCCAAAGTGCTGGGATTAAAGGTGTGCGCCACCATGCCCAGCTTGTTTTGTTTTCTTTATTTCAGTGTTTTGAAACAAGGTCTCACTATGTAGTTTTAGCATTACTGGGATTCAGTCTGTAGACCGGGCTGGCCTAGAACTCTCAGCGGTCCACCTGCCTCTGCCTCCCAAGCACTAGTATTAAAGGTGTGGCCACTACATCTAGAGCTAACTTTTTTGAGATGTGTATGGGTGTTTTGCCTGCATGTTTGGGAACCATTTACATGTTTGATCACCTGGAACTGGGGTACCAGGCGGCTGTGAGCTGCCACGTGGGGCTGGGAATCAACAGGAGTCCTGGAGGGATCTTCAGAGGGAGGCTAGTGGGCAGGTAGGCAGGCCTTGAAAATACATTCCAAAACCCTTGGTGGTGCCGCACACCTTTAATCCCAGAACTCGGGAGGCAGAGGCAGGCAGAGCTCTGTGAGTTCGAGGCTAGCCTGGTCTACAGAGCTAGTTCCAAGGACAGCCAAGGCTACACAAAGAAACGGTCTCAAAAAAAAAAAAAAAATTCTGAATCATACATTATTGAATATTTAATTTTTTCATTAAAAAGCTTTAATTGCTAAAATAATCAAATGAAAGTGTTTGTGGTGAAGATTGGAATAAAATCTGTCCAGGAGACAAGCAGCAGGTGGCTTTTGGTCAGCCCACTCCCTGCCCTCCACCCTCCGAGGCTGCACTCTCTGACCACGCCCTCCCTGGCCACGCCCCCACCCCAGACACCTGCGTGTCTGCTCACAGAATCCCATCTTCTCCTGCAGCACGCCCATGCGTATGTTGGCTCCCTCATCGTGTGGGCTCAGTGCCAGCGCCTGCTTGTAGTCCGCCTCCGCGAAGGACAGGTTGCCCAGCTGGAAGAAGCAATCTAGGACCCGAGGGCGAAGTCTGAGTGCATCCCCAACTCCCAGAGCAAAGCCAGGACCCAGCCTGGCCGGCCGCCTCGGGCACTGGCCGGGGTCTGACCGCCCAGCTCACCCCCACGGTTGATGTACAGGCCCTTCTCATTCTGCTCATCCCTGATGGCCTTGTTCAGCAGCAGCACGCCCTCCTGATAGGCGCCCTGGGTGTAGCAGTGCACAGCAAAGTCGTTGTAGGTCAGCAGCAGCTGACGCTGTACCTTCTGCACCAGGCTGTCCTGGCTGTCAGTCACCATGTCCAGCGCCTTCAGGAAGTCTTCCACAGCTGGGTCGAACTGCTGGAGCCGTCGGTACAAGGTGCCCCTATGGTGGTGGACATGGCAGGTGGAGGGAGGATCAAAGCATCCTCTTTGGCTAGAAGGCCACTGGTCACCCTGGACGTTCTGATCCATGACCTTTGACTACAGCCATGAATTCTGCCTCAAGCCCTCGGTCTGTCCTCTGGCGCTGGTCCACCATTGCTGCCTGCATAACCTATCAGTCACCAGTATTTGTCACTTCTCAAGGATAGTTTCCCATTTTGGAACCCAGCTATGTGCTGGCCTGTATGTTCAGGACAACTTCATGGAGTCAGTTCTCTCCTTCCACATTTATGTGGGTTCTGGGACTTGAACTCAGGTTGACAGGCTTGTTCCTCAGGCTACTTTACCCACTGAGCCACCTCACATGCCCCTGTTCAGGCCTTTGTGTACACACACTTTAGTCAACTGTTTAGATGAGAAAACCAAGGATTAGGGAGAGTGAGTGACACCAAATCCTTGGGGGACCAGAAACAACCCCTAGTCTCGTGCCCTCCCAGCATGAACTACTCAGCAGGCCTGGCTGGGGTACTAGGATTCCCAGGTTATCATGGAGACTACCTCTATGATGTCATGACCCCAGTCGAAAGCAGGTGAAGGTTATCAGGGGCTAGAGAGAGAAACTGAGGCCTAGGGAGGGTCAGAGACTCTCGTGAGACCGCACCACAGATCTGCGGGAGGGCCAGCCCCCCTCCACCCTGGTACCGGAAGAGGAAGAGGTTGGGGTCCAGGGGGTTGTTCTCAATGGCACAGCTGATACGCCTCAGTGCGCGGTGCAGCTTGCCCTGCACGGCCAGGATGCTGGCATCTTGGAGGGACTGCTTGGCCTGGTCCACCATCATCTGGAGCAGCCCTTTGGCCTGTGGGTGCGTGGGATCGAAGAGCAAGGCGCTTCGAAGGTCCTGATAGCAAAGCTTGGCCTGGAGGGGTGGAGGGGTGCCGTGTGGGGTGGTACTGCCCCAGTAGTAGAGAAGGCAGGCCTCTAGGTGACAGGCTGGCATCACACCACCCTCCTGTGTCCCCTGCATTACCGGTCTACATTTCCAGCCTCTTGAACGAGGCAGGAAGTATCGGGGAACCCAACCCCAGTCTCAACATCAACAGCTCCTTTCCGGGTGTGACCTCAGAGAAGCGGGTCAGCATCAGTGGTTTGTGTTAATGTCATCTCCGAGCAGAAGTCTGAGGAGAGGGCACTGTGCCGCCGCCGCCGCCGCCTCCTCCTCCTTCCTCCACCCCGTCCTTTACACCACCAGCAGCTGTGACCAAGGACAGACTGAGGTCTCCCCAGACATCATGTCTTCCCCTGCTGTGCAGGTCGGCTGGCTGGTCCAGTCTTAGCAAGCACCCTTTCTCCCTTGGGTTTGGCTGGAGGGCACACTGGGAGGACTGGGCAGTGGGGAGAGGGGGTGGCTGAGGTGGGCTTGAGCTGGAGAACGACCACCTCGGGGCTGCTCCATTGTTTATGTTCCAAGAGTTCCCAACAGTCTTGGGGATGAACTGGACAAAGATCTGGGTTCAGAACAGCCGTTCACAGAACACAAGTGGACGTGAGCAATAAACAGTGACGATGATCACACGCGTGCCTGTCAAGGGGACTCCCACTGAGGCCCAGCCTCGGACTAGAGCCCGTCTGGGTGCCCTTACCCAGCCACTCCCTCTCCTTGCCTGGTGAAATGAAGTGAACCTACCGGCCCCTTCCTCTCATCCTCCCTGGCCCCGCCCCTTTCCTCTCATCCTCCCTGGCCCCGCCCCTTCCCTCTCATCCTCCCTGGCCCCGCCCCTTTCCTCTCATCCTCCCTGGCCCCGCCCCTTTCCTCTCATCCTCCCTGGCCCCGCCCCTTTCCTCTCATCCTCCCTGGCTCCTCCCCTTCCTGGTGCCAACACCCAGTTCACCCAGAAGGCTGCACACTGCTCTGGAGCCTCTTTCCTCCATTGGATCGCACTGCGGCACCGGCTCCTCACTCCCTCTCCACCCTCCGTACGCTCTGCCTCCTCCCAGCTGAGTCTCCACAGCGGGAACCATCCTGAGCTCACTGCCGCAGGGGACACTCTATCTAGGAAGACTGCAGGCCCCTCCTCTCCACCTCCGGTCTCCTCAACCACTCCGTGTGAGCCTGCTTACATCCCGTGTCCCCAGCTCTTCCTGAACTCTGTACCCATGCTCAGCCCAGCAGGGAGGCAAGGAGCTTTAGACCTTCTCCACTGTGCAAACAAGAAAGGAAAGCAGGATGCCGGGGGTGGTGGTGGTCCATGTCTTCAATCCCAGCACAGGCAGGAATGGATCTCTGAGTTCGAGGCCAGCCTGCTCTACAGAGTTCCAAGACAGCCAGAGCTACACAGAGAAACCCTGTCTCTAAAAAACCAAAAGAGCCCCCCCCCCCAAAAAAAAAGAAAAGAAGGGGAGAAAGCAAGGCAGGGAAGACTTCACCAATGTCTATGGTGTCCTGGACGCCACACAGCTGAGGGCTGGGGACAGTTACTGGCGGAGCGCTTCCCACTGAGGCCTGAGGACCACAGTTTGGATCCCCAGAACCCACGTCTCAGCCAAGACTCTAAGTTACAGGGATAGCGTGACGTACTCACTCCCTACCCCTTTTGTGGTTTCCACAGAGCCTAGTGCAGTGTGGCACAAAGCCAGGGCTGTGACGAAGGAAGCTGCCTCAGGAGGCAGGGCCTCGGCTCTGTGTGGACTCACGGGGTAAGACCCAGCCGGCCCTGCCCCCTATAATCTCGGGGCACACTGGGGGCTCCGCCCACCACCCTGCCCTGCCCGCTGTTCACTACCTTCTGGAAGAAGTTGTAGATCCGGGCCCGGAGAATGTAGACATCAGCACTGGCCCTGCCCTGCTTCACCTCCCTGGTGATGAGTGACAGGCAGTCCTGGTGCCGCTTGAGGGCCAGCAGGCAGGCTATGCTGGGGGCAGAGGGCGGGCGCTCAGCCTGGGCAGTGGGAGGCAACTCACCATCGCACTCACCATCGCACTCACCATCACACTCACCATCGCACTCACCATCACACTCACCATCACACCATCACACTCACCATCGCACTCACCATCGCACTCACCATCGCACTCACCATCGCACTCACCATCGCACTCACCATCGCACTCACCATCGCACTCACCATCGCACTCACCATCGCACTCACCATCGCACTCACCATCGCACTCACCATCGCACTCACCATCGCACTCACCATCGCACTCACCATCGCACTCACCATCGCACTCACCATCGCACTCACCATCGCACTCACCATCGCACTCACCATCGCACTCACCATCGCACTCACCATCGCACTCACCATCGCACTCACCATCGCACTCACCATCGCACTCACCATCGCACTCACCATCGCACTCACCATCGCACTCACCATCGCACTCACCATCGCACTCACCATCGCACTCACCATCGCACTCACCATCGCACTCACCATCGCACTCACTCACCATCGCACTCACCATCACACTCACCATCGCACTCACCATCGCACTCACCATCGCACTCACCATCGCACTCACCATCGCACTCACCATCGCACTCACCATCGCACTCACCATCGGTAGCTGAAAGACGGGTTCTGGGGCTGGAGGTCAGAGGCCTGCAGGAAGACGTACAGGGCTTCCTGGAAGTCACACAGCTCATACAGGCACTGGCCCTGAGGAGACAGGGACCGTCAGTTCTGCTTATAACTCCAGCTCCAATGAGCTCCACAGTTGGCGGAGGACAGGGAGAGAAACCTGGACAGAGACTTCAGGAGACCGAGATGAGAGATGCAGAACTGGGCAGAGATACCAAGAAGCAAGAGGACGCAGCAGCACACAGCTAAGAGACAGAGTGAGTGGGGCAGTGAGTGAGCGTGCTAGGCCTCTGGCCAAAAGTCTGCCACTCACAAGCACCCCCCTTCAGATGAAGGAAAGAGGCTCAGAGAGGTGAAGTGAGTTTCCCGGGGTCACACAGGAAGTGGGAGGCAGGACAGAGTTATTTGAGTGCCTCGAGGGGTCCCCCTTCTCCTTCTCAGGAATGATTGTTTGGTTAGATAGTGTTTCACACTGTAGCCCACACTGGCCTGGAACTATGTAACCCAGGCAGACCTTGAACTCAGGACGATCTTCCTGCCTGTGTCTGGAGTGCTGGGACTGTAAACCTGAGTCACCACGTCTGGCCCAGGGGTTCTTTGCTGTGTATGCGTGGGGGCAGGCACCTGGCGCGCACATGCGTGCAAGTCCTAGGTAACTTGCAGGAGTCAGCTCTTTCCAGCACGCAGGTCTCAGAGAGCAAACTCGGGCTGTCAGACTTAGAGGCAAGCACCCGTCTCTGCTGAGCATCGTACTGGCCCCGGAGCTTCCCTGGAAGAACTGAACGGCTTGGTGTTCTGTGGTGCTGCGGCTCTAACTCGGGCCCCTGTTACGCTAGGCAAATGCTCTGCCACTGCCGCACCCCAGCTCAACTTCTACCCAATCAATATTTGGCCTTCAAAACAACAAAAATAGACATTGCTTGGTGATAGTGGTGTACGCCTTTAATCCTAGTACTTGGGAGGCTGAGGCAGGTGGATCTCTGTGAGTTCAGGGCCAGCCTGGTCTACAGAGTGAGATCCAGGAGAGCCAGAGCTACACAAAGAAACCCTGTCTCAAAAACAAAAACAAAAACAAATGACAACAAAAAACAAACAAACAAAAAAAGCCCCAAACCCCCAAAAACAAAAGTGGACACTGAGGGTAGCGAGGTGACTCAGTGGGTAAAGGTGCACTGTCACCAAGCCTGATGACCTGAGAGTGACGCCCAGGACCCACGACTGACTACGGCATGAATAAATAAATGTAAAAATAAATTTATTTTTTAAGGTTAATTTTAAGCGATGAACCTTTCACTTAGTACTAGGCACAGTACCCAGGGCCCCCTGTAGGTGAGGCGGGCATCCTGCCCCTGAGCCACACCCCAGCCGGTATAACAGATCAAATTTCTAATTAGTTGTACCACTTGCCCCCTTTTGACAGCTCAGCATTCCCATGCGGCTGGTGGCAAACCTACTGGCGGGGAGAGCGGCTCCTGTCCTTGCTGCAAAGCTCTATTTAGACGCCCCTCGCTGTCTAAACCAGTAAGTCTGTGAGGGGGCAGGGGGGGGGCACAGACACGAGGAGAGGAGTCCCCAAGCACTCAGATCGGATTCCAGAAAGGCTCCAGACAGCCTGCGGCTGGCATACGGTGTGCACTCCTCGGGTGGGAGCAGCCCAGGCACCTGTAGGTAGAGCACGAAGGCCAGCCGCTCCAGGTACTTGGTATTATCTGGTTGGTAGGAGTAGGCCCGGCGCAGGTTCTGGAGGGCAGAGGAGAAGTCACAGAGCTGGATGAAGGCCTCCGCACGGAAAACATAGAAGTCTACCTGAAGGAAAGAGACCGAGGCTGCTGTGTCTTCTCCACCATCCGCCCCTCAGGGCAAGGACAGGGAGTGTCTGGCTCCTCAAGCCTTAAAAGAACTTGGTGGTCCTGGGAGGAAGAGCCTAGCAGGTGTGCCAGTGAGGGAGGAGCGTCCAGGGGCCTTCTGACCCACTCTCCTCTTACCAGCTGGGGGTCCAGGTGGAGGGCACGGGAGAAGAAGAGGACAGCCATCTCCCAGTCCTCTTGTTCTAGGCACACGTGGCCTTGGTGATAGCTGTGAGGACAGGAGAGTTCAGGCAGCAGAGCTGGCCTTGATCCTGGACCAGCCCAGGACATTCTCTGGGCTACCGTGGGGCAGGAGCAAAGAGGCTGGGAAAGTCAGGAGAGCTCCAGGGAGGGCAGGCTGGCCTTCTTGGAGCTCTCCGCTTTTTATCCATTAGTGTTCTGAGGCCCAGAGAGGGACAGCAGCCAGCTCAGGGCTGCATTCCCCCTTAATGGCTGTGTGGAACAGGAACCTGGGGCTGGGGACCAGGAAGTCACTCACTATTCCTTGACTTTGACAGGCACTGTTGACCCGGTCATCCTTGCTTTCATATCACTCATGCTGTAGAACACCTGGCTGGTCCCGAAAATACGCTGCAGGGTGTCCCCTGGGGCTTCAGAAACCTGCAGCTTTGGGATTTTCTGTGGGTGAGCATTGTCCTAGAACCAAAGCAGGGGCAATAAGCTTGGCAGGCCTCAGGGACCACCCCACATCACTTCTGCACTTCCCCCAGGGACTTTGCCTGGTGGAGGAGGTGTGGGGAAGCCCCCTGGTAGAAGGAACATCAGTCTGGGGTTCCACTGTCCTCCAGACATCCCAACATTTCCCTGGCCCCGGCTCTCTCCCTCTCCTGTGGTCAGGATGAAGGGGTAAGAGTCCTGTAGCCACTGCAGCCCCGGCTCTCTCCGCTTGTGCTCTAGCTGCCCATTGTTCTCAGCACCCCAGCTCAGACCCAGCTCCACATCTGGGCTCTGAGATTCCTGGTAAATCCCCCAGTACTCTCACACTCAGCTGGACGCAACTGGGCAAGCGCGTCCCCCGACTTCTCACTACTGTGTGGTTTACCCTCCCCGTCACCACCAGAATCAGGGACCTAGTATCATCTGTCCTCAAGTCCCGTGCTTCACTCCTCAAAAGCTTCCGCTTGGGCTGAGCAGTGGTGGCACACACCTTTAATGCCTGTGCAGAGCGAAAAGGGCCAAGGGAAACACACCATGCCCCTGGCTAGACTCTCTGGAGACCTGGGCCAAGGAAAAACACCCTGACCCGGATTTGACCCCAGGACCAGGGCTTGAAATCCCACCAATCCCTGACCTGGCCCCCAAAGTCAGGCTGCAGAACCCCACCAATCAGCGAACATAAAATCCCACCAATCTCTGAGCTTGCTCCAGAATCAGGCTGCAAATCCCCACCAATCCCAAGCCACCCTGGAAAGCGCTGCCCCGCCCGCTCCAGCCCTAAATGAACTCTGTATCCTGTTCAGTTTTGTTGAGGCTTCTCACCCTAGAGGCAACTTCTCTCCTGTATCTTCCCTTCCCAATAAATCTCTTGAGTGAGGTTTGTAGTGAGGTGTGACATTTTTGTCGCATGGGGAAACTTCCCCCCAGCAGAGCAGAGTTGTTACTCTCCAGGGGACCTAAGCAGAGCTGTAACACTTTGCTGGAGCAGAGCGGAGCAGAACTCGAATACTTTGCGTTGTTAACACTTGCACTGGGGAGACCTTTCCCTGGAGCAAAGCTGTAAGCTGCCATGCTTACAGTGACTTCGACTGCCAGGATACTTTACCATCCGAGTTCCAACACTTACAACCTGCACTTGAGAGTCAGAGGCCAGCCTGGTCTATATAATGAAACCCTGCCTATAAAAAACAAAACAAGCCGGGTGGTGGTGGCGCACGCCTTTAATCCCGTCACTCAGGAGACAGAGGGAGGCGGGTCTCTGAGTTAGAAGCCAGCCTGGTCTGCAGAGTGAGTTCCAGGACAACCAGGGCTACACAGCGAAATCCTGTCTTGAAAAACCAACCAACCAACAAACACAGAACAACAATCAAAAACTTCTCTGCCTTCTCCTTTTGGAGTAGGCGGCCAGTCCCCCTTCTCCCCTCCCACACTACAAACGATGAACTCTCACAGGTCCCCGGAAGGGCTGGACCGGCTCTGCCTCCCTCGGCCTTCCCCTTCTCAGCCCTCACCTTGCTGCTGTTGTCTGCCATGACTGGTTTCCAGACTGACCTCTGGGCTGCGCTAACTTCCTGGTTCTCTGCCTCCCTTGTTGCTAGGCACCAGCTTCAGGATGCCCAGAGGCTCCGCCCACTTGGCCACGCCTCCACGGTCAGTAGAAACATCACAAGGCCGGGCGAGGCCTACGTCAAGGAAAGAACCTGCGGGCTGTGCGCGCCGAGGCTGGGCGGGGTGAAAGCGTAGGGAGGCGCGGGCGACACCGGGTGACGCGACGCCGCGGAACGCACCCGGAGGCCCTCGGCGGCCTGCGCCCCGCCCACTTCCTCCCTGCCAGAGCATGGAGGCCGCCGATCTCGGCCTGGATTGGCCGCCGCTGGACGCCTGGCGATGCTATTGGCTTAGGGCTGCCTGACGTCAGGGGGCGGGGTCCTGGCCGTGAATTGGGGCGGCATGGTGCCGTCCGGCCTTTTCCGCTCCGGGATGCGGCGGAGTTGGGCTTTGAGGCAGCGCGTCTCGGAGGCTCGGTTCCCCGGGAGGCGGTGGCTGGTGAGTGGGGCGTGGGGGACTACGCAGGGATCCGGGCCCGGCTCCGATGCTGCCACTGTCTCCCGGGTAAAGTCTCCCAAGGTCCCTGTCAGCCTCTTTTTTTCACATTTGAGATAGATTTTAGGTTACATTTGTGTGTGCATGTGCCGTGTGTCTGTCAGAGGGCAACTTGGAAGTTGGTTCTCTCCTTCCACCATGTGGGTCTCGGGGATCGAACCTAAGTTGTGGGACAGCAAGTGCCCTTACCCTCTGAGCCATCTTGCCGAGCTCCTTGTCAGATTTCCCACTTAAATAGATGACCGGCGGTATTGGCCGGCGCCAAACTTTTTAGGAGTTCTGCTCCCGCACCAGGGTGCGGCGCCTCCAACTTGGTGGGGCCTCCAGGAGTTCCCAAACCCGTAAGCGCTCCTTCCCGACCCTGGCGCTCCTCTGTTCCCTAATCACTGTTCTGGGTCCTCTGTGAGAGATTATTCGGTCTGTTTTCTGTGGTGTTGCTGCAGGTGGCTGGCTTGGGGAACCATGGAATGCCTGGCACACGGCACAGCGTGGGTATGGCGGTGCTGGGGCAAATAGCGCGGCGCCTGGGAGTGGCGGAGAGCTGGGCTCGTGACTCGCGCTGCGCTGCTGACCTTGCCCTGGCCCCGTTCGGGGATGCCCAGTTGGTATTGCTCCGGCCACGGCGCCTCATGAACGTCAATGGGCGCAGCGTGGCCCAAGCCGGTGAGTTTTGGCCTTCATGGATAAGAGGGCACGGGGACCAGAGAGGGGTGTCAACTGTGACAAGTGCCTGGTGAACCCCGGTTACTACAGTGAGGACTTGGGACCTGTTTCCATATGGGGGTCGTTGTGATCCCTCTGAGCAGATAGGCAGTAACTAGGGTGTTTCCCTGTGCCAAGCGGAGCTGTTTGGGCTGGCTGCGGAGGAGATCTATCTGGTGCACGATGAACTTGATAAGCCCCTGGGGAAGCTGGCTCTGAAGCTGGGGGGCAGCGCAAGGTGAGGCTTGCATGTGCTCAGGTTTGGGTAGGGATGCTGGCCTTTGTTGGGGTGGAGTAGGGTTGCTGAGCCTATCTCTACAGGCTGGGGTGCTCCGAAGGAAGCCTGGGCAAGGGAAGTTAGGGGGCTGCCTCAGGAAGTACTTACTAACTGCTCCTCAAATCCCTCCAAGAGGCCACAATGGAGTCCGGTCCTGCATTAGCTGTCTGAACTCCAGTGTAAGTCCACCCCTCTGCCCTGCCCTGGGTGGGGGTGGCCAGCATGGGGTCCCCAGTGTGTCTCACCAAGGCCCCCTCATCCCTCTGGCACCCCACAGGCAATGCCACGGCTGCAGGTAGGCATTGGGCGCCCCACACACCCGAGTATGATCGAGGCCCACGTCCTGGGCCGCTTCTCCCCTGAGGAGCAGGAGTTACTGTCCCCGTTGCTGGATCAGGCCGCCGACCTGCTTCTGGACCACATCCGTGCTCGAAGCCAGGAGCCACCAGTGAGCCTCTGACACCAGTGGCACATCTACCTGTTTGACTGCCTGCCGGTACCCTGAAGCCCAGACACAGCCACAGAACTGCCATGACACGTGGTACCCACTGCTTTATAACTTCTGGGTTGCCCCAGGCCACTTGCAGGTTGAGGGAGGGACTGTGGCCACAACAGTCTATGTCTGCGCTGGCTTGGTCTCTCCGTGCGCTACTTACGGTGTAGGAAAGGTTTAGGAAGGCTGAACTTTCTGAATCTTTTGAGAGCGCCAGATGGGGAGATCTGCAAGATTAAAAGGTGCTTGCTTGAAATCTGCAGCCTCCTTGGGTGGGTGGGGTAATCTCCTAACCCATTCCTTACCAATGGGGTTGAGACAAAAGGGTCCAGCAGACCCTCTCCCAAGGGTAACATAGGTATGCCTTAGCCTGTTTTCGTTGGGCCATTTTACAGGTAGGGAGGATCAGAGAGGTCCCTGAAGCCGCCCAACTATGCATGGAAAAACTAGGGCCAGCTGTCAGCTTGCTGTCCCCAGGGTCCCTGGCACTCCTACCTCACTAGTGTTCTGTAACTGACAGATCCCCATTCGGGTGACGTATGAGAGAGCCCTGAGGTCCTGGGGGTTGGGTGGGATGTGGACCCGGCGAGGCACCAGCCCGAGGTCCCCAGGCTTGTACGTCGTGATGGCCGAGAGCTGCTGCATCAGAGAAGCAGCTGAGGTCCTGGATAACTGGGTCCTGGATATCGGGGTGCTGAGTCGGGTGTGGGAAGAACCCTGGGTCATCACCTCCATCTCCACAAGAGGAGGCTGAGGTTCTGAGAGAGAATGGAGAGTCTCTCAGAACCCCACAGGGCTGTCTGCTCACCTCTCTTTGGCTGGGCCCTGGGGCTGTTTTTCCTGGTAGCAGTGCATAGCCAGCTGCGGTTTTGAAGCCACAGCTGAGATGAGCAGAGCCAGCAACTGCTGCAGCAGTTCCTTGCGCTGCAGTTGGAACACCACGTCAAAGTCCCCGTCCTCTGCATCTGTTCGCATCTGTTGGTGTGATGTGAGACGGGTTACAAACCAGTGGCCGGATACCCACCCTTCCCAGTGCTGGGACAAAAGGCGTGCACTCCCGGGCCACACCCGCCCAGTTATTTTAAGATGCTAAGTTGCCCAGGCTGGCCTTGAACTCAATCTGTATGTAGTGCCAGTCAGGTCTTGAATTTGGATCCTGCCTCAGCCTCCACAGTAGCTGGTTATGATCAGAACCAACTCTTTTTTTTTGTTTGTTTTTGTTTTTTGTTTTTTGAGACAGGGTTTCTCTGTGTAGCTTTGCGCCTTTCCTGGAACTCACTTGGTAGCCCAGGCTGGCCTCGAACTCACAGAGATCCGCCTGCTTCTGCCTCCCGAGTGCTGGGATTAAAGGCGTGCGCCACCATCGCCCGGCTAGAACCAACTCTTGAATGGATCTTTGGGGTCCAGAATCAGAAAAGGAGTCTGGCCCGTGTGCCTCTCAGGAAAGAACTCTCTAAGCTTGGCCCGGGTGGCCCCTTGGCCTCTCCCGCTGCTGCCGCTCACCTGCACAATTTCCTGTAGGAGGGAGGTGGCCTGGGCCAGGACTGTTTCCAGCCTGGCCCGAACCTTCTGTTCCTCAGTCAGCTGCTTTTGTAGCTGGGTCACCTCTGCCTGCTGCTCCCTCAGCTGCTTTTCCAGCTGGTCTTTCTCACTCCTGGGCCAGGACAAGATAGAGCCCACGGCTTGCCCCATCTCCCAGCTCTGGCCGGCACCACCTCTTGCCGGGCCCTGCCTGTTCTGTGCAGCCCATCTAAATCCAGGCTTCAGCCTGTCTGATAGACCGAACCCTGAGGCTGTGTAGACAAGGGAATTCCCAGGCCGGCTTCCACCCAACTCAGGCTCACCTCAGGGTCTGGTCGTCCTTCTGTAGCTTCTGGAAGTTCTGCTCCAGTTCAGCCAGCAGGAGGCGCAGCTGCTCCACCTCCTCTGTGACCTGCTTCTGCTGGCGGCACTTCTCTGTCAGCATGAGGATGACCTGCAACCGTGGGCAGGTGTCCGTGTGCAGACTTCCGGTGGGACCCCAGCCCACCCTTCCTCCCTGCTGGAGCTACAGCCAGCACCACCCCTGGGTAACAGCTAGGCCGGAAGGTGGCCTCCATCGGTTCTGCAAATAGGCTCCAGAGCTAGGGCCGGCGTCCCCACAAGGAAGGCCTGGGCCTCACTGCAGACCCTCCCCACACCTCATGTCTTGGCCTGGGGACCACGGTCATTTCACGTGAGGAGGGCACGTGGCCGCACCTTCTTATGGCCTCTGTTGTTCCTGGCCATGATCTCTTGGGTGTTCTCCAGGAGCTCCACCTGCTGGTACAGTTTGTCATGCACGCCCTTGAGCTGCTCATTCTCCTGCAGCAGCTGCACCCCTTGCTGCGACACCCAGGACAGCTGCAGGGTCACGTTGTTGTTCTCCAGGATGGCCCGCCTGGTCGTCTCCCACATCTGGTTAGTGGCCACCTTGCGGAACTCGGTGGCCACTAGGTTCACACGCTGGATGATCTCTTTCCTTAGCCTGACCAGGAGGGTGGGATTGGAAGGAAGTCAAGCAGATGGGTATGTATGTCTTGGAACCCCTTTTTTTGGGTGGGGATCCAAGAGTACCCAGGCTTTTCCGCAGAATCTCTGGGCCCTTGGAATTTGAACCATTGAAACACATTCTTAATAAATGCAATTAAAGTAACAAGAAGTGCACAAAGATAATGTTCAGTGCCAGCCCAGAGGACTGGCGGGGCCTAATAACTCCTTCCCTCCCTTCTTCCCTCCCCCACTAAATCCCAATCAGGGTTTGGGGGACAGCCTGGGGAGTCCAGGAGCCCCTTCTAGGAAGTGGGGAAGAATGTGGAGACTGGTGCGTGTGGCCCCAGCAGGCCCCAGCCCGCCCACCTGTCCTTGTCCAGCACAGACTTCTTCTCCAGGTTGTACACGTAGTCCTTGTATTCACTCTCCTGCTTTTTCAGCTGCTCCTCCAGCATCAAGTACTTGTCTGTGAGCTCCTCTTTCTGCAGCCGAAATTCTTCCAGGGCAGCCAGCTTTCCCCCTGCCCATCAGGGGTCACAAGGCTGGTGAGGAGCTGCCCCCGAGAGCCTCCGAGGGCTCAACCTTGCCCATGTCTTCCTGCCTACCCTTCCCCACACACATGCGTTCTGCTCCAGCAGGACATGGCTGCACATGACAGAGCTGGCCCTGCACATAGACAGCCTTTCCTGGAGCGCCTTCCCACCACTCTGCTAATCTCAAGCCTTGTTCAGCCCATCTTCTCAAGAAGCCCCCCTGATACCTCCCCACGTGAGGGTGACCATGACAACCTCAGCTGAATCTGGGCAGTCAAGTCTTAGTGCCCCCTTCCAGATGGGTGCCATGGATAAGACCATCTTTTTTGAAGCACATCCTCATCTACAAACTGGGGAAGGGGGGGCATTTCTGGCCTTGGGAATGCAGGGACAACTAAGGCAGTAGTGTTTGAAGTAGCATGCTGCTGTTGCTACTCAAGGTGGGGCCCGGCCTCGCTCAGTGACAGCCGGCTGTGGATTTGGCTCTTGCAGCCTTCAGTGGTAAGTTGACACAGGTGTGTTGACTGGTCCCCCGGTCCCCTCACCGAGGGCAATGTTCTCTGTGGTGAGCTGGTCCTTGGTCTCCTGGAACTCGTGGCGCACCTGGGCCAGCTGTGCCTCGAAAGCGTCCTTCTCCATCTCCTTTGCCAGCTGAAGGCTCTGCAGCTGGTCGTTGAGCTCGGTGATCTCATCCACCCTCTGGTTGAGTGTGCGCTTGAGGAAGGCCACGATCTCTTTCTTGTTGTTGGCCAGCTGCTCAAACTCCTGCCGGAAGAGCTTCTCCTGCACGGCCAGCTCGTCCCACTTCCGCTGGTACCTAGGGTGGGGGTGAAGGGAGATGCAGGGTCAAGCCAGGCTAGGCCCGGTCCCAGGCACCACTGGATCTGCTCTCCCAGACCCTCCTTCTGTAAAAGGGCCATTTGAAGTTCCTCATCCAGCCTGTACTAACTGTGCCTCAGGCCGAGACAGAGAGAGACAGACAGACAGACAGAGAGCAAGCGCATAAAAGCCCTGAAGTCAGTGTTGAGCATCCTCTTTAGTTTCTGAGGCAGAGTCTCTCCCTCAATCTAAAGTGTGGTGGTTTGGCTAGGCTGGCTAGCTGGTGAGCTTCAGAGAGCCACTGGTCTCCTTTCCCATCAATAGCAGGGTTTCAGGGGCTCATTGCCATGCCTGGCTTTTCTCAAGGCTTCTGGGGATCTGAGACCTAGTTCTGCTGCTCGTCAGGACTTTACTGACTGAGTCATCTCGCAGCCAGCACTTTATATTTACTGCCTCACTCAGATGGGTTTTTGTTTGTTTGCTTGTTTTGAGACAGGGCCTTGAACTCACAGAGATCTGCCTGCCTCTGCCTCCTGAGAGCTGGGATTAAAGGTGTGCACCACCGCCATGCCTGGTTACCGCACTCAAATGTAAGTCCTGTGGGGACTGAGCCCGTTCTCTGCTCCCAGTGGTAACAGATGTTCCCATCTGTTTCCGGGTTGTAGGAGGTGTGCATTTGTCCCCAGCAACACAGACGGGGAAACTGAGGTCGGAGAGATGAAGGAACTAGAAAGTGGTAAGCCTTAGAACTTGAGCCAAGCCAGGCTACCTGGAAGCCACAGTGGCCGGCCCTACAGTGCAGCCAGTGGCCAAGAGCCCTTCTGCACTCGCAGCCCCGCTCCTGCATGGCGGGGCCTACGGCTTAGCCAGCAGTAAGCACCCGCTCACCGGGTGCCAAGTGTGTTTTCACGAGGCATTCTGTCTGTTTGGTCAAAGGATGATTGTAAATTTTAAGAATACCATGTTTACTGGTTTCAGATGGGAGAATTAAAGCATTTAATTAAAGAATTAAAGCATGAAGTTGTTTTATGCACAAATATTTAAGTATTCATAAGTCTTTTGAATGTATTCTGCGTACAAGGCATTTCAGGGTATGGGTGCCTTTGTGGGGAGAGAAAACAGCTTGCCACAGGAGTCAGAGAGGCCGGGGCTGCCATCCTGCTTCCTCCTCTTCCTCTCTGAGCCTCAGTGACCCTGGCTGTGCTTCTCTTCTGGGACTGGTGTCAAACGGGACAGCACAGGGCTGTCGGGCTGAGTCCACACAGACTCTACACCAGCTGTGATTTCCTGCAGCCTCAGTCATGAGCAGCTCCGCTTTCTTGTATTGGGCTTATGTGTTTATTACAGGCGTGTGGTATTCACACATATATGCACATTCACGTGTTTGTATGTGTGTGGAAGTCAGAGGTAGACATTTGCTGAGATCCCCAATGACAAGGATGTAGGTGCTGTGATAATTATACCCATTTTATAGATAAGGAAAGGGAGGCTCTCCACCTTCTATATAGAAGCAGGGTCTCCCACTTGAACCCAGCGCTCAGGAGTTCACCAGTCTGGCTGGTTTGCTGTAAGGGATCCTTTCTCTCTGCCTCCTAGGCACTGGGGTTACAGGTGGGCACCACACCTACTCATTTGTATGGGTGCTGGGGATTCACATTCCAGTCCTCACTCTGAATGGCAGGTGATTTAGTCACTGAGCCATCTCTTTTAGTGGGAGTGGGGCTCTGGGGCTGGCGCAGGAGCTTCATAGTGTCAGCAAGATAGCTTTTTGGTTTTTTTTTTTTTTTTTTTTTTTTTTTTGAGACAGCTGTGTAGTCCCAGCTGTCCTGGAACTCGCTTTGTAGACCAGGCTGGCCTCAAACTCAGAGATCTGCCTGCCTCTGCCTCCTAAGAATTGGGATTAAAGGTGTGTATCACCACTGCTGTCCAGAGCTTTTGTTCTTTTGAGACAGGGTGTTATATTCGGGGCGTTTATCCACCAACCCCACAGCTCCCCGGAGTTTTCTTGAGTGCAAGCAGCAGGAAATATTAGATAGAAGGATTTAGATTGTGTAGATGAACAGATAGAAAATAAAGGATAGCCTCGAGAGGGCCTGGAACCTATTCCAACAGCCCCGACTGTCTCTGCTCCAGGGTTTTTATAGAGACGCCGAGGGGTGGAGCAAAAGACCTCCTCCCCCAGCACAGCCAAGTGCAGATCATCTCAGACACCTGCACTCAGGCCTGTGGTCCTGATCATCCTCTATGTGGATCTGCTGGGTAAAGCCACGAGGAACCTGAAAATGGGCTCCCACACCTATAGCCCAGGCTGGCCTGGAAATTGCTGGGTAGCCTTCAGGCTGGCCTTGAATTTAGAACAAACCTTCTGCCTCTGCCTTCCACGTGCTGAGACTGTAGGCATGTGCCACTGTTCCCAGGTTAGAAACTATTTTTACAAATTCTATGCTGCAGGCCACAGGAATGTAGTAAGAGTTCAGCTGAATATGGTAAAGCTGTACCTGGAAGAATCAAGAAATTCTTCCAGAGGAAAAGCCATATTTCAAGGAGTATTTGGTGTTATTCGGCTTTTGATAGATATCAGCTGTTTCCTGCCATGAATTTCAAGTGCTCTCTCACAGCCTCCCCAAGAATTTCTAACAGTGTGGATTTGATCGTTCCTTGGGTATATACACTTAAGGTACTTGGATACAGTCACCTAGGCAAGGTTTTCTGCCTTCTGCTTTCCTTTTTTAGCATTAAAACCAGACATCTCCTTTAGCTAACATCCAAGGACAAAGCATGTCCGGCCAACCTGGCCTCCTGAATTAAGGGAAACACCCATATAGAGACACTGTCTGTCTCCTAGGCCAGGTCGGTGTTGGTGTTAGGTACACAGCCTTCCTTGCTTCTTGTACAAATTAAGCTCAGACCCCCCTTCCTCTCACAGCCCAAAGTGGCAGCCTGAGCAACTTAGAACAAAGGGGCTCTTTGCATACTTGGTGCAGTGCAGCTGTGGGGCAGGTTTCCTAGCTCCAAGCAGAGCTACCCTGCCCAACCAGAAAGCGGCAGAGTTTGCAGATTGTAGGTGTACAGAGACTGGTTCCGGGAAGAACGAGGAGGAACGGAGATGGAGGGGACTGAAGATGAAGACGGCAATGAGATATGAAGAACCTAGTGAGAGCCATGAGGGGCAGCAGGAGAAGGGACAGAGAGGAGCTAAGTATGAGGGCAGAGTTGAAGCTGTGTAGATAGTTTAGTCTTAGAGGAATAGTGAATGGACTGTAGAGCTCGGTGTACTTAGATTCATTCCCTCAGATTACCCCCGCTGTTTGTAACATCTTCCCCAGGACTCTGGAGAAATCTCCTCAGGGCAGGCCCCCGAGGACATTTCGATAATTCTTATCAGTTTTATTTATTGACTGTGTATGTGCACGCATGCGTGTGAGCCACTGTGTACAAGTGGAGATGGGAGGACCACCTGCAGGAGTCAGTCCTCTCCCCAGCGTGTGGGCTGGGATGCGTGGCCAGCACCGAGCCGTCTCACTGGCTCTGAAACTAGTGTTAAAGTAAGAATGGTGAGCGAATGCAGCATCCCTTATTAAGTGTCTGGAAGGTCCTTTTCCTGCCATTTCTGTCACCTACAAATCCAGCTCTAAAAGGGAATCCCCATGTAGAAAATCCCCTTCTCAAGTTCCCACTTAGGACCTGTAGTGGTTCACACTTGTAATCTCAGCACTTGGGAGGCTGAGGCAGGTGGATTAACATGAGTTCGAGGCTAGCCTGGGCTACAGAGTAAGACCCTGTCTCTAAAACAAAGCAAATACACTTAAGGAAACAGCCCCAGCCTAGAGAAACATACTGACTGACTGGGGCTTGGCATAAGGAAAGAGGGCATGAGTGACCTCCCTGGCCACCAGGGGGAGCCACTTCTAATTCATCCCACTTACTAAACTAATAATGCTTAAGATCCATTCGGAGCTGGGCGGTGGTGGCGCATGCCTTTAATCCCAGCACTCAGGAGGCAAAGGCAGGCAGATCTCTGAGTATGAGGCTGGCCTGGTCTACAGAGGGAGTTCCAGGACAGCCAGGGCTACACAGAGAAACCCTGTCTCAACCCCCGCCCCCAACCAAAAAACAAAAACAACCAACCAAACTAAAAAGTCCCATTCTGCTGGAGCGGGAGTGGGGTTACCTGTGATTGAGATGCTAATTGGCGAGTGCTCCCCAAGCCCTGGGAGCTGTGAAGGGGTGGGGAATCCATTCACCACTTACAAGTGGTCTGAACATCCCATAGGAGGCCAGAACCCAGATCTAAGGCCCCTGTCTGAGCCTGTGTGGGCTTCTGGCCTGGCACAGTAGCACCCCTGCCGCCCACGCACCGGGCCAGCCGGTCCTCCAGGTCTTGGATCTGTTTGTGGTAGAATTCCTTCAGCTCCTCCACCACGGTGGGGTCTGTAGACTTGGCGACCGCACTTGAATCCTTTTTGCTCCCTTTCTTCTTCTTGACCTCGGACTCTTTGCCACCTTTCTTTTTGGGAGCCATGGCTGATGCCAACTACTCTTTCAAGTCCTCTTTAAGAAGCCAGGTGGTTGCTAAGGAAATTGGTTCCATACATAGCAACAGCCTGACAGCGTGAGGCTGAGTTTTAAAGGGCCACTGTCCTTTTCTGGACAGGGAGCCTGTGTCTGGTGCTTAGCCTTTCAGATCACTTGGGTACAAGTTTGGGTTCCAGGAAGACCTTTCCTTCTCCCAAGTGGAAATAAATAATGTAGTAAATGAATTACAATTATCAAGAGCCCCAGAAATCACAGCCTGTCACTTTGGGACTTTGGCCTAACGAGAAGATGGAGGTCTAGCCAGGTGGACTTCCTCATAGATTCTTAGCCCAAAGCAGAAGAACCAATCACTGGGCCCCCATGCTAGGAATCGCCTCCCCCAGACCTGTCAGTCCTTTAGTGGCACAGCCACACAACAGTTTGTACTGGAGGCTCCCGGGCTGGAGTCTTGAGATACCCTTAAAGCTTAGTGGCAGGTCCATCTGTCCATTGCTACCCCAGGCAGACGAAGTTCTTTCTGTAGCTTTGGTCTTGGCTGTAGTGTGGTAGGGAGGGAAAGCCCCTGGGTTGAGAAGGCAGCATGCAGGCATGGGATGGTGGGCAGTAGGCATCCAGCTGGCAGGTGCCCTAGCTGGCCCTCAGCTCCTCGTCCGTCCAGCCCTGAGCCATCTCCTCAGTCACACTGGGCTTTTGTCAGTCCGTGAGTGTGTGCTCTTTGGTCCCCAGGCATGCCTTGCGTCTGTCATCATGTTCAGTGATGACTGAGCGCTTAGTGGGCTCACTATGAGGGGGGCTCACTTTGGGGATAGTACAAGAGGGAACATTCTTCATAAGCGGAGGATTAGAGGGGTTCCACTCGGTCTACCTGATTCTCGCAGCCACGGTCATTCTGACCCATGGGAGTGAATGCCTGGTGTCACACACAGGTGGGCACCTTTGCTGAAACCCTGCCCAGGACTGGAGGCCCTGGACAGACAGGGAGCACAGTCACAGCTGGTGGCCTGGGTTCCAGGGTCACTGGGCTAGTAGCGTGTGCTATGACCGAGCATGCTTTGGCTGCTGCAGTATCTTCTCTGAAGATACACTACAGCTTTTGGAGGAGTGACCCGAGGCTCCCTGTGAGCCCTGGGACACTGGGCACTAGGGCCTTGGCAGAACACAGGACTTCTTTGCTGTTTGGTGGGATCGGGGTGGAGTGGAATGACAGAAATCCTGGGCCAAGAGAAGTTGGAAATAAACCAAAACAAAACAAAACAAAAAACAGAAGAGGGTAGCCAAGTGTGGCCACGCACCCCTGCGATCTCAGCTAAGGAGTGGGGGTGGGGGCAGGAGGAACACAAGTTCAAGGTCAGCCTGGGCAACTCAGCAAGGCTCTGTCTCAAGAAAACATGGGCCAGCAATATGGCTCATGGGGTAAAAGCTCTTGCCACACAGCCCGATGAGCTGAGTTCTATGCCCAGAACCTACAGTGGACAGAGAAAACTGACCCCCGCGAGTTGTTCTCTGGCCTCCACATGCACACCACTGCTCACACACACAATGGTAACAAAACAACACAGAGCAAGTGAACAAAACGCTGAAAAGCAGCAGAAAGAGGGCCAGGTGACCCTGGGGAGAAGGAAGACGCAGGATTTACTGTGCTTCAACAGTTACTCAGTGTGGAATTCAAGTCCGTGTGTTGGATCTTATTCCAGGCATTCTGGTGACAGACAGGACACAGTGGCTGGCTGACGTCTTCCAGGAGCGAGTGTCGTGAAACATGGCGTCACCCCCCGAGCCTCAGCTTCCTCGCCTGTGAGGTGGCAGGGACCAGCTAACACAGGCCTGGCGTGATTGCGATGCTGTCTTCACTGGTCTGCCTCCACGGCGAGTCTTGTCGGAGCTGGGTGGGATGTGCTGCAGGACTGTCCTCCAAGCCCGACTGCCACCATCTTCGTGAGTGGGCCTGCTTGCAAAGACTATTCAGCTGAGCTCACTGACTGCTGACCCTCCCTCACAGGAGAGGATGGGAGGGCCACTGGACCCTCCTGTGCATCCAGCCACCCCTCGCAAGCAGCCATACACAGTTCTGCCCTAACTGCACATGACCTCAGGAAGGGGCTAGTATACACAGGTTGGGAAATCTAGGCAAGGGGCTCCATCTGTGTAGCCATGGGGAAGTCCTCCCTCCCATTTCCTGTGAGATGGCTTTGTCCCCCACGTTCCCACTTGTGACCCCTCACTCAGGCTCTGTGAGTACACCCAATAAACTCATTGGGTCCCTGGGGGGACCCATGGTGGGATCAACTTTGATTTGTCATTGGGACCTTAGAGGAGTGGGTAGTTGTCGCCTAGGCTGCTCCCCACCACCACCCTGGGCAGAAATTCTTGGTGCATGTGCAAGATCTACAAAGTAGCCTGTGTTATGATTTATTGCACAAGGGGACACTGAGGGCATCCTGCACGTGCAGGGAAACATGCTGGCATGCGGGGCAGATGCAGCCGCAGGCTGGCGGGTGACCCACTCCATGCGGGCATGGTGGCGGGGCAGCAAGTGGACAGTCACAACCCAGAGGCTGCATCTGCGCAGAAATGGTTGGTTATAGTAGAGAGACAAAGAGAAGACAGGAAAGGAGAGAGGAAGAGAGAAGGAGGGGTCGAGGGGTGCGCACCTCCTGGGAGTGGAGGGAGAGGAGAAAGAGGCGGAGTTTTTCATTAAAGAGACTTTTATGTCAGGACACAGGGTGGCGCCAAGGGGCGGGATCAGAACGTTGGCGGCCTTGAGTCGGTCCATTCCTACATACAGTGAGGGTGTCGGTTCCTGTTACCGAGGCAGGATAATGTTCAGAGACTTATTTTTGTGTGTATGGATGTTTTGCCTGCATGTCTATGTGCAGTGCCCATGGAGGCCAGAAGAGGGAGTTGTGACTCACTCACCCTCTGAGCGCTAGGAACCAAACCCCAGTCCTCTGAATCCTAAGTGCTCCTACCTGCGGAGCCGTCTTCCCAGCACTAATTAGCTGCTTTTCCTTGTGTTTTGTGGTGTTTCAATGAAGACTAGGGCCTCACCCACCAGGTAACTCTTCTGCCTGGCTTCAGATCCACCTTTTTTTTAATTTTCTCTTTCATTTTACATACCAACCCCAGTTCCTCTCTTCTCTTGCCACCCCCCCTCCTCCTCCCCTAGACCCAACTTCAAGTTCTTATCTTTTAGTCTTGAAACGGCTTCACTAAGGCTGACCTTGAACTTTCTCTGTAGTCTAGGCAGCCCTAGAATTAAAACTTTACTGTTTTCTCTGCTTCTAGAACAGCTGGGATCACAAGCCTGTGCCCTGGGCCTGGCTTATTCAGCTGCTTATGGAGGTCAAGGGACCTAGCACTTCACAGCTGGTGGATGGAGCATGTGAGAAAGGAGTCTGCTGTGAGAAGCTGAGGCAGGAAGAAACCAGGCTTGACTACAGAACAGCTGTCTGGCGAGAACCACAGTAGCCTCGATGACCCGGTCATGTCCCTCAGTCTTTGCCAGGACCGTCACTGAGGGTTGAGCTCCCAGCACATGAATGTCCAGGGACAAGCCATAGCCAAACCTCAGCAGGAGGGCACTTAATGAGCCCCATGCCTCTGTGCCCTGTGAGTCCTCTGTTTCTCCATAATGTTGGTCTGGTGTCTACTCCTCTCTGGGCCAACCTCATAGCAGATTCCCCAGGTCACAGGACACCCAGCTTCCAAACTGGAGGAGCTCTTTCTACCTGTGGGCTGGGGCAAGCCAATGACACTGATGGAGGGACCGACATCTCGGGGCTCTAAATACACCGTGACTACATACAGAGTCCTGCAGTGTCTGAGGCAGAGGCATTCTAGAAAGGAACAGGTTGAAAGCAGCTGGCCTCATGTCTAGGCAGGTCCTTATTTATTGTTATTTATTCATTCAAGAGAGTGTCTCACTATGCAGCCTTGGCTGGACCTGGAACTCATTATGTAGACCTGGGTGGCTGGACTCAAAGAGATTCCCCTGCCTCTGCCACCCAAATGTTGGAGATTAGAGGTGAGTGTCACCATGCTTGCCCACTGAGGCAGCGTTTGTTTGCTGCCCAAGGCTAGAGACAGGTACTGATGTGATGTGATGCAAACCGCAATCCCCTGGATCCAGCAGACCAAGCCGCAGCTGTGGGATGGGCAGTCAGACTGGGCACCACCAGTGAGCGCTGATGTCTTTATTAGACTCCAATTCTGCAGTACAGGACGGTACAGAGCGGTACACAGTTGTGCTTCCATACTCGAGACACTGAGATTCGAGAATTTCAAGTTAACAAGTTTCAAGACAGACTAGCTTTTTTTTTTAATATCCTTTTGAGAAATTATTTATATAAATAACATAAAGGAAACCCCACATGTTCGACAAACGAGGTCCTGAAGCATGAGCATTGCTTGACCAGAGGGAAGGGACGAAAGAAGCAGCTACAGAAGAAATCAACCAGTGCGACTACGGTTGGGTCCTCGGGGAACAAGGTCACTGGAGGGGAAGGACGAGGGCGGGACCAAGAACTAAGAGAGCCAGGGAGGGGGGAGGGCACAGGTCACCTGCGGGAGGAGGGAGGCGTAGACCACATTTGCGAAGACAGCACAAGACGCAGTAACACACAAGTCCGCGGTGGGGGGCAGGGCTGGGGACATTTTTGTGACTTCCACTGTCTTTGTTTCACGACGCCAGCAGCGGAGTGAGTGACATGCTCAGGGAGCTGCTGCGTCCTGAGGATGGAGACCATCCTTCCAGCATCTGCTTCTGGAGTTTCTGCTTTATAGCTAGCTATGTTTTATACAGCGACGATTTTAATACAAAGAATAAAATGATCATTTTTCTCATACAACCACGATGACCTATGACTGTACATTACACAAAATTAAGGTGATGAAGTATCTCAAATTGTGGATACTCTGACTGATGTCACTTGCAGAGCGGAGACAAGATGAGCAGGCCCTGTTCCTCAGGCCTACAACCTTTCCAGAGCAAAGCACCCTCTGACCAGGGTATCAAACCCATGGACTTCACTCCTGACCCTTACGTGAAGCCTGGGAAAGCGGGGGGCTGGCTGTGCCTAACTCTTCTCTTGAGGAACTGAGGGTGCTACATGCGGATTTAGGCTGGAGGACTTAACCCAGGTTAGAGCACTGTGGACACAGGTCGGGAGTAGCGCCAGGCTCTGGCGACAACTGGCTGGCGCACAGTCTGGCTTCCTGTGGACACCCTAAGCCCCACCCACAGCCGCAACACTGGGCAAAGAAGAGGCGTGTTCCATGCTGGCCTCTAGAGCTCTGCTCACCGCCACTCCCCAGCCTCTGTGCATGAGAACAGGGGTGAGCAGGGACCGGAGAGGAGATCACCCCTCAGCGTGGAGTATCTGGGGGACAGACCCCTGACGATTCCCAACAAAACCAGAAATGAGCCCAAACAAGCTTTGAGAAACACCCACGTGTCTACCTTTCCATACTCAAGCAATGTGCGCACACGGCACAGGGCTATGTACAGGTCACAGGGTCATAAATAAGGAGAGTCCACTCAGTCCAGAGTTCTGACGCTTCTGCAGTGGCGCGTGCACGTGAACTTCGTGTGGGATACGTACAGAAGATACTCATTTTTAAAAAACAACACATACACTCTTGCTTTCAAAGGACAAGGTAGGATGTCTTCGCACAGGAGAAGAACTCAGCGTGGCAACGGGGTGGCCAGGGCGTGCAGGGCTGGGGAGGCTTCGCACTGGGGAGCTGCAGAGCACTGTGGGAAGGAGCCAGGGTTTTGGGGGGCGGCTTATGTTTTTAACTGCTTATTTCTTCATCTGTTTTATTCAGCTTCTTCAGCGTGTCCAGCAGTTTCTGTGGGGTGAGAATGTGTGTGGATCCTGGCAAGGCAGAGAAGACAGTGAGCTCACTCACCTACTCACCTGAGGCTTCTTTCCCCATCCCCCAACCCTCCTCTGGGGCCCAGTGGAAGCTGGGGAGTGGGTGGGGATGGAACCCTTGGGCCCTGTCAGAATAGACTTAGGAGGCATTTAGGCTCAGCTGGGTTCCAGGCTGAACCTAGGAACCACCTCTCAATCGGAGCCCAGCGCCATCTGCCAGCTAATGGGCAGCTACGCTTTCTTTATTATCTCTTGAAGTCAAAGGCAAAGCCAGGAAGAGAAATTTCAAATATGGCAAGGGACAGTGGCTAAGGGCAGAGGCTGGTAGGCATCTCTATGTGGAGAGAAGGTTGCCTGCTGGGCCCGGGGACCCACTGAAGTCTGGGAGCCGGCATGTTGGTGCTGGCCTGGTGGGGGACCTCAGGTGTGAGAGGGAAAGGGCGGGGACCTGAGGCCTTACCTTGCGGAGACCTGCATTGTAAGAGATTAGAAATGCTTGCAAAAGTTTAAGCTAATGGAATCAGATATACTTCTAGAGCAAAGGTAAAAAAAATAAAAAATAAAAACATTTAAAAATGAAGGCCTTTCATAGAGATGTAGGTGCACTAAAAATGACGAATGGACTGAGTGGCTTGGACATGGGCTTAGTCAAACAGAATGGAGGTGAGGGTGGTGTGAGCATGAGGCGTGCATGCACGCAGCAGTGAGTGCAAAGCAGGGTCCTGGTGGGAGAGGAGAACTCAACGAAAGATCCGTTCTTGAAAATGTGCCTCCCTGGGGACCTGGAAGCAACAGGTCTCTGTGGGAGTGTGGAGCGGAGACCCTCCCGACTCCATTCGAAGGGCAAGCACAGGGGGTTTTGGTACCTGCGCCTCTGATCACTTGTTCGGACCAGCAGGAAAGCGACCCTCCGAGAGGGGCCTCCCAGCATCCGGGCCTGCCTGCACTCACTGCTCTGCGTGAGGAGTCCGCCCCGGCTGGCCCTAACTGTACTTTGTGTTAGTACTCTGCAGACTGAGCTCCTTCAGCAGAAGGGATGTGCTGTTGGGGTGTCTGAGGTTTTTATACTCCCCCTTTCCACTAAAGCATGCTGGCTTCAGTGAGCCTGCCAGACTTCCCAGGAACCCTGAGGCAGCAGGAGCTAGCGCCAAAAGGAAGGCTTTCCGGATCCCCCCTCCATGCAGCCCAGCTCTGGATCCGTGAGGAGTCAACAGGGAGCATACTGGCTAAAGAATGTCCTGTTCCCTGTCCTGGACACTGGCCTGTTCCAAAGTGCCTCCCATTTCTCACATGTGCATTGAGAAATTCAGGGAGGTCAGAGAGAGGTCGAGGAACCTATGCTCTAGAATTTTCTGATACCATCTCATTCCTAACCACTGAACATTCCTAGTCTTTACAGAAGAACAAGTGGAACACTGAATCCTGGAGAGCCAGCATCAGGCCAGGTCATCTGAAGCCGGTTCCTGACACCCAGCCCTCGGAACATTTCAGTACTGCAGATGGAGCGAGGTACCATCAATGCTGCAAAGTGGGTGGGAGCAGCCACAAGCTGCATTTTGCAGGTGATCTCATGTTAGTCCCCAAGAGCTTGGCTATGTAGGCCGCCTACTCATAAGCAGAGACTCTTAGTCCACACAGCTGGTGATCATGAGATGCCAGCAGTGGCCGCCGAAGATAAAGTTGAGGCCTAGTCACATGACCATTTCATGCTCCAAAGCCTTGGGGTGGTCCTCTCTATTAGGGGCTCCCTTGGAAAGAATTAATATCCCCTTTATTTTTTCGAGGCAGGTTTTGTCTGTGTAGCTCTGGCTGTCCTGGAACTAGCTCAGTAGACTAGGCTACCTCAAACTTAGATAACCACCTATCTCTGCCTCCCGAGTGCTGTGTTAAAGAACCACCTGGCTCAAAGGAGCCATCCTTATCAGATGGACATGCAAGGGATGCTTGTGTGTCAGAACCAACAGCCCCAACCCAGAACACAGCACATCTGAAACCTTACAAGTGGCATGTGCACTAAACAGGTCTAATCTAGCCTGAGAGGTCTCTCATTTCTTTCTTTCTTTCTTTTTTTTTTTTTTTTTTTAAGATTTATTTATTTATTATGTATACAGCATGTACGACCAGAAGAGGGCGCCAGATCTCATTACAGATGGTTGTGAGCCACCATGTGGTTGCTGGGAATTGAACTCTGGACCTCTGGAAGAGCAGTCAGTACTCTTAACCTCTAAGCCATTTCTCCAGCCCGAGGTCTCTCATTTCTTTTTGTCTCTTTTTAAATTAGTTTTTATGTATGTGAGTGTTTTGCCTTTATGTATGTCAGGGCATCATATCTATCCCTGGTGCTCAATGGGGCCAGAAGAAGGCATTGGATCTCCGTGTCTGGAGTTACAGACAGTTATGAGCTGCAGTGAGGGTGCTGGGAATTGAACCCAGATCCTCTGGAAGAGCAGCCAGGGCTCCTAACCACCAAGCCATTTCTGCAGCCCCTCTCTCATTTTTGATGGCTTCCTGGAGTGGAACTGCTGGCCCACACCATCAAGGTAAGAATGTAAAATCTAATCAGAAGACGTCACTCATGGGCAGTCTGGAGGGATGACGTCACTCATGGGCAGTCTGGAGGGAAGATGTCACTTATGGGCAGTCTGGAGGGATGACGTCACTCATGGGCAGTCTACAGGGATGATGTCACTCATGGGCAGTCTGGAGGGAAGATGTCACTTATGGGCAGTCTGGAGGGAAGATGTCACTTATGGGCAGTCTGGAGGGATGACGTCACTCATGGGCAGTCTACAGGGATGATGTCACTCATGGGTAGTCTGGAGGGAAGACGTCACTCATGGGCAGTCTACAGGGAAGATGTCACTCATGGGCAGTCTGGAGGGAAGATGTCACTCATGGGCAGTCTGGAGGGAAGATGTCACTCATGGGCAGTCTACAGGGAAGACGTCACTCATGGGCAGTCTGGAGGGATGGTTAGAGGAGACTAAGATGAGGCTTTGTGGAATTGTGTTCTTCAGTGGTCAGCTGCCTTGGGGACTGGAGAGAGAGGACTAGGAAGACACAGCAGGGCACTACCTCCCAGGGACTCTCCCTCGTGGCGGGGCCTCGTCTCCAGAAGGGTAAGCTGTTGTCGGTTTTTCTTTGGACTGCCAACTTCTGAATAATTACGCGAAGCCTTTTTATTAATTATGAAAGTGTGGCCTTAGCTTAGGCTTGTTCCCAACTAGCTCTTATAACTTAAATTAACTGTTTATATTAATTTACATTCTGTCACGTGACTTGTTACCTCTCCTCAGTACTGAATGTCTGATTTCCTCCACATTAAATCAATCAGAAGGTGCCTTAGGCAAGTGAGGATGGAGAGAAGCACTTATAAAAAGATTATCCCGACATCAGGCTACAAAAGCAGGGCTCTGCAAGGCTCTGCACTATTCTGTCTCTTCCCCTGGATGTTTACAACAGGAGAGGCAGCGAGCGGTTTTCCTGTCTGTCTCTGGCCTCGGTGGTGTCAGGGCTGGGTGACTTGCTGTTGTTTCCTCTCCCTGCTTTTTGTACACACATATATTTTAAACTTTATTTACTTTTGAGACAGTCTCAGTCTGTAGCCCTGGCTGTCCTCAATCTCTCATGTAAACCAGGCTGGCTTTGAACTCGTGTAGGTCTGCCTGCCTCTGCATCACCAGTACCAGGGTTAGAGTGTGGTATACCACACTCTGCTTACTTATTTAGCTTTTAGACACACTCTGCCTTGAACTTGAGACCCTAGTGCCTCCGTCTTGAGTCTAGGTGACAGAAGTACAACCCTCTGCTTTATGTCTTATTGACCTTGCTTTCCAGAGGAAAGGGAGCCCAGGAAGGATGGAGTGGAGGACTCCGTTTTCTTGGCTTACGGCTGTTGTCCTGGAGATAACAGCCCTCTACTGAGGGAAGTGGGGATAAATGGAGTAGCCTACTATTTCTTCTTTCAACAGGAAAACCACAGTAAGCAAGCCAGCTTCTGGTGGTGTAGTCCAGCTTCAGAAGGGCCATGTTCCCGAGATGCCCCAGGAGGACAGAGGCATGCATGGCTGGAGGCCTGCATCTGGCCCACTCAATTCCAGACCCGCCCGAGGGAGCCTTGGTGTGCTGACCCGCCTCCCTGTGCTCGCATTCTGGGGCCAGGGAACCAGAGTGGCCACCTTGGTCATCCAGTCCTGGCTACCAGCCCCGGTCTCTTGCTCCCGCTTATGGGCCACTCCAACTGCTGACTCAGGGGTCGCATGTCAACTTACGGTGAAAGGACCTTTTTAGGGCCCACGATAAAGCAGGCATAAACACTGAAATTGCTAACACAGGAGGTTCCCAACACACTCAAAGGAAGGCTCGGGAGGGGATGAGGAGGTGTGGAAGAAGAGAGTCTGCTAGGCCAAACGACAGGGTATGGAGGGACAAGCCTGGGAGTGTCAAGAAGGGATTTCTGGGGGCTACAGACCTCACCAAGAGGCCTCAGCGAGAGAGGCGTGACTGGCCAACTCTACAAGACCCGGCACTAATATAAAGCAACTTCTTCCCTTCTTCCTCCCTCTCTTCCTTCTCCCCCAAGCCTCACTCATGGCAGGCAAATGGTCTACCACTAGGCTACATCCCAGCCCTCTTCTTCCTTTTTAAAAAAGTTTTATTTGAATTATTTGTCAGTGTGTGAGTATGTGTTCACACATGCAGGTGCCCACAGAGGTCAAAGACATCAGATCCCCTGGAGTTACAGGTAGTCGTGAGCAGCCAAATGTGGGTCCTGGGGGCAGAATTTGGGTCCTCTACAAGAGTACTATGTGCCCTTAACCACTGAGCCATCTTGTCAGCCTTCTTTTTAACTTTTTATTGTGAGACATTGTCCTGTTAAATTGCCCAGGCTGGTCTTTCACTTGCTCTGTATCCTGCGTGGGCCTTGGACCTGCCTCTGCCTGTGAGTAGCTGGGGTCCTAGCCTGCGCCACTGGAACTAAGCAGGACAAAGAGTTCAGAACTGGGCTGTCAACGAGCCTCCAGCAGCTGGAGGGCGGCCAGCCCTCTGCACCGACGCCCTCCAAGTGCCTGAGTGAAGGTGTGCACCCCCTCTGCTGCTCCCTGCATGCCTTCCTCGCCCTTAGGTGCTCTGGGCATCTCTCAAGTGTTGGCCCTTGTACACACGGCCATCCTGAATGTCTGCTGGCCTCACTCAAGAGTACTTGCTCTATGGAGCCTACATCTCAACCTGGGCAGCAGGCTTGGGCACCGTGCCTCAGACATCCCTCAGCTACTGGAGGATTCAGTTACTGGCACTTGGGTTCACCCCAGTGGCCGGCAGCTGGCTGACTGGGCAGCATTCACCCAGGGCTTGAGTGAGCGGGTGGGTGGAAATCAGGGCGTGAAGGCTGGACACATTTTCAATCGGCGTTAAGAACTGCAAGCATTTTCTTGGAAAAAGAAAACTCAAAGAAATGGAAAGGAAAAAGAGAAGAAGAAAGGAGAGTGACGGGATAGGCAAAGAAAGCCCTTCAGAGCGGAAGAGTTTCTTTCTGTAATAAGCCGCCTTTACTTTGTTTCTTTGGCTCTCACTCCATTGTTGGAGCCTGATCCTCAAAAGATACCCTAGAGGACTCCCTGAAGTCGGGGTGTCTCAGGTCCATGAGGAATTTGGTGGGAGTGAGAATGTGAGTAGAACCTGTGGGAGAATAGAGGCTGGCTGAACAGAGGCGCCCCTGGACATGCCAACGGAGGCCCCAGCCCGCAGCCAGAGAGGCGTTGAGAGGCAAAGCATGCACAGGCACATGCATGCGCACACGTGCACACACGCACACACACACACGCATACACACACACACACACACACACACACACACGCACGCACGCAGCAAGGCGCTGGCATGCATGAAGCATGTGAGGCCACACAGTGATGGTGGCTGTCTTTGGGAAGCCCCTCCATGAACCCACATGGGCAGCTCTCTGTCCCTGGTCTCTACCCTCCTCCCCTGCACGAGGAACCTTAAGGAAGGTCCAAAGGAGAAAAGGAAGGTTCACACCCAAAGCCTGGCTGTGACAGCTGCTGTCCAGGAAGCTGTGGAGCTCAGGTCCTCTAACACATTCATGCGACACGTATGCAAGCAGTGAGCAGGGACACTCATGGGGCCTATGCCACAGACAGACAGACAGACAGGCACGGAAACCAGACCAGGGATGCCGTGGGAGGACAGTCTTCCCACCCCGTTGTGCAAAGGTGATGACCCCCTCATGCCTGTCTTGGTGGACCCGGAAGCAGCCATGTTACTGCTCTAAGGGGCCTGCTTGCTTGGACAGCTTGGGGTGCTGCGAGTTGGTCATCCAAACTGGATAAATGGGGGTGACACTAGTGGGGTGACTGCACCCAGGAGCTGACGGAAGCCTTGCTGGCCGGGCAGCTCAGGGCCTCCTCTCCAGCAGAACGCCTGTGAACGGCCCAGGTGGCACTCCATAGGCCCTAAGAGGACCTTTTTCCATGGGGTGCTCAGCACACTCCTAGGACCACAGTGTAGGTGGAGATTGGCAGGCCCGGGCGGGACTGGAGATAACTCTAGCTATACCCCAGTCTCTGGCCTTGCACTTTATCCAGCATGTGCTCCCACAGAGGGGAGCCTAAACAGGGCAGTGTCTGTGACAGCCTTCTGACAAACTCTGGGGTCAAAAGGAAGACACAATCTGTAAGAACTCAGAGTTCGCTCCCTCAATAATCGGCCAGCCCTAGGAGCTACAGATGATCCTGGAGACAGGAAGTAGAAGGGCCTCCTGCTGCGATTGACCAGCGTCTACCAGCTGCTCTGCTCTTTTGGAAGGGAGCAGGAAACACGGGGTATGGCAGACCAGAGGTAGTGGGGACCGGCTGGGGAATCCTTAGGAGCCAGCCACCAGTGGGCGTCAGCAGAACCTACGGACATGCTAACTCCCTCCAACAGGAAGTACCAGAGGACAGCAGTGACAGCTCTCCGTCAGTGTGGTCCAAGGCCTGATGCCCCAGAGTGTGCATCTACCTCCCTCTCGGCCCTGCTTCAGGCTGCAAGCAGGCGCTACGAACTCTGTTTTGTGGGAGAGCTCCGCTCTTGCTCCAGGCGACTCCACTTGGCAGTGTACGGATTTGAGACTCCATGACCAGGCTCTTTCCACCCCAAGACGCTGTCTTTCAGCAAGAGACACAGTAGGGCAGACCCTAGCTTTTGCCATTCACCCACTGTTACCCAGGGCTAAGCTCTGCGGGTGAGGGAGGCCCTCAGACAGATGCGACACCAAGCGTGGGATGGAGGGACGGTGCAGTGAGGCAGCACTCCTGCAGAATGCACGCGCTGCTCACCTATCAGCACTTCCCACTTGCCGTTGGCCTGGGTCACTTCGTAAGCACAGCGCATCTCATTCAGGCTCACACCTCCAAGGATGAAGATAATGAGGCGGGGCCCGCTACGGTATTCCCCGGGGGCCTTATTCTTGTGCCAGTGTCCATAGCGGGCGCTGAGGGAGAGAGAGAGAGAGTCACAGGTGACTTGTCGGTGCTGGTGAGCTGACCTGGGCTGCCGGTGCCTGAGCTGCGACTGCCACTCTCTGAGAAACACAAGTACCAGACTGGCTCATCTCAGCAGCTTGTTTTTTGTTTGTTTTGGTTTTTTGTTTTTCGAGACAGGGTTTCTCTGTGTAGCTTTGCACCTTTCCTGGAACTCACTCTGTAGACCAGGCTGGCCTCGAACTCACAGAGATCAGCCTGCCTCTGCCTCTCGAGTGCTGGGATTAAAGGCGTGCGCCACCACCGCCCGGTTCATCTCAGCAGCTTTGCCTGGATGGCTCTCATCCTGACGTCTGTTTCAGATCAAGCCTGGTCCTGAGCTTGCCTGGGACTCCGCAGTATGGAGAGGCAGAAGGCTGCATCAGGTTGGCGGACTGATGACAAGCAAATGTGCTAAAGAGGCCTTGTGTGGGCCAGGCTTCCTGGTACTGTGTCCCCAGGGAAAGAGAGTACTTGCCCTCCAAGAAGTCGAGTCTAGCGGGATGGGGATTGTTGAACGCCATGGGACAGACCAGGGCCACAGAGCACTGCTCAGGCTTTCCCAGGGAGGAGCATGGCTCTTCACTAGCAGGCCTCCCTCTGGCCCTGGACTTCCTCAGTAAAGACCTGGACTCTGACAGAGCAGAGGTGAGGGCTGAGAAAACTGGAAACTAAGGGACGAAGCAAGTCCCCTCTGACACCAGAATGCTTGGCCCTGCTCCTCCCTCACAGCAGCCCTGGAAGCACCCAGGCCTGCCGGCCTCTTCCATGTCCAGCCAGCCTAGCGAGGGCAGCACTTGGAGGCTGGAGTTGACGCCACATTCGGCAATGGCTTTTGTCCTTTATTGCCATCGGAGGAGATGCCAGTGCCACAGGAAACACTGCAGAGGTCTGGCCCAGGCCCAGAGGCCAGGGTGAAGACAGGAAGAAGAACAGCCGGGACACACCAGAGAAACTCTAGAGTTGCTGGTCATGGTGGCACACGCCTTTAATCCCAGCCTTGGGAGACAGAGACAGGTGGATCTCAGTGAGTTCAAGGCCAGCCTGGGCTACAGAGCCAGGGCTACACCTGTCTCAAACAAACAAAACAAACAAACAAACAAATAAACAAACATCCCCAAACAAAACAAACCAAGGGGTGAAGGAGTGTCAACCCTGGGGACCACAGCTGATGGTCGTCTCTGCAGCCTCTGGCCGCTCTCCAGGCTCAAGGCTCAGCCTCCAGTACTCCGGAGCCACCATCCACATGAACAGAACTGCTGTCGACACTGGGTTTTCCTGCTCACACAGGTGCTTAGGGAAGGTCAAAGAGGAAAACCAAAGGCCCACAGATTAAAGGGGCTGTGTAGTTTATCTGGCTGCAGGCAGTGTGCGTGGGGGTAGGGTAAAGGCAGCAGGCCTGGCATGTTCAAGGATGAGCAAGGTGTGGCTGAGGCAGACAGGGTGCATGAGGGAAGAAGGAAGGGGGTGAGTTCTTGAGGGGCTGGGAGCCCAAGGGACCGTACGGCCTGCTGTGAACCCGGGCCTCCTCTGACCATGATGGGTGATGTGGGAAGTCCTGATGGTACATGCCATTCAGAGCCAGGTCACACAGACGCTTTCCCTGCATCTACCCACCTGACAGCAGTGGTGCTGAAGGAGGCGGAGGAGCGGGTGGAGATGTACGGGTAGTGCTTTGTATCCAGTTTGTCCTCAATAGTGTCCTAGAGAGAAGACAGGGGTCACCATCTAGAAGAGGCTGACAAAGCTCGAGGATGTGAAGAGAAAGTCAGCAATGACCACACCTGCAGCAGACGCTCTTCCAGGGGTGCTGTGCACAGGTTGGGGCCCGGCACAGGCCAGGGGCATGGCACTTGCCCCACAGCAGGCTGCCCGACTGCCTGGCCCTGCAGGTTACCCTGACTGTCCAACATACAAAGTGCTCATCCTCCTCATGTCTGCAATGTGCTCCACTGTGTGAGCCACTGAGGTTAACCACCTGTACTCTGTCCACTCAATTCCTGACATGCGCTGTCAGCCTGGTGACAGTGGGTCTAGGGAGAGCCGCCCCTGCAGTCTGTCGAGGAGCCAATTGTCTGGTGGGTGGATTCCAGCTATCTCCTGCCACTTGGAAAGCCATACTCCTCTTAGGAACTGATGAGCCCACACAGGCCTCCTTAGAGAGCAGGGAGGAGGGGAGAGAAGCAGGGGCATCACCCCAGAGGGCTGCCTCCTCAGTCCCAACACCAGAGACAGGCAACTGGTGCCTGGGTGTTTCCTAGCCACCTATCCTTTTGGTTTGTAGGTTTTAAAAATAGGACCCTGACTCACCCTCCATAAATACACTTCCAGCACATAATTCCTGGCTGACTCGGGGATAGGTGGCAAGGCCCTGTTCTCTAGACTCCCGTTTTGTCTGCCTATCAAGTGCAGAAGCTGAGCAGACTCCCCCAGCCTTGAAGACATCCTGGTGGAGGACTCTGCAGGGCTCCTGCTGCGATGCTGAGGGGTGGGAATCACACCAGAGAGCAGCCGCTCTGCCACTGCCTTGTGGGGCCACAGCTTGGTGTGAGCTCTGTACCGTGGGCACAGGACGCAAGGTGACAGAACCATCCCATCAGAAGAGGACCCCAGAGTGGGTCAGGCGGTAGTGGTGCACCCCTTAAGTCCCAGCACTCAAGAGGCAGAAGAACTCAGAATCTCTGAGTTCAAACCAGCCTGATTCCCGTAGTGAGTTCCAGGATAGCTGGAGCTTCACAGGGATAAAGCAGGGAGATCAGAAGTTCAAGGCCAGCCTGGGCTCAAGACCCAATTTCAAAAACAAAAGATAGCCTCAAACTGGGCAGCAGGGATATATGTAAATAGCATTGCTGACCAGAGTCTGGGGATTCAGAATGCAATCACTCTGTGATGCTAGATAGTCAGACATGTGAGGTTGCCATAGAGACAATGTGAGACCTTGTGGACTGAAGAAGCAGGACTCGGGACATGGAGATAAGGACAAGGATATTCCAAGGGGCCAGTTTGAGGCACAGAGCCCAGGTCTGTCTGCTGGCATGGGAGAGCTCTGGAATACAGGATGGGGGAAGGTAGGCAGGCTGTGGCCTCCTGGTGAGGCCTTTCGGCAGCTGCCTGAGGTGTGATGGGGAAGGACCATGTCCCCTGGGAGAGGCTGTGCATGCTCCTCATCTGAACTTGGCGTGCTGACCTGAGCCCAGCTCTTCTGGGTATTGCACCAGAGGCTCTTATACAGCATGGGACTCTAACCCTGAGACTGGAACAGTGGGCAAATGGATCTTGAGGTCGCCGTGTGTCCATCTTTCCTGGCGAGTTTTACTTGACAGGAGAGGAGGGAACCCTAATTGAGAAAATGCCTCCTTAAGATCAGGTTGTAGGCAAGCCGGTAGGGCATTTTCTTAAATTAGTGATTGATGTAGGAGGGGACAGATTTTTGTGGGTGATGCCATCCCTGGGCTGATGTACCTGGGTTCTATAAGAAAGCAGGTTGAGCAAGCCATGGGGAGCAAGCCAGTAAGCAGCACCCCTCTGTGGCTTCTGCATCAGCTCCTGCCTCCAGGTTCCTGCCCTGCTTGAGTTCCTGCCCTGACGTTGATGATGAACAGCAATGGAGCATAAGCAAAATAAACCCCTTCCTTGCCAAGTTACTTTTGGTCATGGCGGGTTTTTTGTTTTTGTTTTTGTAAAGACAGGGTTTCTCTATGTAACATCCCTGGCTATCCTGGAACTCATTCTGTAGACCATGCTGGCCTCCAGCTCACAGAGATCCGCCTGCCTCTGCCTCCTGCGTGCTGGGATTACAGGCATCGCCGCCGCCACCACCCAGCAGTCACCATGTTTCATCACAGCAATAGTAACCCCGACTAAGACATAGTCTCATGGTTGTTCATGAGCCCTAGAGGTCCTACAAGGAACTAAATCATAGGATGTCACTGCTACCCAAGAACAGGGGTGCTGGAACCTAGACCACCTTAACAGCAGTCCTGTCTTCTGCTGCCATACCCCAAACTGACCTCCATGATGTCCTTAATGATCGGGGTCCATCGTGAGAGCTGGTAGGTCTGCTCACTGATGCGCTCTTTCCGCTCCGGCTTGCTTCTGCGGCGTAGTGTGGACTGAATGCAAGCACATGTCAGGTCAGCTCCCCCACCTGGATCTCAATGACCTCTAGAAATTCTCTCAAGGTCCCTCTTCAGAATTAGCATTGGCAATGAGTAATGGGGAGAGGTTCTGCCCAATGTAGCCCTCAAAATGTACCTCTTTAAGAAACTCTGAAAACAAGGGAGACTTGAGAAATTATGGTTCTGCTTCTTTTTTGTTGTTGATATTTTGTTTATTGAGACTGGTCTCTTTGTGAAACAGCCCTGGCTGTCCTTTGTAGACCTGGCCTCGAACTCAGAGATCTGCCTGCCTCTGCCTCCCAAGTGCTGGGATTAAAGGAGTGCACCACCACGCCCAGCTCTAAAGTATGGGTCTTTAGTCATAAAAATGCCAAATGGGGGAGGGGCTCTGGTGGTTTGAATCAGAATGGTCCCCATAGGCTCATGTATTTGAATACTTCGTTACCAGGGAGTGTCACTATTTGAGGGGATTAGAAGGATTACAAGTTATGGCCTTGTTGGAGGAAGTGGGTATGTGCTGGGATGGGCTTTGAGGTTTCAGAAGTCCACACCACACCCAGCCTCTCTAACCCAGTCTGTGGATCAGCTACTTCTCCAGAACCAGGCATGCCTGCCGCCCTGGTCCCTGCTATGATGATAAAGGACTAAGCCTCTGAAATTGTAAGCAAGCCTCCACTTAAATGCTTTCTTTTATGAGTTGCCTTGATCCTGATGTCTCTTCACCACAATAGAATGGTGACTAAAACAGGAGCTTAAATATATAAATGCTGTGATGAAAAAAACCAAAAAACTTCACATTGGCATGGTGACTCACACCTGTAATCCCAGCGCTTAGGAGGCTGAAGCAAAAGTATTATCATAAGTTCAAGATCAGCCCCAGGTTACAAAGTGAGACTCTGTCTCAAAAAAAAAAAGGTAGTTAAAAAGAATTTGCTAGTTTAGTAATGGTGTATGTTATGCCTTTAATCCCAGCACTCAGGAGGCAGAGGTAGGTGGATCTCTGTGAGTTTGAGGCCAGCCTGGGCTAGAGTGAGTTCCAGGACAGCCAGAGCTACACAGAGAAACCCTGTCTCGAAAAATAAACAAAAAAATTGCTGTCTATTAAGGAGAACACTTGTTGGGTATGACTTAAGTTTTTGCTTATGGTTTTTGTTCTAGGTGAATCAGTTCCACTATTTTAAGCCTTTGCGACCCAAGTTCTGAAGACACCAAACCCGGCCAGCGGCAGGTCACTGGTAAGGTCAATGGAGCCCTGTCCCTCTTGAAGATCCCCGTTGTTTTTGCCGGCTCTGCTCCATGGGCTGTCTGCCTCCAGGAGGGGGCACACAGGGGGGCTCCTCCGTGTGGGGTTCAAGGCGCTATCCAAAACAGAGGGGCTGCCCACTTTCTCGCAGCACACTGACCTTCTGAACTGTCTGCCTGATGTCACTCTCTGTCACCCCACTGCCAAAGCCAGAGCGAGCAAAAGGGCCCGCCTGACAGTGTGGTGCTGCCCCCCTTATGGGAGGTGCGGAGCCTGATGTGTCCAAAGGCAAGGTCACGCCGAGCTATGACGGGAAACTGGAGTGGCCTATTTCAGATGAGTTCAGAGATGGCTCAGCTTTAGAGACCACGTGACTCCTAGATCCATGTCTAGTTCCTGACTGGTTCATTGTCCTTTCTGTCCACCTCTCTGATTCTGTCTCTCCTCTTTTCCCTCCTGTGGAATATTCCTGCACACTATGTGAATATATGTCACTGTGGCTGGTTTAATAAAGAAGCAGGCTGGCCAATAGCTGAACAGGATAAGGTTAGCAGAAGAGCCAAACTGAGACTTTGGAAGGAGAAGGCGGAGTCAGAAGCACCAGCAGATGCAGGAGAAGCAAGATGGGCACGATGTACTGAGAAAAGGGACCAAGCCACGTGGCAGAGCATAGATAAGAGTTACGGGTTAATTTAAATGTAAGAGTTAGCTAGTAAAGCACTCAGCTACACTGAGAAACCCTGTCTCGAAAAACCAAAAAAAAAAAAGAGCTAGCTAGTAAGAAGCCTGAGCTATTATTGGTCGAGCACTTATAATTAATATTAAGACTTATAACTGAGTGGTTATTTGCGAGTGGCCCCCAACACAGGAACACCTACCCTCCCCCTCCCTTCTCTTCCCTTTCTGGATGCTGAGGGTGGTACATCACAGGGGCTGTCAATCATGAATGTAGAGAGGATACAATGCGCCACCCTCCCACAATCTCCCTGCCTATACACTGGCCCTTACGTCTGTGACGATGGGCACACCGAGGTGAGCCATGTTGGTGATGATCTCACTGTCCTCCGGGGGGATCTGGGCATGCTGGATGAGTTTGTTTAAGTTTTCCTCAGTGATGCCTGAAAAACAAGACTCCTGGTTACCACACCTAACCCCCGCCGTTCCCACCCTCATTATCAGAGCCAATGGCTTCCCTTTTCCTCCTCAGAGTTCCACCACATCTGAGGTGGGGTCAACATAAGCTTCCACTCTTCTCTAGCCCCCTGTGATGACCATGGGGACGTCCCTCCCAGTCTGTTTCTACCCTCTTCCCAGCGGTCCTTCCCTGTTCTCACCCTGTGCCAAAGTCACACTAGACAAGAATATCTCAGTACCCATCTTTTTGTACAATGACATGGGTGAAAACTGTTTGTTTGTTTGTTTGATATAGCGTCTCATGCAGTCTAGGCTGGCCTTAAACTTACTTTTGTAGCTAAGGTTGGCCTTGAACTCCTGATACCCCTGCCTCTACCTCCCAAAGGATTACAGGCCAAATACTGTTGTTGCAAGGTCTCAATGACTAATGACAAGCCACCTGGAAACATCTGGCAGGCTGAGTGCTGGCCAACCGTCAGGAGAAGTCAGATGGCTGTCTGTGCCACCTGCCTCTAGTCACTCAGGCTGCTGAGCAGGCTCGGCCTGTGGCGCATCTAAGCTGGCCCCGCTGCAGCTCCCGCAGGAGGAGCCCTCGGCCTCCCGGGCTCCCCTCCCAGGGCTGCCCGACTGGCATCTGCACTGTTCTCTCCCCTCTGCTCCTCTTCCTCCCGGCTCCTACCATTCTTCAGGAAGATGTAGAGAAGGATGATGCGGATTTTGTCGTAAGTGCTGACGTTCGCATCCAGCAGGATGGGGACAATGGCTCTCATGGGGTCCTTGATTTTCTCCCCCTCGGCATCTGTGCCCATGGCCAGGTCCTGCAGAAAACACACCTTGCTGGCCCTATTTCTGGTGAGAGTCTAGACGGGGTGACTCTCAGAAAACTCACGATCTATGAATGCCTAAGTCTCCCCCAGCGATGGGCTGACGGCATCCCAGGGTGACCATGCACAACGGCAGGCATGGTATCTGGCCACACAGCAGAGGTGTGCTGTTCCCTGCAGGGAATGCCGGGAACCCGTACCTGACAGACACACGACCCGCTGAGGGACTTAGGGCTTGTTCCCCACCCATGCAAACTCGGGCATCTCAAGGGGCCGCTGCACGGCTCGGTTCCTTCCACCCTGACTCTCGTGGCACGGAAGGGCACACTGAGTTAGTAGTGTCACCTCTGGTCTTAGTCTTCCTGTAGCTTTCCAAGGGTAAGGAGAAACAAGAGCGGACTCCCAACGCTGGGGGGACGGAGGATGACAGGAAACACGGAAAGACTGGAACGGGCACTGCCGGAGTGGGGGGCAGTGTTGCCCCCGGTGCGGGGTGGGGGTGGGGGGGTGTGTTCCTCTCCCTCTCAAGACCCCAGGAGTTTACACAAATGGTGATTTCACATTCAGCCATGGTCTGAGGAAGGCAGGCCTCCTCTCCCCGGCCTCTCCCGAGCTGCAGAAGACGTGCTCAGCAGGAAGAAACTAGCACAGTGTCTCGCCATGCAATGCTGGCTGCCCTGGGACATACTATGTAGCCCAGGCTGACCTTGAACTCCTCTTGCCTCTCCCTCCTGAATGCTGGGATTAAAAGTGTGAGCCACCACACCCAGCCTCATTAAAACCGCACGCACGCATGCATGCACGCTCTCATCATGTTAGTGTAAGTGTCATGATACACAGGGAGGTCAGGAGACGACTTGACTCGTGAAGCTGGTTCTCCTTCCGTCATGTAGGTTCCAGGGATTAAACTCGGGCTGTCGGGCTTGGCAGCAGGCACGTTTATCTGCTGAGCCACTCTGCCAGCTCCAGAGCATATTCTCTAAGCTCACTGAAACGCAACTAATTCAATCTTTTTGTTTGTTTTGTTTTTAGAGACAAGGCCTCACTTTATAGCTCTGGTCCTAGAACGTATATAGACCAGGCCAGCTTCAAACTCACAGAGATCTGCCTGCCTCTGTCTCCCAAGTGCTGGGATTACAGGTGTGCACCACTATAACCAACTTCTTAATATTACTTCTTAATATCTTTAGTATTTAAAAAGAATTGTGTTTCCAAAGTTAATCTGAATTTGCTTTTTGTTTTTTGTTTTTTTGTTTTTTTCAAGATAGGGTTTCTTTGTGTAGCCCTGAACTCGCTTCTTACTGACTAGACAGAACTTGCTTTCTCAATGGCTGAGCTCTTGGGGAGAGGATGTGTGTTTGCGGAGATTGTCCACTAAATGGGTGCACTTTCAGAGGGGAGGACTGCTTCCCTTCTAACCCAGGCAACACTACTGGACAGAGCGTGCACCCCTGCCCTGAGCCCTCACGGCAAGCCAAAGGGGAAGGTCTCCACTCCACACTAAAAAGCATGAGCTGATGTTGTTCTGTAAAAAGGAGACTTTCAACTAAGGCTTCAGAGGGGCTTCGATGGGGGTGGGGAGTGTGTGATGGGGTCTCTCTAAGCTGTTCACGCTGCCCGGAAACCTGTGGTCCTCCTGGCTCAGCCTCCTAGGCAGCTGTGACCGGCCTGTGCCACCAAGTCTGGCACTTCCAATCTTTCGGCGTCTCTCCTTCCTTCCTTAGAAGCTGACAGAGGGGCTGCTCAGTCGATGTGAGGCCCTGGGTCTGATTCCAAGACCGCTACCCAAGGGGGTTGAAATCCACAACAAAATAGCCGCCCCACAGCTCAGCGGCTCTGCCCCCACGCGTCTGGCCTTGGTGCTGTGAGTTAGCCAACAGGGAACAGGACGCAGAGGGCTCTAGAGACACCAGCGATGGCAGAAGTCAGTCTAAACAGTCCCCGGCCTGGGGTTGGCAAGGTGGGGAGACTCATGCCCTGCTGCAGCAGTGACATCCGGGGCTCCAGAGCCGGTCTGGTCATAGCGGGACCAGACCACATGAAAACACAAACAGCAGCCGGCCCGGCCAGGCTCACAACTCCTCAGGGCTGTCTTCTGCCATTCCAGGGAAAACAGAGCCTTTGGAAAGAGCCAGGCATGCAAACTCCAAATGGCACAGCACTCCAGATCCTTCTAGACCCTACCCGTCAGAGCGGAGCCAGACCGGCTCCAGAGCTGAGACAGCCGGGGTCATAGGCTCTCCCTTCTCTAGATCCTATGATTCTGCAAGAGGTCCAAGGTCAGAGGTTAAAATTGAGTGGGGGTGACTAGGCAGAGCAGTTGTGCCCTGCAGAAGGAGAGGAAGACAGGCCTACCTGCTCCACGCGGCAGAGCTTGTCTACGGTGCCTTGGTAATGCTTCATGCAGTCTTCAGCAAGGTGCAGGTGAGTCGAGTACTAGGAGAAACACAAGACTCAGTAGAGGCACAGCCACTGGGTCATGGGACACTGAGTGTCCTCACTAGGGACTCCGATGCCAGTGGCTACAAAAGACAATATGTTCTTGAGGGGGTGGGGCAAACCACAGCCTACAGCAGAGGAAGGAGAGATCTTTTAGGAGGGTGGAGTGGCATGAGGCACATCTCCCTTCACAAGCAACTCCTTGAACATGGGACGGGTGGGACACCTGGTAAACATATGCAGGTAAGTGACATTGTTCCACCTTTATGATCAGGACACCGAAGCCCTGACGGCCCCTGGCCCTCTCTCCCATCAGCCACTCTGAGGGAGGCCAGCACTGTGTGAGGACAGCCAGTACTGACTGGCTAAGGCCCGTGTGGTGAGGCATCGAGACCTCCAGTCAGCAGCAAGGGAGAAAAAAGAAGGAGAAAGATGAGAAGAGAGAAGAAAGTGACAGGAAACAGGATTTCTGCCTTTCTTCTGTCTCCCTTTCCTAATAAAAAGGGAACCTAAAATCTGCAGATTTCCATGCATCGCCTGGGGGCTGCAGCTCGGCTACCCCGAGTCAGTCTGGGTGGGGTCCCCGTACCTTGCTGAGCTCCTTCTGGTACTGGGGCATTTTCTTCAACATCTGGGACAGGTCCCGCATGGTGGTCTATGAGGAAAGAAGCACAGTGTCACTAGACCTAATGAAGCCTTGTGAAGCTGGAGGGCACAGGACAGCAGCCACACCAGACTTCACAAGTGTCCACTCAAGGACTCAAATGTATTGATCCAAATGTCACAACTGTCGCCAGGCAGACAATTAAACCCTGATGTTTAGCTGTAAAAATTTTAAATTATATTTTTATTACATATGCTTAAAAGATTTATATAATTCCATGTCTGTGTGTGGGTTTGTGCACATTTGGGTTCGGGTGTCAGTGGAGGCCAGAAGAAGGCATGGTATCCCCTGGATCTGGAGTTAGAGGCAGCTGTGAGCCGGTGTGGGTTCTGGGAACTGAACTTGGCTCAGGAGCCATAAGTGAGTAACCACGGAGCGATCTCTCCAGCCATTTAAGTTATAATTTAATTAATTAGTGTGTATGCAAGTACACATGCATGAACACACAGCACAATCATAGAAGTCTCGGGACAGCTTGCAGAGTCAGTTTTCTCCTTCTGACACGTGGGTTCCAGGAACTGAACTCAGGTTGTCAGGCTCGGCAGCAAGGGACGCGACCTGCAGAGCATCTTGGCTGGGATCAAAAGCCACTACATCTGACTGGACATGATGTTTCTAACCGAGTGAAAAGAGGCCAGAGCCAGGGGTGATCTCAGTAGGTGAGGTTATGAATTCTAAGTCCACCACAGGAAAACACTCGTGATTCTTCTGACTTAAGATCAGCTATGCTCCTCACTGGGAACTCTTAACCCTCCAGTAGGAGGAAGCTCTGTCCACAGACCTGGAAGACAGGACTGGTGTGTGATACTGAACAAACACTCTGTCACTGAGCCACGCCCCACGCCAGAGCTCAGTGTTCTGTTTTCAGATAGGAATCTTAAATCAAAAACAAAGCAGGCATTCAGTGAAGGAGAAATATGACCTGTCCACTCCTAACGGGACACAGAGAAGACACCCTCAGGGTGTCCAGGCACCGGCATGACTTACTGACCCCAGGACTTTGGGCTTACCTTCTCTCCAGTATTCATTCTCTTGCTGGAGGAAAAGTCCTTCAGAGACCGGGTGACCTCCCTGTGAAATGGAGGAGGGAACCACACTCAACACAGTGCCCAGGGCTCTGCAGAGGCCACTGGGGTCACGCGCAGCCCTCCTGGGACTGGGTGGCAATTCTCTTCCCACTGAGGAATGAGTTTAAAGGGAAGGACCCTTGCTGTTCTCACTGGCCCGCTAAACCCGGGTCTCCAGAGCAGGGGTGTGGGATGGCTCAGCAGGGACAGTGCAGGACACCCACTGTGTTTACTGTCTTCTTTTCCAAGTGCATACAACTGAAGCATTCATGTTTTGTGTTTGGAAAATACAAATATATGTAGTATACGACTTATTCATGAATAAATTTAATGACAAGAAATGTGGGTCAGGATTTCCTCCCCAATATTGGGCATGGTGGTGCATATCTTTAATCCCAGCAGAGGCAGAAGGATCTCTGAGTTCGAGGCCAGCCTAGTCTACAGAGTGAGTTCTAGGACAGCCAGGGCTACACAGAGAGACCTTGTCTTGAAAAACAACAAGAAAAATCACCCCCTACTAAAATACTATTTTTGTGGAGCTGGGAGTGGAACCCAGGGCCTTGTCAACAGCAGGAAAAGGCTCTGCCTCTGAGCTACACCCTTGCCTATGGATCAGGATTTCTCTCTCTCTCTCTCTCTCTCTCTCTCTCTCTCTCTCTCTCGTTATTCAAGACGAGGTTTCTCTGTGTAGTTTTGGTGCCTGTCTTGGATCTTGCTCTGTAGCCCAGGCTGGCCTCAAACTCACAGAGTTCTCTGCCTCCCGTGTACTGGGATTAAAGGCGTGTGCCACTGCCACCCAGCGGATCAGGATTTCTTAAGGCTGAGTGATGAAAAAGTTTTGGCAATCACTTCCCTAAACAGAACCACCGAAGGGTGCAAAGCTTTCTCACTTTTCCTTGTGAATTTTATGAAGACACTCCAACTGAAGGAGACAGAGTGTGCCTTTCTAAACAGGGAGCTGCCGTCCCTGCCCTCTGCATTTACACACAGGAAACATCAAGAAGCTCTTTTATCAATGGCAGCTCAGTCGGAGGACATAAGCAGTCGCTTGAGGGGCCAGCAGAAGCCTGCCTGGCAGCCCAGCGGATGCACAGTGGGACGGACTGCTTTAACGCTCTGCTCCGTGTTTATGAAGCACTCCTCTGAGAGTGCCACCAGGGCTTTCCCAGAGTCCTTCGGGCAGCTCTCCTGAGCTGTGGGCTTCTTCAGGTGGTCAAGTCGGAGAAGCAGCACACATTCAAGGAACCTGCCAGTTTCGGCAGCCTGTCGTCAACTCTGCCAAGGGGATGAGCTCACGCCCTACATTGCTGGGTGTGTGTGGTCACTTCTGATACAGGGTTAAGGGCCCACCCTGGGGAAGGTGCAGCAGCGTTCTTACTGGGACACCTCTGCAATGTGCTTGTGACGCAGTGCGATCCACAGGTCGTCGTCCTCATCCAGAAGCACCTCCTTCACCCGTGCCTCTCCAATGCCGCTGGTCTCATATCTGCAGGAGAGAAGACCTGGGTGGCCTGGGTTCTCCTCCTGGCCCCCTCTGGATGCTTTGTTGGTTTTTTGAGACATGACTTCCTGTGTCGCAGGCCAGCTTCAGACTCCTTAAGTAGCTAAGACAGGCCTCTTGGTGCTCCTGCCTGCCCCTCCCAGTGCGGGGTCACAGGGTCACAGGTGTGCACCTCCATACCCAGATGTCGCCTTTGGTTCCTAAGGATAACACCTGCATTCTCAGCTGCCAGGTGATTCTAGGCGTGGCTCATAACACCACTGACCACCTGACAGGCTGGCCAGGTCATCTGGGCAGGACCAAGTGGGCAGTTCCCTGGGCAAAGAGAAAGGCTCTGCTCAAAGCCAACACCCTGGTGTCCTGCTTTAACTCCTCAGAGCTGGCTGGGAGGAGGGCAGGGCCTGTGGCAGTTAAAGTGAATCCAGTTACACAGGACAGAAAGACTCCACATCTGTCCGCCCCTCTCTGGGAAATGCATGGTGCCTAAAAAGCTTCCAGCAGCTTCTGCGATGGGTCCACATCGCATATGGACCCATGGAGTCATGAATGGCCAGAGGAGGCAAGAATCCCGGGAACCAAAAGGGAGAAGGGCTGAAAGAAGGGCTAAAATATTTTTAGAATATTCATTTTAAATTAGTAATTAATTAATTAATTAATGGAGACAAGGTGCCTCCATGTTCTCCTGGCTGTCCTGGAACTTGCTTATGTACACCAGGCTGGTCTTGAACTCACAAAGATCCACCTGCCTCCCAAATGCTAGATTAAAGGCATGCAACACTACACCCAGTGAAACTTCATTTTAAAAAGATGTATTTATTTTCTATGTGTATGAGTGTTTGCATGTATGTATGTATGTATGTATGTATGTATGTGTACCACGTGTGTGATGTGTGTGCCTGGTGCCCACAAAGACCAGAGGAAGGTTGTCAGTTCCCCTGGAACTGGAATTATAGAGAGTTTTTTTTTTTTGGTTTTTCGAGACAGGGTTTCTCTGTGTAGCTTTGCGCCTTTCCTGGAGCTCACTTGGTAGCCCAGGCTGGCCTCGAACTCACAGAGATCCGCCTGGCTCTGCCTCCCAAGTGCTGGGACTAAAGGCGTGCGCCACCACCGCCCGGCTTATAGACAGTTTTAAGTCTCTCTGTGGGTGCTGGGAACTGAACCCTGTCTTCTGCAAGAGAAGCAAGGGCTCTTAACCACTGAGCCATCTCTCTAGCCCTAGAATCATAAGCCTTAGAATCATTTTGTTTGTTTATTTTATGATTGTGTTTTGCCTGTATTTAGGTCCATGCATCATGTGCATGCCTGGTGGCCTTGGAGGCCAGGAAAGGGTGTCAGATCCCCTGGAACTGGAGTTACAAATAGTTGTTAGCTGCCATGTGGGTGCTGGGAATTGAACTCAGGACCTCTGGAAGAGCAGCTAGTACTCTTAACCACTGAGCCATCTCTCCAAGCCTCAGAATGTTCATTTTCAGGCCACTCTTTGTTTTGAGACAGGCTTTCACACTAAGTCGTCCAGATTGGCCTCAAACTCAGGACCTTCCTCTCTCGGGCTCCTGAGTGCTGAAGTTACAGGCAGGTAATATTTCTATAAGGAAGAAAGCAGCTCCCCTGCACAGAATGGTCAGTTAAATACCCTGCTGAAATATTTTATCACAATTGTATTTTGTGATCTGTAATTAACTTTCAATTCTGAATAAGACACACATAAAACCAGCACATCTAAGAAGCTATGAACTGATGTGAGCTATGAAACTGTTCTGTCCTGTCAGCAAGCACCTAGAAATGCTGAATGGATTGGGGAAGCACACAGAAAACCTCATAGGCTTATCTAAGAAACTGTATCAATGCACATACTTTTCCTAATATTAAAAACATTCTTGCCAGGTGGTGGTGGTGCACACCTTTAATCCCAGCACTCGGGAGGCAGAGGCAGGTGGATCTCTGTGAGTTCGAGGCCAACCTGGGCTACCAAGTGAGTTTCAGGAAAGGTACAAAGCTACACAGAGAAACCCTGTCTCGAAAAACCAAAAAAACAAAAAACAAACAAAACAAAACAAAACAAAAAAAAAAACTAGACGGAGAAACCCTATCTCAAAACACCCCCCCTCTAAAAAAATTCTTTTTCCAGCTAGAGAAACGGCTCAGTGGATAAAGAGCTTGCCACGAAAGTGTGGGGACAAGAATTCAGATGCCCAGAGCCCACATAAATGTGGGGCAGGGACAGCAGTCATCTGCAATCCCAGAAGTGGGGGGCAGAGACGGGGGTCCTGGGGTAAACTGACAAGATAGACTAGCCGAAATTGGCAAGCTCTAGGTCCAGTTCAAGACCTTGCCTTAATAAGGCAGAAAGCGATCAAACATGACATCCAATATCAATTATGGGCCTGCCCTTACACTTACTTACACACACACACACACACACCCCACAAACGTGCATATCATACATGACATGCACACATATACAAAAATAGAAAAATAAAAAACCACAAACACATCCGTTTCCTTGGTCAGGAGGATTCCTGTCGCCTGCAGCCCTGGTCACTGAGACCCTGTCACTTCAGACTTACTTGTAAACGTCGTTCTCGATGGGCAGCAGATCATAACTCATAGCCTGAAAAGTCAGTTCATGAAGTACAGGAGAGCTGGGGTCGAAGCCACGGTCCAGGATCAGGAGCTGGGACCGCGCCTTGTCGGGACCCTGGCAGGAAACCGGGAGACACTTCAAAAGCCACACAACAACTTGAGCTACTCCAACTAGCGGGACCGCTTTGCTCCAGGGGGGCAGAATTGAGCTCTGGTGCTGTGCCTGCTGCCAAGAGCACCAGCTACTCCGGGGGATGTGCCCGTTTACCAAGGGCCTCTGACACAGCCCTGAAGCTATGGCTGGGCCCGAGGGAGAGCATGCGACAGAGCACCAGTTCATTACAAACGGTGACTAACCGGGCGCCCAACCCTGGGGTTCACTACAGTCCACAGCCCTAGTGCCAGAGTTCTGTGTCGCGGGAATCAGCGAGGGTCTCGCACACGCTAAGTAAGCACCGCTCTGCCACTGAGCTGTGCCCGAGCCCCCAGCCCCACGTCTCAATGGCAGCGCTGGTTACACACACCTACGTATGTGTTAAAAGTGCAGAGAACCGTGCACACGTGGAGTGCGTGCGAACCCCAGTGAAACAAGACTGGGGTGCACTGCACAGCATAGGAGTCGGCACCAATGTCAACTTGCTGTCCTTGCGTTTGCTACTGGGGAGTCCCCTGGACGTTCAGGGCTGAAGCGGGGAGTCCTAGCAAAGAGGACAAGCTGGGCACCCTAGCCATTCTGCATGTTTCTGCACCAGCCTGGCCCAGAGGCACGGGGCACTTCACGGTGTAGGGAAAGCAGCCCTCACACATGCTCAGCGAGCTGCAGGGCCAGGCTGGCCCAAGGCCTGCCACTCAACACTGTTTACTCAGAGTGAGAGCCTTGTTGTCCAAGGCCAGACTCACCTCCCCCATTGTCGGGTCGTCAGCTTTATAGGCATCCAGCTTGTCCTGGATCAGCTGAGCCAGCAAGGCATTGTCCTTGTATTCCCTGACCAAAGGAGAAAGACAGATGGTGAGCCACCTGTGCATCCAAGTCACGTGCCAAGTGCCTCCAGGCAGGAGGCCAGGCAGTGCAGGACGGACAGGAGAGGTGGGGGCATTGTATATTAGGATTTTTACCGTAAGAATGTCCCCACGTATGTGAGGCATGGCAGCACATGCTTACAACCCCGACACTTGGGAGGCTCAGGAAGGACAGCCACCACAAGTTTAAGGTCAGCCTGGGCTACATAGTAAGACCCTGCTTCAAGAATAAACAAACAAACCAATATGCTACATATGTAGTTTAAAAGGAAAAATCAAATGCTCACCTTAGTGTCTAGCCTGTGAATGATTTCTCCTGTTCCTCCTCCTAGCCTAAGTGGAAGCAGAAATAATCTCTCCTCCATTCAGCCCCCTTGCCTCCTAGAGGATATGGCAGCATCTACACCTTCGCCAGCCTCAGTGCCACTGCAGCTCTGTTCCCAGCAAGTTCCCACTACTGTGTCAGGAAGTTGGACACAGCCCCTTTATTACCTTGTACCACTTTTTTTTTTTTTGGTCAGAGAATACCAGCAATGAGGAAAGCCAGGAGCCAGAGCAGCTACAGGTCTCAAGCCTCAGCAGATCGGGAAATAAGGGCAGGCTCAGCACACGACCCTCAGAACCGCTCAGCTCAGGGCCATGCACTGGCGGCCACTGCCTGTACCTGCTGGGCCCCAGCTGCACAGAGCCCTTGCTCCTGAGACCACGGTCCATCCTTTCTGCCCACAGCTGTCATCACTCAAGCCCAGGCCTTCTGCTCTGCATTTGGTGACCTGGCTTCACTGCCCTGCAGCACCAATCTTAGAAGGTCTTATTAATAAAAACAAACCTGGAGCCAGGTACTGGAGTCAATGCTGAAAGATCAGAGAAGCAGAACAAGCCACAGCCACCTCACCTTGCCAATTTCTCAGCTGATCCTGTTTCCTCAGACTGGAAGCCTGAGTCCTTATCCGAATGGATCTCAGCTGAACTGCTGCTCAAAAGCCTGAAAGCTTAACCAGCTATAGTTCCTGGTTTATGAAAACTTAAATACCCTTCTGCTTTCTGCCATCACTTCCTGGGATTAAAGGCGTGAGTCACCATGCCTGGCTGTTTCCAGTGTGACTTTGAACTCACAGAGATCCTGGATCTCTGTCTCCCAAGTGATAGGATTAAAGGCATGTGTGCCACCATTTTCTGGCCTCTATGTCTGTCTAGTGGCTGTTCTGTCCTGTGACCCCAGATAAGTTTATTAGGGTGCACAATATATTGGGGGACACAATATCACCACACTGCCCCCTTCTGCTTCTCCTGGCCTGACTCCTGCTGGGTTCATCTTCTCCACAATCTCTGATTTGCTCCCGTCCCAAGCCCTCAGGAGGTCTCACGAAGTTAAACCTGCCCTACATGGCTACCATGCCAGACTCCACTCACCCTCTGCTTCCCCGAAGTCTTTGCTTACACCAGCAGCAAGAGCCAAGTGCCGACGCAAATGCCCTCACCCTTTCTTACCCATCTACTGCAATCTGAAGCCACTCCTGAGACCTGCCACATACACACTCTACAGCCCTACCCTGTCCTAGGCTGCAGGGGCCTCTGCCCACTCTGGATGCCCCCAGCACGTTGGCCTGCTGCCTGAAGGCACTGGCTTCCCAGGGCCTTGGCGAGCACTTCCTTCACACATCCCGGCATCCATCATTACTTGGCCTCCACATCCTCTGAGCATCTGAGGGTGGAAGTGAGTCTTCAGCTTTAAGTCCCCAGCACTCAGCACACAGCAAATGTCAATAACTTCAAAAAACCCAAGGACTGGGGACTATAGAGATGGCTCAGAGGTTAGGAACATATACTTCTCCTCCAGAGGACCCAAGTTTAGTTCCTAGCCCACTATATTTTGGTTTTTCGAGACAGAGTTTCTCTGTGTATCCCTAACTATCCTGAAACTCACTCTGTAGACCAGGCTGGCATCAAACTCAGGAATCCACCTGCCTCTGCTTCCCAAGTACTGGAATTAAAGATGTGCACACCACACCCAGTACTAAATCTTTCTTAAAGATGCAAAGACTGGCTGGGCAGTGGCAGTGCACACCTTTAATCCCAGCATTGGGAGGCAGAGGCAGGTGCATCTCCAAGTCTGAGAACAGCCTGGTCTACATAGTGAGTTCTAAGACAGTCAGGGCTTTGTAGAGAAACCCTGTCTCAAAACAAAACTTATGTATGTATACATGTGCATATACATGGATATATCTATATCCCCAAAGACTGTGACCTTTAGAGAATTATTCACTGCCCTTCCCTCCCTCCTTCCCCCTCCCTCTCAATTTTGAATCAGGGTCTTATGTAGCCCAGGCTGGGCTCAAACTTGCTGTGTAGATGAAAGCAACCTTGAACTCCTGATCTTTCTGCCTCAGTCACCCGAGTGTTAAAGTTACGGATGTGCCCGACCATGCCTGACTTCGTATTCCACTTCACTAAGCCTCTGCAAAGATGATGTTGGTTTGAAAACATTTCAAAGAGATTAAAAACTAGGAAATGATTGCAGTGGCATAGGGGTTTATATTCTGATTATTCAATAACTAAATATACATATGTTCTTTTCTAGATGTGCTAAAAGATAAAATAATTGAAAGAAGTTTCTTATCATTTTGTGATATGTGTATGAGGGCGTGTAAACATGGCACACTGTGCGCGTCTGAAGACGACTTTGTGGGCTTGGTTTCTCCTTCCAGCTTTCCTGGGCCCAGGGATTGAACTCAGGTATTTGCCCAGTCAGCATGCTGCCTTACCCCCGATACCGCACGGCTGGGTACTCCTTTAGGGTGGCACACAGGGTTGCAATCTGCTCTGCCAGGCGCTCCAGGATTGGATTCTTCATCTGAGCCTTGTGAGGGCTGTAGAAGCTTTGGAAAGAGTCAGCAGAGTCCAGGGAATACACCTAGGAGTGAATCCACGCAGGGGCTCTAAGTCCTAGCGGTGAACTGGGGGAGCACCCTGCACCTGCTTTTGTTTATCCCAGTGCTAGGCACCCCACTATTAGTGACCAAAACATCCCTGCTCCCAGGGAGTCTGACACATAACGGACAGTAGACACAACGAAAAGTAAACTGTATGAGGTCGAGGACTTGATAAATAGCTAAGGACAAAGCAGGCAGAGTGCCCTGGACAGCTCGAAGGGGAGGCTGTCTGGACTCATGGAGGAGGCTCTCTGGGAAGGGTTTCAAGGAGCTGGGGTGTTTCTAGCCAGCAGAAGACTTCCGTGAGGGAAGGGGGAAGCCAAGGATCTCAGGGTGTGTGCACCTGGGGCGCCGATGAGCAATGTCGGGGAAGGTCAGTGCAAGGGTTCATAGGCCAGTTTGAGTTTGCTTCTAACAAACAAAGGATGAGCTAGAGATTGTACCACAACTGTGGGCAAATAAGGGAGCTTTTTATAGGTTTAATAATAGCCTGTCTTCAGCAAACTGCTCTAAGTACTGCCTCCTCCCACCCCTTTTGGTGAAGGGCTGTGGAAGTTAGAATTCTCTTTAAGATGGCGTGTACCAGCTATCAGGATTCTCTCAAGTTCTCACTTGTGTAAACTACCTATCATCATCACCACGATTATTGAGACTGAGCCTTCCTCTGTAGTTCAGGCTGACCTGGAACTCACTACTTAGTTCTGGCTGGTCTTGGATTTGAGGTACTTCTCCTACCTCAGAATCCCACATGCTAAGATTACAGGGATGAAGACTGTTTACCTTAAAAAGTGATTTTATTTATTTACTTTGAGGTAGGGTCTCTCTATACAGTCCTGGCTGTCCTGAAACTCACTCTATAGACTAGGGGGGCCTCAAACTCAAAAGATCCGCCTGACTCTGCCTCCTGCGTTCTGGGATTAAAGGTATGGGCCACTATACCTGGCAAAAAGTGATTTTTAAAACTTACTATTTCTCATGTTTTCTGAAATATAATATGCTGTGTGTGCTAAAGCTGGATTCTGTTTAATTCCGTGATGGTGGGGTTCGAAGGGAAGGAAGTGAATATATACAGCTCTCCAGCAGGAAACAGGCAAAGAGCCAGCTCCGACTCTTCCTGTGTGCGCCTGTGTGCGCTCTCGCTCTCTCTCTCTCTCTCTCTCTCTCTCTCTCTCTCTCTCTCTCTCTCTCTCTCTCTCTCACACACACACACACACACACACACACACACACACACACACACACACACACAGGGTCTCATGTAGCCCTGGCTCACCTCAAACTTGTTATATAATTCAGGATAACCTTGAATTCCAGATCCTTCTGCCTCCATCTACCTCCCGAGTGCTAGGAACACAGACCTGTTCCATCACACTCAGTTTATAAAAATCCAGCTCAAGGCTTCATGCACTCTATGCAAACACTGTGCCCTGAGTGGCACCCCTGGCCCCTGTACCTAACAATAGGCTACTCTACAGTTTTAGCAGCTGATCCATAAAGATCCAGTAGACATTTCTCATCACTACAGAATGAATACAAATTCTGTGGCTTCTGATTCCTTTTGCCAGGAGAGAACCTTTGGACAAGTCCTAACAATACTCAAATAAATTGTACAGATTCTCCCAGTTAGCTTTACCTCTGTGGACCTAAAAGCTTTGCTTCCCCACCCCCACGGGGAGGACTTTGCTGTGGGGACCTTTGGGGAGTGAAGTGCTAACAGCTGATGACGGAGGTGACCATCTGTTCTCTCAGCACATGACAAGCTGGGGTTAATGCCAATAAAAACAGACTCCTTTGCAGCAGATGGGGGCCTGCTCTCTCCCCTCCTCTTCTTCCCTCTTTTGGGATCGGCTACTTTGGGTTATTCAAGCAGTCAGTGAATAGGGGCGAGCAGTGATCCATGGTGACACACACAAGGGGCACAGTGACCAATAAAGAGGCGGCATCAGGTGACTGAGCTCCGGTGCTGGACCGATGCATGGCAGACCACTTCCCTTAAATAAACACTGCACAGACCATCCCTCGGTGATCAGAATGTGACCCTCCCCTCCTGACGGATGGGGTAACGAGGGAACAGACCATCCCTCGGTGACCAGAATGTGACCCTCCCCTCCCGACAGATGGGTAACGAGGGAACAGACGGTACCTGGGACTCATAGGGCAGAAATGCAATGTTGATCTCCGTCAGCGTCTTGATGACTTTGGCTGCTCGGGATTTCACCAGCTCGTTAAACAGGGCGTCTGGACATGCTGTAAGGATGACAAAAGACAGGGTTTCCGTCCATCTGCTGCTCAGCCAACAGCCGAGACGTCACTGCGCCCTTCACTTTACTCAGACTTTCAAAGAGGCACCCAGGAAGCTCATCCCATCCTCAAGATCCCAGCACCTTGAGGTAGAGAAGAAACGGAAACTACCTGCGGGGCCGGACACAGCAAACAACAGACAGATACGAGAGCTAACAAAATCTGGGTGCCGATCCCAAGGGCAGGGGAACAGAAGCCATCAAGAAAGGGCGAGGGATGAGGAAGGCCCACGGCTGGCGTGCTTATGAGGAGAAGACACGGGCACAGAGAGCACCAGCCATGGCCCTGGTGGGAATGATGCCCTCCAGACCAGAGGGACGGTGTGGTGCAGGGGGATCTCGCTGACTGAAAGCCCCAGGACCGTCTCCCTGATTCTCCTGTCATCTCCCTTGCTGTATTCTCAGGGTGGCCTGTGGGGTTCTCCCGAGGGGCAGGATCTGGGGAACTCTGCCACTTTATCCTCTGGCTACTCGGCTCCTAACAGCTGACCCATACACAAACCTGCACCAAGTCAGAAAACCAACCCTGGGGCAACTGGTTGGAACTGTCATGGTCTGAAGACCCGATGCAAACGGCCCCCAGGCTAGAGAGACATCAGCAGGGCTGTTTAATGAAGTGCCAAGGTAAACTTCTCAGCAGGAAGCCCTTTGTCCCCTAGGTGTGTGGTGGGCTCATCAGAAAAACTGCCTTTTGGTAGTGTGCGTGTGAGTGTGTGTGTGTGGTGTGTGTTGTGTGTGCGTGTGTGTGTGTGTCTGTGTGTGTGTGTGTGTGTGGTGTGTGTGTGTGTGTGTGTGTGTGTGGTGTGTGTGTGTGTGTCTGTGTGTGTGTGTTGTGTGTGTGCGTGTGCGTGTCTCACATCGCTCATTTTCTCAAGGGAGAAGACCGGATAACTATAGTACAACACACTTCTGCTGCTGCCCTGACGTGATGCTAACCCGCGCCAGCGAGAGCAGCTCACAAGGTACTCACAGTCTGTGAAGAACACATGGGCGGCCCGGTACTTAGCAGTTGGTGGGTCCTTAAAGTCACTGATGAGAGAGTGGACAGACTGCGAACGGAACAAAAGGCATTCCACTCAGTTTTAGAACCTGACTGGCCAATCTGGTTCAGGCTCCCTGCATTACAGCAAGGTTGCTGACCTGTGACCCCACACTTGTCTGTCATAACCAGGCTCTACGCACTTAAAGGTAGGACTATTCCAGAATGACAGTGTCAGTGCCACTGAGAACAGACCACAAAACTGTTCAGAACCCTCCGGAAGATTCATGTTGATGTTCTGGCAGTTTAGCTACAGAAACTTACCAAAAGCCCGTTTCTGAAAGTGAAAACTAGGGGAATTTTTTAAATATAAAGAGCCCAACTCTTAGGGTTCCTTTGCCGTGCTAAAACACCACGACCAAAAGCAACTTGGGAAGGAAAGGCTTGGTTGCAGCTTTCACTTCCAGATCACAGTGCATCCCTGAGGGAAGGAAGTCAGGGCGGGCACATGGCTGCCTCAGTCTCTTGTCCAGCCTGCTTTTGAAAACACACATTACCCAGGACCACCTGGGCCTAGGAGCAGCACCACCCACTCTGGGCTGGCCTCTCACAGCACTCATTAATCACGAAAATGCCCTGCGACTGGCCTACAGGCCATCTGGTGGGGGCGTTCTCTCAGCTGAAGTTCCTTGTGTCAAGCTGACAGTAAACAAAACAAAAAACCAAACAAACAAACAAAAACACCCAACCAAAACCATCAGCCAAAAGGAGGGATATGGTCCTCGTATGGATTAGATCTGAACCAAGGCGGACAAATTTGAGCACTAGCTGGATACTGAAGAAATAAACCCTGAGAACATAAAACCCCAAAGCCTGGAGCTGAAGAACCTGGAGCATGAGGGAGCCAGGTGCTGGTGGCGGGGTTCGGGTGCCAGCCCGGGCTTCCCACTCGGTACTGCTGTTGCGTCTCCTAAGGCTTAACACACTCCTCTCTGCCCGAGGCCACACCCTGCCCACCTCTGACCGAATGCTTGAACCGCAGCGTGTTAAGTGCATGCTTAACCTAGAAACGTCAGGCGCTCTGTGCCACACAGCCTAAGCCAAAGTCTCAGTCTGAGCTGGAAACATGGGGGATTTACCTTCTCGGACGGGGTGATGAGGTACACGGCCTCCAAGCTGGGGAGCGGCTCTCTGCGCTTGTTGATGTCCTCCACAACTAGACAAGACAGTGAGTAAGGAAACCAGGAGCAATCTGGCCAGGCCCTCAGGCCAGCACAGATGACAGTCTACAGAGAGCCCTTCCTTAAGCACCGCGTTCCCTGGAGATGAAGCCCACTGCCTCACTTCACCCGAAATGTCAGAAACTCTGAAATCTTACCATGGGCGGCCCTCCCCACCCAGCTAAGGTTCTCTGACCTCTTCTGAGAAAGGCTGCACTCTTGCCGAGGGCAGACTCCGGCCCTTCTCGTCTAAATGATGTTTGTCTGTCAACAACTATTTTGAGCTGGAGCCGCACTTGCCAAGCACACGCGTGGCCCACGGTTCACCCTCCAGCTCTGCACACCAAGCTGCTGCTTTCCTGTGCACCCCCAATGAGGCACCGCAAATACATCTTCCCTGTGCCCGCATTTCTTCCAACAGCCCCAGGACGAAGCACAGCCAGGGGCTTTGGGTTACTCATTTTCTTTATAGACACGGGGCAGGCAATGTAGCCCAGGCTGGCCTGGAATGCGGAGATCCTGCCTCTGCCTGCTGAGACTACAGATGTGAGCCACCTCTTCAGCTTTCTCTTTCGGCTGCTGTGGATCAGTCAGTGGTGTGACCGGGTGAGCAGTAAGAGGCTGCCCGCCGCCCCCGCCGCTGCCGTGAGGTGGGCCACAGTGTAACTACTGTACAGTTCATTTCGCCACTCTACCCTTTTCTCTCTCCCTTTTCTTGACAAAGCATCTCACTCATAGCCCAGGCTGGGCCCAAACCTCACTACATATAGCCCAGGCTATTCTTGAATTTGTGGTAATCTTGATTCTTGAGTGTTGAGATTACAAGCATGTGCCACCGCATCCAACTACCCAGTCTCCTCTTCTTTTTCCTAATTACTTTATACTTGTTTTTATTGATTGAGCAAGTGTGTGTGTGTGTGTGTGTGTATATGTGTGCGCGCGCACTGATCTTACCAACCCTAATCTGGAGCACCCAGGTATCTCACGTCCCTCATCAGTATGAAAGTGAGTACTTCGCACCTATGTATGAGCTATTTGGGTCTCTTCCTTCATTAAATATTTTGGGTTTTTTTTTTTCCTATTGGTAGAGTGCCACCTTGCTTTTAAAATGTTTAGTTTAAAATTATAGCCGGGCGTTGGTGGCGCACGCCTTTAATCCCAGCACTCGGGAGGCAGAGCCAGGCGGATCCCTGTGAGTTCGAGGCCAGCCTGGGCTACCAAGTGAGTTCCAGGAAAGGCGCAAAGCTACACAGAGAAACCCTGTCTCGAAAAACAAAATAAATAAATAAATAAATAAATAAATAAATAAATAAATAAATAAATAAATAAAAAATAAAATTATATATCTAAGTGTGTGTCTGTGTGTAGGTTTGTGCACAAGAGTGCAGTGCCCATAAAGGCCAGCAGAGGGCACTAGATTCCCTGGTGAGCCACCTAATGTGGGTGCTGAGAACGGAACCTGGATCCTCTGAAAGAGCAGTATACACTCCTAACCACTGAGCCATCTCTCCAGCCCGGTCTTTTCCCCACCTGTCCCTTCCATTTGGCGCTCCTTTAACACACGTGTAAGGAGCACCCAGCGTTCCGTGAGGGCTCCACTCAGGATCGGGGAGCTTCAGGCACCACAGGGGCTTACGGTCTTACCACACAGGTTGCTGGAAGCATCTAAAGTCACAGGACAGTAATGAATAGGGAGGGTACCGCATGCTGCAAGGGAAGGCGGAGAGTGCTGTGCTCACTTGTGATTCCCTCGGTCATGATGTCCGTCATCTTGCAGCAGGAGGACAGCATCCTCATGCTTAACTGGTCCACCACCAGCACCTGGAGGGAAGAGAGCGGCTCAGGGCTGGGCAGCTCCCGCCTCCTTCTCTCACCGGCTTCCTGCACGAGGCTTCCAATGGAGTAGGTGGGAAGTAGAACCCTGGGAGAAGCTGTTCCCCACGCCTGGAGGTGCGCTGGGGTACACCCTTGCTCTTACATCCCAGCCTCGGCGTCCAGACAACAGTGTCTTCTCTCACTGACTTGACTTCAGAAACTTGAAATACTCATAAGCACGTACACAAAGTCCAACAAAAGGAGGAGGAGCGAGTCATGGATGACGCCAACTCTCAGAGGCAGTCAGGACTGTGGCATTTCAGGTGGCAACTTGCGCTCATGGGAGACCAGCCAGTGACCACAGGTATGGTGGTTCACGGAGCTCAGTGCAGCCACCGTCAGGCCCTCCCTCACCAGCACACATCTCTGTCCACCCCTGAGTGTTCTCCTCATCTCTCCTGAGTCCTTTCACCCACAGAAGAGAGAAAGAGCCAAGAGTGAGAACAAGGCCTCTTCTTTTCCTTCATGCTATAAAGCAGGAAGACACCATGAGCTGAGCAAGCAGCATGGCTGCCGTCCTCATCAGAAAGCTGCTGCTGAGCCGGGCGGTGGTGGCGCACGCCTTTAATCCAGCACTTGGGAGGCAGAGGCAGGAGGATCTCAGTGAGTCTGAGGCCAGCCTGGGCTACAAAGCCAGTTCTACAACAGTCAGAGATACACAGAGAAACCCTGTCTCAAAAAACCAATAAAGAGGCGGATCTCTGTGAGTTCGAGGCCAGCCTGGGCTACAAAGTGAGTTCCAGGAAAGGCGCAAAGCTACACAGAGAAACCCTGTCTCGAAAAACCAAAAAAAAAAAAAAAAAAAAAAAAAAAAAAACCAGTAAAGAATAAAGAAAAAAGAAAGGGGGTGGGTGGGGAGAAAGCATGTGCCGCCTGTCACACAGCAGCCCCTGAGCCTCATCTGAGGAGGAAATTCCCGTGTCTCGAGCCTTGCCTGGTGGAAAGGGTGAGAGAGAGACATGCCCAAGAGCTCCCCCAGATGGCCTCCCGTTAGAACTGTGGGCCCCAAAACAGAACCCCACAGGGTCAGAACTGGGCTCCGAAGGCCTCCTTTGTCAATTAGCTCCCCCTTGACTCCAGGGAAACTTGAGGTTCCAAATGGACAGTGTAGACCCTTCACCAGCATGTGAGGAAGTTAAGTCCCGCCAGCTCCTGACCAGTGTGACACCACTGTACCTGCTGAGCCGGCTTACTGGTTGCATGTCCAGGAAGGGCCTCTGAACAGAGATCACACACGAAGCCATACTCGGCCCTGGGGGAAAGCTCTCACTCCAACGCCAACTCCACCCTCTGTGTGTAGGTGAGGGAGTGTTTGCAAGCATGTGCTCATGGGGGGGTGGGGGAGTGCACATGCTTGGGTGTCCTCTTCAATAGCTCTCCACTGTATTTACTGAGGCAAGCTCCCTTGCTGAACTCAGAACTCACCGATTCTGCTGATTAGAATAGTCGACCAGCTCCCGGCAGATCCAGCCTCTACCTCCCGCATGCTGCGGTTACAAGCATGTCTGCACGCTGCCCAGCTTGCATGTATGGGTGTGGAGTGTGGGGGCGTGAACTCCGGCCCTCACCCCGGCACGGCATGTGCTTTATCCCTTTCCGCACTCCTGGGCTCCCCCAAAGCAGCCACCCTTAGGGTCACCAGCTGCTCTGGACTCACCTTCCACTCCCCCTTCTTCTTCACTTTCTTGATCACGTCATGCATGATCTCTAAAGAAGGGAGGGGGAGAAAGAGACAAGGGGAGAGGGAGGGAGGAAGGAAAGGGGGGAGGGAGGGAGGGAGGGAGGGAGGGAGGGAGGGAGGGAGGGAGGGAGGGAGGAAGGGAGGAAGGGAGAACGTTAGCTGTAATTTCAAAGACTCCCACACCTGCCTATTGGACTAGAGCGTCTTCCCTAGGCCTTGCTCTCTCGGTCACGCGGCTCAGTCTGTGCACAGAGCCGCATCACCCACCAGAGGCAATTCTTCTCCTGTCTCTGTAACTCACGGACTCAGACGTTCTGACCTCAGGTCTTCATGTTTTCCAAACCAGAGACCCCGACATTACCCATGTGGGTAATATCTGCTGGCATTACGAGCAGACTGAGCTAGGCATGTGCACACACTGTAACCCCAGTGTGTGGGGGCTGAGGTGGGGGCATTCTGAATTTGAGGCCAGTCTGGGACACAGCCTAGTAGAATGTCAGCCTGGACAATATAGGGAGATGTTGTTCCAAAAACAAACAAAAGCAAACTGGAAAAAATCTTAACCGGTTCACTTAAAATAGTAATAAACCTGTATGTTAATGACTAAATCCTAGTGAACGAACAGTAACTGTATTTTCCTCAGTAGAAAACCTTAGGGAAAATGTGGGGTTTTTTTATCTTCATGGCTCTCCTTAATGTCTGGCTTTACAGAGGACAGCTGTCTGTCCCTTCTGCTTCTGAAGCCAATCTGTCTGGAATCAGGCGACAGACATCTGGAAAATGCTCAGAAGAGCATGAGAAGGACGGCAATGACCTCACAGCCTTCCCATGTAGACAACTGTGACCTGAGTCCTCCTGGGGACATCAGACATGAGAGACACTGCTCTAAGTAAATAAAAGGCTCTGACCAGGTCCCAGGCCCCCGAGTCCCCTTCAAACTCTCCAATCAGCAGGGGTTGAGGTCTTCCACACTGCAAGCTCCTCTGTGCCATGCTCTCACCCGTCACCATGTCGACAGGCCAGTCTCCACAGCACCACAGCCAAACAGAACGGCCACGGAGCCTCACACGTGTCTGGACGGCCACGGAGGCCTTGTAGGAAACAGGACTTTGGCTGCTCTGAAAGCCTGGGCCACACACTATCCTGGAATGCCTAGAAGGCTTGCGACAGACATCAGCAAGCGTTTCAAGCATTCAAGTCCTTCTTTCTAGGACACAGAATCTGCCCTGATCATCTTCTGTAATCCAACTAGTTGTAAAGTGCTCTCTGTTTTCAGGAACTTTCCTTCTGATGATTAAAAACAAAAATAACCTGTTGTAGTGGGTGGGACACGCCGGAACCTTATCAGCTGGGAGGTAAGAACAGGAAGATGCTGAAGTATGTAGCCAAGCTGGGTTATGAGTTCAAGACCAGCTTGCCTCAAAAAACCAAGGGCTGGGGATGTAGCTTGATGGTGGAAAGCTTGCCCAGTGTATACTAGGCCCTGGGTTTGAGCCCTACCATCACAAAATAAAACAGTGCAAGAACCGAAATCACTGAGGTAAACTTGAAAAACACAGAGAAATCATATTGTAAAATACTAAATATTGCTTGTATACTTTACAACAAGCACCTAATACTTGTTTCAGGAGGCTGAAGTAGAAAGATGGCAAGTTCAAAGCCAGCCTGGGTAATACTTGGGAAACTGTTTCCAAAGTTCAGTGGAGGAGCCAGGCATGCCTTTAATCCCAGCACTCGGGAGGCAGAGGCAGGTGGATCTCTGTGAGTTGGAGGCCAGCCTGGTCTACAGAGCAAGATCCAGGACAGGCAGAGCTGCTACACAGAGAAACCCTATCTCAAAAAAAAACAAACAAAAACAAACAGAAAAGCTTAGTGGAGGTGTGCTCACCTGGCAAGCACAAGGTCCTGGGTTCAATCCCCAGTATCACAAAGGGAAAAAAAGAAAAATCATTTGTAACCTTGCCAACTTGAAATGCATTTAGTTAACAGTTTGTTTTCTACTAGCTTTCTTTATGTAACTCCAGATAGCTGAGATCACGCCTTTAATCCCAGCATTTGGGAAACAGAGTCAGGTGGATCTCTGTGAGTTCTAGGCCAGACTGCTCTACAGAGCTAGTTCCGGGACAGCCAGGTTTACACAGAGAAACTCTGCCTCGAAAAACAAAAAGCAAACAGAAAAATTAACATGGATGAAATACTTCTACTTCCTGGGACTTATTTGTTTGTGGTGATTTTGGGGGGATTGAACTTAGGGCTCCATTCATGCTAGGCCAGTGCTCTACCACTGAGCTACGTCTTCAGCCAGCTTCCTAGTATTTTAAATGATAATGGTCCACACCTTACTCAAAAATATTTCCAGCAGACAATTTACTCTTATTGTGGAATGGTGAAAAACCGGACACCATGGTGTCCAGTGATGGAGTAAATTAGGCTCTGTTCCTGTAATAGACCACTGTGCACCACTGGAAATAATGACGGGAAAACAAATGTTCACGCCTTCACCCGCTCACCCAGCAAGTGCTGGCTGGGGATCCAGCGTCCCCGCCACTGTGCCGCACTGGAGGAGAAACCAAGCTCCCGCCAGCGCCAGCTGCTGTGCGCTCTCAGGTCACGATGGGAGCAGCGCCCAGAACTTCTCCCAAGTGCCCTGAAAAGAGTAGATGAGGAGCCAGGACACAGCACAAACAGGGCAGAGCGAGGCCATCGAGAGGACACTGGGCCTGACTAGGAGGCGGCCACCAGAGCGAGAAGAAAGGAGCACTCGACAAAGAAGAGACATTTGACATTGTGTGGGGCTGAGAGGCTGAGGTCGGCGGTGGCGGACCACACTGCGGTCCTTGACCGAGGGTATGGTTTTACTTGACGGGTACTGTGGAACCACAGACGGTAGGGAGGTAACCTGCTGTGCTGCGGATGGAGAGGCGAGGGGCGGATAGATGTGACACACAATACATACCAAAACCCCAGTACTTGAGACGGGAACAAAGAGACCGAGGCAGAGGTGATTGGAGGGGTATAAAGAGAGAAGATGTGGTCAGTAGAATACCAGAAGTTTCATTTTGCCTTTTTCAAGAGTGAAATGTAGGGCTGGGGAAATAGCTCAGTGGTTAAGAGCACTAGCTGCTTTTCTGGAGGACCTGAGTTCAATTCCCAGTACCCACATTTGACTTACAATCAGCTACAGTTCCAATTCCAGAGAATCAAACACCCTCTTCTGGCCTCCTTGGGTACCAGGCACACACATGATGCACATGATGTAAGTAGGCAACACCCATACACATACTGTGATAAAATTTTAAAAAGGGAGGTTGAGGTAGAAGGCTCTCTGTGAGTTCAAGGATAGCCTGGTCTACATAGTGAGTTCCAGGAACAGCCAGAGCTATGTAGAGAGACCCTGTCTTGGTCGGGGGGGCAGGGGGGTGGTAAGGTAGATGAGAGACATCTAAAGGGGAGGTATTGGGTAGGTAGTCGAAGATAACGACTACCGAATGTTCCGATTGCTCACATCTTTCAGAACAAAGCAACTCTCCTTTGCTTTCTCACTCTGTCCCTTTAGTTTATTTGTTCTCTGCTGCCTTTTATCAAGTCTCCCAAGGCTGTCTGTCCACTGTCCTCTCCATGTGCTCGGGCCCATTCTTGTCTCGCTCATGTCTCTGGAGTTGGGGATTTTATTCAGGCTTACCCCCTATTTCTCTCTGTAGGTTTTTTTTAATTGGTTTTCTTATTTTTATTTGTGTATGTTGTGCATATATGTGTGTGTGTATGTGCCATGTGAATGCAGGGGCCTGAGGTGGCCAGAAGAAGGCACTGGATCTGCTGGAGCTGGAGTTCCTGGAGGTTGTGAGCTGCCCTTTGTAAGTGTTGGGAGCAGCAAGTGCTCCTCACTGCCGAGCCGTCTTTCCAGGACCCTCCGATTTCTACACCATTTCCCAGTTTGTAACTGCTGCTGAGACCATTCCTCTACATTGGGGCGCTGTCTGCATGCACATGGTCTGTCCATACACATGCACGCATGCACGCACACACACACACACACACACAAAAAAAAAAAAAAAAAAAAAAAAAACTACAGAGAGAAATACGGGGTAAGCCTGAATAAAATCCCCAACTCCGGAGACATGAGCTTGGCTTCCAGCGAGACAAGAATGGGCCCGAGCACATGGAGAGGACAGTGGACAGACAGCCTGGGAGACTTGCTAAAAGGCAGCAGAGAACAAATAAACTAACGGGACAGAGTGAGAAAGCAGAGGAGGGTTGGTTTGTTCTGAAAGATGTGAGCGATCGGAACATTCGGTGTTGGCAAAAATCAAAGAAGATCCAACAGAGAGGACTATAGGGAGGCTGCCTCCCTTCTGGGGAGGAGCCGATGGAGCTGAGGCTATGAGGAGTGCTGGAGTGAAGTCACGGGGTGGGGGTGGGCCAGCGAAAAGTGGGAGTGAAAGGAAGATTTGAAAAAAGAAGAAACCATGCATCTCCCCAGAGATCAGGGAAGTGAATTCCTACATTTTAGCATTTCTGGACAGTTCTAATAGCTAATTTGAGGTTTGTGACCACAATTTTAAAGGAAACCAGGAAGCCTGGGTAGATTTTTATTTTGTGAGACTCTCACCATGTAGTGCAGGTTGACCTCAAAGTTGCAATGCTCCTGCCTCAGCCTCCTGAGTGCTGAGATGATAGGGGCACTGCTATGCCTGGCTTTCCTTCCATCTGTACGGGGTCCTAGGGATGGAATTCAGGTCAGGCCACTCAGCCACCTCTCCAGCCCTGCAGCTGCCCCCCAACTTATGTATTCATTTATTTTAGTAAATGAAATCACAAAGCCCCACCTAGGACATGGAATTCCGCCTGCTTCATTGAAGGGTGGCATGTCCATGCTCCAAATGCAAACACAGCTGGTTTTGTTGTTGGTTTGTGACCCTGAAGTTATTACTCTCTCTGTGCCTTAGCTCTACTTTCTGCCTGGGAAAGACTGAGCTCTCGGGAGTCTCTTGGGCTTTTTAACTTTTTAATTTATTCATTCATTTATTTATTTTAGTTTTTCAAGACAGGGTTTCTCTATGTAGCCCTGGCTGTCCTGGAACTCACTCTGTAGACCAGGCTGGCCTCAAACTCACAGAGATCCGCCTGCCTCTGCCTCCCAAGTGCTAGGATTAAAGGCGTGCACCACCATTGCCAGGCAATTTTTTTTTTTTTTTACTTTTTGAGATTATAATATAATTACATCATTTCTCTCTTTTCTTTCCTCCCTCCAAACCTTGTCAAATACCCCTCATGGTTCTAGTAAAATTCATGGCCTCTTTCTTTCTTTAACGTTGTTACATACAACTTTAAAAAAAAAAAAAAAAAAACATATATAAGCATAGTCTTATTGGAAAAATGTAGAGCAAATGTTACTTTTATGAAATTCAATTGCTGATGTGTTCCAATGTTGTTCCATGCTTCTACTAGGAAAACAACAACAACAAAAAACAGAACAGAAAACAGCGCTCTGGAACCACTGCTCAGAGGACTTCCGGTGCGTTTCTCTGCAGTCATCTGTTGGGAGAACTCCTGGAGTGTGCAGGGGCACATGAAAGCGCAGGTGTCCTGAGCTCAGGTGTCCTGAGTCAGCTGACCGCAGGACTCTCCCACAGACAGGATCCCCTCCCTACTACAGCAGAAAGGCGGCTTCCCTGTGGCCCAGTCGGTATGTGGCGGCAGTAGGGGATGGTAAGTGCTCTGCCACTGAGCTGCACACAGTCCGGCCCCTCTGCTTTATCTTAACAAATGACTCAGGCTGAATATATCTTTTGCTACCAAAAATTCATTTAAATACAGTGAAAAACACTGCTCTACCGACATCTGATCTGGGAAGGTGGAGATATAATGAGAAAAGTCAAACCAAGTACAAGTGTCCAAAGGCAAACATAACCATCCAGAGCTTACTTCCTCCCCACATTCTCAGAGCATATATTTGTCCTGGGTATTATTAACAGCCAATCCCAGCCCTGCCCTACATTCTTTAATCCAATACCAAAAAGGAAACATGGATTAGAGCTCATTTTAGCACGGAGAATCAAGTGGCCCAGGCTATTTTCTAGCATATAATCCCATCTCATTGCCTCTACTTTGCAGATCTATACAGAGAGAGACCACAAGTCATCTAGAGCTCGTCAAGTACTCAACCAAATGTCATTTCCACCATCCGCCTCAGGCCACACAAGCACAAAGACCTGAGTTTGAACCTCAGCATCCACACACAAGGCCTGGCATGGTGGCATGTATTTGAAACCCACGTGCCGGGAAGACAGAGGATCCCTGGGGCTTGCTGACCAGTCAGCCTTGCTTGGGTGAGCCCCAGGTCCTGGTCAGGGACCATCTCAGAAAGATGATCAGCTCCACAGGGGCAACACCAACGTTGTCCTCTGATGTCCACGCGCACCCACGCACACCTGCGAGCACACACACAGGGGCACACTCTTTAATGGCACATGTACCTGCACACACTTTAACGAACTGGAGTGTAGCTAGGGCTGGGGCTCCGGGAGAAGCATTTTTCAGGCATGGAAGCTGGAGTCAAGTTGCCAAGTTAAGATCAAAGATGGAGGAGTGAAGGGACAGAGGACCGACTAGTGACAGCCATGGGGCTCTGGGAGGATGGCACAGGCTCAGTGTCCCAAGAGCTGCTCAGGCTTCTGCCCTGGTCTGGTCACCTTCAAACCTGACAGCTCCCTTCCTGTCCTGCACCCTCATTGCCTTCCTGTCTCTGACATCTAATATGACAATTTGGCAAAATGCCCAAACAGAACCTTCTGGCACAGATGAGTGGATCTATGGTGACTATCGTGGGCCTCAGAGCTGAAGGAGGTAGCTCCGCCCAGGTGTTCTCCAGTCCCACACGGCCCCAGTGTTCAGAAGACCCAGTTTAAAGCCTGCAGCTTGACCGGAGGCCTCAGAGGACTTCCCCTGGGCCTTCATTCTTGAAGGATAATACAGGTAAACAGTGGCTGTCCCACAGAACAAGTCTGCAAAGCAGACGGTTCAGGGAAACGCTTCCCTTAGTCCCCACACACAGGCAGTGAGGACCGTGGTGGTGTGCAGATGTAGAGACAAGCAACGCTCGGGTAAGAACAGTCGCCACCTCAGAATGTCTCTGTGCACTCACGTAAGGGCTTGTTTTGCCCTGGAGACAGACACAGGATCTTTTGTACGATAAACCCATGCTCTCCCACCAAACTGTACCAACACATACACTATTTTTCTTTTCTTTTTTTTTTCTTTTTTGAGATAGGGTCTCAATATGTAGCTTTGGCTATCCTGGAACTCACTCTGTAGACCAGGCTGGCCTTGAACTCACAGATATCTACCTGCCTCTGCCTCCTGAATGATGTGTACCACCACACCCAGCAACTATTTTTCAAAATTAGATCACAAAATTCTTTTCAAGTCGTCTAATTAAAAACAAAACAAACAAAAACCAGTTTGGTCTACAGAGTGAGTTCCAGGACAGCCAGGGCTACACAGAGAAACCCTGTCTCAAAAAACAAATAATAATAAATAAGTAAATGAATAACAACAACAACAAAAACAAAAACAAAAAACAAAAACAACCCTCCACGGGCATGGCGATGCATGCCTTTAATCCCAGCAGAGGCAGGTGGATCTCTGTGAGTTTTCAAGCCAGCTTTGTCTACATAATGAGATTCTGTCTTAAAAAATAAAATAAGTGAAGATCTGTGTGCACTGATAGGCCTCGGACAGTCTGTGGTGGTTCTTCTCCTTGTCTTTGCGGTGTCCAGATTGAATACAACTATACGCCTGAACGTTACACACCCATGTTGGGAAAGCTCTTATGTAATATCCTTGTTGTGACAAAACAAATTGGAGATTACGCTGGACCTACCACTTGTCACTGTAACTGGCTGCTGCTTACCATCCAGACACACTAGGACTGAGGACAACAGCACTGATAAGTGTCCTGAGCTTTACTGTGACTGTCATCTATCTGGGGTGGAGACACTGTTTTCTTAAGAAAAGACGTGTCATGTAGGCTGTCTAAAAATAAAGTGTATTAAACTCACTTCAAAAGAAAGAAAAAAAGAGAGAAATAAAGTGGTTTTTCTTAACATGGGACTGTGGCAGTCTTCAGACGACGTCCCCCTATTTACCCTTATAAAACAGCATTTATATAAGATTTTAATTCACTATTTGTATCTCAACTCTACTTTGCAGATGTAGAAAGACCAAAATAGAGACCACAAATCATCAGTCACAGCAAGAACACGATGCCCCTCTCCATAGCTGCTGAGCGGCCACTGCCCAGCCCATTTAAGTTTGATTCTGGGGTGGTAGGGAATTGGAGAGAAGAATGGGGGGTGGGGGTTTGAAAGCGGGGTCGATGACTACAATGGTGAGCACACCCAGATGCTGCACAAGACCTGGATGCCCAAGGTTACACATCCATGACACGCGCTGCCTGCCAGGACCTGAGGAGTGAACAACAGAGAACGTCTGCTGTCAGAGAAGCAAGTCCTAACCAGAGATCCGTGGATGCTGGGCCAAGTCACAGCAATGATTTCACTTTCTCTTTCGAGAGACATCCTCCGTGTATTTTCCCATTTTATGAGACTGAGAGCCAAAAGGTCAAAAGGTTAGGTTCTCTCAGGCTAGTCAATGCCGAGGATGGCCCTGGGGACCTCAGAGGCCACAGTTCCTTACCACAGATATAGCTCTGGCTTCAATAATCAGCACTAAAAATAATAACAGACACAATAATGAGTAAAATAGTTACCTCGTTCTTCCTAAGGTCACCTAAACACAGTGTTCCTTGGATAAAAGGACTGTGATGGTATAAAAATACACACAGGTGGCAAGACTAGCAAAAAGCAGAAACAAACAATTCCGGTTTTCTTTTTTTTTTTTTAATTAATTATCTTTTCATTTAATTGTTCCATTTTCAAACTGTCCAGCATATTATCATACAGACACCTAATTCCCATTTTTTTTTTTAATGCCGAATGCCGTTTATTGAAGGAGGGATGAGGTCTTAAATACAGGCTTACAGCACAATGGGAGAACCCCAGAGGGCAGAAGTTCGCTACCAATGTTTTACAATCTTGCATCTAAGCTGTTAATGCCCATTATGCAGGATACACAGACAAGGAACTTCCCTTAAGCATTCAGGAGGGTGGTATCCGACAGGGAATTAGCATAGGGAGGATATCCAGGTCAAGGTCAGCAAGCAAGGCAACAGTTACCCAAAATGGAGGCCAGGGTCCTACAGGTCCCCCTTTTACTAAAAAATGAGCTTCTGACTTAGGTTGCGTGGGACATCAGCAAGTCATCTTACCTGTCATGGAGACGCCTGCCCAGGCCACATAGGCAGGCGCTCTATCTTAGGTTGGTGAGTGCCCCCCAGGCATTACCCGTCTCTGAGTACTCATTATCATACAGGCTCAATCTTGTGTGAGCTGCAGTTAACTGCTGCCAAAGATCCCAAAGTAATTCTGGTTTTCTTAAAGCCTTATTTGATACTTTGAACCAAAGAAACAAGGAAAGCCTTGGGGGGTGGACACACCTGTAATCCTAGGCTGAGGCAGGAAGATTGCAAGTCTGAGGCCCATCAGGAAAAATTACTCCAAGTCTCAACATTTAAAGGAAGTCAGTGGCCCAGGGTTCAATCCCTAGCAACACACACACACACACACACACACACACACACACACACACAGGAAAAAAAGAATAGTCACACAAGAAGCAGTTTATATTTGCTAAATAAAAGACACTGCCCCTCTCCTGCACCACCAGCAGGGGCACTCATATACTAATGCCCTGTTTGGTCTCCGGTCTGAATGCATTTCTCTACCAACCACTGAAGTCCTTTTAGCATACTCTGACAGGCAGTAAGTCTGTGACTCATGGGGACCTGAGATGTGGCCAGAGACACATTAGTAGAAGTGGCATCTAATGGTTCCCGGTTTCATTTCCCAGAAACCAACATAGGGGGAAAGTACGCTCTGAAGAGAGGGGAATGGAATGGAGTGCTTCCGGGGATCTCAAAAATCCAGAGCAGACCAGGCAGTCCAATGGTTTGAGACAGGGAGTGAATTTACCCCCAGGGAATACTTGACCACAGAGACTTTTTTTTGAATGCCTTGGCCAGGGGGTGCTACTAAACACCTACAATTTGGCCCAAATACCAACAGTACCAAGGCTGAGACCCCTGCCCTAGCCCATCTCATCAAGGACTGACAGTCCCCTCTGGAACCTTCAATACAGACTTCTATAGGTATTTACACTGACATGAGAGGTGAGCCTCAGGGAAGCTCTCGAGGCAGGAAATAGTCTCCACCAGAAATAAGCACACAGAAATGTCCAGTTTCAGGAGGACTACTTCCTTTCCCCAAACCCTTATAATAATATACCAGGAAAAATGGGGCTGGAACATGGCTCAGCGGTCAAGAGCATGTGTTGCTCCTGCAGAGGACCCAGGTTTGATTCCTGCAGTATATGTAACTTTAGTTCCAGGGCATCTGAGCCCCTCTCCTGGCCTTTGCAGACACACCAGGCACACATGTGGTGCACAGACATATAGGCAGAACACCCATACACATAAAATAAACAAATCTAAAAGTATCTTATTAAAAAAAGAAAAAAGGTATCAGGAAAAAGAAACATCCTATTTGGGTTTGGGCTCAGGATGACGCACAGGAAAAAGGCGGGGCTCCAAGAAGAGGAGGCTGACAAGTCATGAGAAAGGACGGACGCCAGCTTCCAGGAGTACGCAGACCAGGTGACTCTGCGGCCAGGCTCCTTCTGCCTCCTGCGTCTCCGTCTCCGCGTCTCTGTGCCCTCCCCTACTGTCGTCTCCTGTCGTCCAGTTCCCTCACCTGGCCAGTTCCACCTCATCCGTCACCCCACCTCTCCTTTGTGCTCTAGGCTCATGACCTTCACCGCTGAGAACAGTTAAAATTGCTTTCCCTACATGTGTCTTCTTCCAGAATGAACTGTCCGTCCTCATCAGCCCTTGCTGTCTTTCTTCCTTCCCCATAAAACACTTGCAGACGCTGGGCTCGGTGGGAGGTGGGAACAGAATTTGGCTACAAGGAGAGCTCCAGGCCAGCTTGGCCTTGTGAGACCCTGTCTCCAAAAACCAGGGAGAAGACGACCAAACAACTTGCTACTGTCTTGGTGTTTTGAAGATCTCAATATGTAGTTTTGGCTGGCCTGGAACTCAGAGAGATCTGCCTGCCACTGGCCCCCAAATGCTGGGGTTCAAGGTGTGTACAATCATGCTCCCCGCAGACAACATTTTTTCAAAGTTCCTATGCAGACATTTTATTGTTCTTTTCTACTTGAGATGACAGGAGGCAGTTCTCTCTGGCTCTACACGAACTGTATATGCTTCCCCAAGTACCTAAGCATGATTGGAGCACTCTGCTGGCGTATGTATGCAGTGAAGGCTGGGTGGAGGGGGTTGTCCCTGAGCAGTGAGAAGGTGGTCGAGCATGCCTGGTGAAGCCTCCACACTGTGTAACTGCATGAAGGCTCCATGCCCAAGACCGCTTTGCTGAAGATGTACATTGGAGTCTGGGAAGCTGGTTCATTACGAGATTCCTGGATTTCAGCTATCTCAAATACTTGGGGTTTCATTTATTTATTTATTTTTGAGACAGAGTCTCACTATGTAGCCCTGGCTGTCCTGGAGCTCTCCATATAGATCAGGCTGACCTCAAACTCACAGAGCTCCATCTGCCTCTGCTGCCCAAGTGCTGGGATTAAAGACATGTGCCACTACACTGGGCACAAATACTTGTTTCTAACCTGGAGTCAAGCTCCTGTTTGCTGCCCACAGAATCAGTCTAAAATGCTGAGATTTATGACTGCTTATCAGAGAGAAAGAAAAAAATAGTGGCCAAAGAGCCTGCACTTGCTATTAGGGAGCTGGGGTACGGTGGACCCCAGCATCTGTCTGATGGGATCTGGTGGACCCTGACATCTGTCCAATGGGGTACAGTGGACCCCAGCATCTGTCTGATGGGGTGTGGTGGACCCCGATATCTGTCTGATGGGATCTGGTGGACCCTGACATCTGTCCAATGGGGTATGGTGGACCCCAGCATCTGTCCGATGGCCACTTCCTCTTCCCATCACAGGAAGCAGTCCTCCTAAGTGATCTCTCACACTAGCTGACTTTGCTGGCAGCACTCGGTACCTGTGGGGTCATCCATCAGGCACGGTGTGCAGACAGTGAGAGGAACGGTTACATGCTAGGCACTTTTACCACTGTCCATGACCGGCAGTCACCTACCTTCCAGCAGGGCAGAGCAGGCCTGCTGCCCCTTGGCCTGGGGACCCAAGACACACACGGTGTGAGTGTGGGCCTCAAGTCAGGAAGGGAGGAACAAATTAATCACATACACAGCTCAAGATCCCCTTCAGACATGGAGGCACACGCCTTTGGTCCCAGCACTCAGGAGGATCTCTTTGAGTTCGAGGCCAGCCTGGTCTACAGAGAGAGTTCCAGGACAGCCAGGACCACACAGAGAAACCCCATCTCAAAAGAAAAAAAAATTTAAAAAGAGGAGGAAGAATCCCCTTCCTACACTTTCCTTCTTCACCTGTTTAGTTCCCAGAATTCCTGTAACTAGATTGTGGTCTCTTAGGCAGAAGGAGACTTCTTGGGGACTTTGCGTCTAAGAAAAGACATTGAGGGTTGGAGAGATGGCTCAGAGGTTAAGAGCACCTACTGCTCTTCCAGAGGTCCTGAGTTCAGTTCCCAGCAACCACATGGTGGCTCACAACCATCTGTAATGAGATCTGGTGCCCTCCTCTGTATACATAATAAATAAGTAAACCTTTTTTTTAAAAAAAAAAAAAAAAAAAAAAAAAAAAACAACTTTGTTTAAAAAAAAAGAAAAGACATTGATTTTGGGGGTCCCTCAACAACACATCCAACCCAGCTACCTTAGGCTCAAAGCTCACAACTGCTGTGTCTCTCACTATTTATTTATTTTTTCAAGACAGGGTTTCTCTGTGTAACAGTCCTGGCTGTCCTGGAACTTGCTTTGTAGGGCCTGGCTGGCCTTGAACTCACTGAGATCCACCTGCCTCTGCCTCCCTAGTGCTGGGGTTAAAGGCGTGTGCCACCACCACCCAGCTCCTACTCTTAATCATTAGGAAACAACACAGTTTGCTGTACATCTGAGGAAAACTTCCTGCATAGAAAACAGACACTAAAACAAACAAAACTACCACACACACACACACAGAAAAACATGGAGTAAATTGAGACTAGGCAGGGTGTGTGTGTGTGTGTGTGTGTGTGTAAGGAGAAAGACCTAAAAATTACTGCATCCATGAAACAAGACTTGGGAGTAATAAAAAAAAAATATTCGAAACTTTGATAGACTCTAACAGCAGAAACAAAAACTTGAGCAAAGAAAAAAAAATAGAATGAAAACTTTGAGAAAACCAGTAAAACCAGTAAAAGCCAGATCGGTAACTGGAAAGAAAAGGAAGTCTGCGTACCGTGATGTGGAACAGCCAAACAGCTGAAGTTCCACAGAGAGGATGCTCTGATGAAGCCACTGAAGACGCTTTCCCTGCAGGTAACCCACCCTAAGAATGTCTAAGGAAAGAAAACTGGGAAACTCATGGAGGCATGACTGCTTCATCTTAAAATGCCAAGACGGCCGCCTTTACGCCAGAACGAGATGAGTCTGTAGGCAGTCATTTTGTAAACATTTGTGGCTTGTCATTGTGTGCATGTGCGTGGTGTACTCAGGCCACAGCACCCAGGACTCCAGTCTGGTGGCCACTGTTGCCGCTGAGTAGTTACCAGGGTTTGCCCTCGTGGCTTATCGTTTAAAGAGCAGACCCTTGCTCAGCTCCCATGATTCACTTTTCTCCCGATAAGGGAGGGTGTGTCTCTGGATGCCCTCGGCTACTCTAAAGACTAAAAGTCCCCTCAGAAGACACTGCCAGGGCTTGGTCGCTCCTTGTTCCTCTTCTCTTTGAGCTACCAGACGGAAGCAGCTCCGTTCCTCCTGCCATTACGGGAAGACCATGGGGCTGTGGGACTGGATCAGAACCAGCTAGAAAATCCGACAGACGCTGTATCTAAGCTCAGTGTACGCTGCCTTTCTGCCCCACTGCCGCAGTCCTCCAGGCTCTTGGGAGTCCGGACATGAGTATAGTGCTGCCTGTCCCCACAGTCACAAAGAAGGACAGGCCTGATAAGCTGATCCACACAACAGGCAGAGCAATCTGAGTCCCTACTCTGGGTCAGAGTCCAGCCGGGGGGTTTCTCAGATCCTCCCAGAGCCAGGATCCCTCAGTCTGATGCCATGTTCACACAGTACAAACCCTGTCCTTCCCCACGTTGTGAAACATCCACACTTCCTCCTCCAAGCAACCAGGAGCAATGAGGTCAGCACAGACAGAGACTGATTCTAATGCTTGGGAAGCACCAAGAGGAGAACTCTCCTCAAGTGTCCAGCTACAAAGCCTCCTCACTGGGAAGTGGAGGCTTGTCCGAGCTAAAGAGCTGCAGCTGGTTGAAGGTCACTAGGAATTAAGCACAAGGGCCCGTGAGTCAAAAAAGTCAGACTGCCTGACAGACGTGCCTCCCTGCTGACTCCCAAGCCTTCTGGCTGCTCTGGCTGGGCCTGTCAACGTCGGTGTCTCTCTCCTGCCTCCACATTGCCAGCCTCTCATCTGTCTGACTGTCCCCAACAACTTAGGTCATCGACCGGCCTGCACCCCATCGTGACTTCTCCCCGGCCTCTGATGGCCCTGCCCACTGCCTCGTAGCACATTCTTGAGACGGTAACAGGTGCCTAGGGAAGTCACTGTTCTCCCAAACCTGCGGTTTCTCTTGGCCTTCGTCTCCCAGGAGGCGAAGGAAGTCCAGCACCCCTGGACTTCTCCCCGTCTCCCCTTCCCCAGCCCAGCCGCCCTGGGCCCCTCTTCCTTGCCAACCTCAGTTCTTCCTCTGCTTGCCTTCCCGGGGCCCACTGGCACCACATTCTGCCCGGCTAGCTGCTTCTTTCACAGGGCTCCTTGTCCTCACTTGTTTCCATGGGTCCCAGTGAGGGAAGGTCACTGCTGTGCTACCACCACGGGCCTGAACCCCACCAGAACTAGGCCTACCCGGGCCTGGAGGTCCAGGCCCATCCCCCAGCACGGCGGAGGCCAAGCAGGAGGACCAGAGTCCCTCGCCTATCAGCTTGCTGCACAGCTTCTAGCACCAACAGACTGTCCATATGGTGGTTTCACGAACAAAGCACTGGCTTCCAGACCCCTTGGAGAGCACTGAGTGAAACCCAGGTGTGTCCTTAAGTGTTCTGACATCTCCACAGGCCACCACAGAAAGACTGACTTCTGGAGGCCAATCGAGCACACACCTGCACAACCAGGCTCTGCTGGGGGTTTTGGTTCTCTCTCTCTCTCTCTCTCTCTCTCTCTCTCTCTCCCTCTCTCTCTCCCTCTCTCCCTCTCTCCCTCTCTCTTGTTTGTTTCTTTGAGACAGGCTTTCTCTGTGTAGCCCTGGCTGTCCTCAAACTCAGAGATCTACCTGCCTCTGCCTCGAGAGTGCTGGGATTAAAGGCCACCACTGCTTGGCTTGTTTCTTAAATTACATTCACTTATTGCATGCGGGTAGGCATGTGCATTACAGCATGCATGTGACATCAAAGGACAAGCTGAGGAGATGGATCCAGACGCAGAAGCAGCAATGGCCAGTTGATATGAGGATTCCACGGCTCTGCTCGATGGAACTCTTGACTAGACAAGTTCCCTTGGTGTTGGCATCCTGAGCCCTTGAGTGCCAACGGCTTATGAACGGAGCTCTACCTAGGGGCTGGCAGCTCTGGGCCCTGAGAACTGGAGGCTCAGGACTGTAGGTGTCAGAAGCCAGGGACTTACAGCCCTCACTGCTCAGGTCAGACTAAGTTCTGGCCCTTCAAAGGCGGGGGCTGTGGGCAGGCTCCCGGCTCAAGACTTGCATCTCTAGGTGCTCAGGTTAAAGGCTTATTGCCCTGGCATGGAAGGCTGGTAACTCTGCAGCCAGAGTTACAGCTCCAGAGCTCACTGTAGGTGCCAGGACCCCTCAGCTCTTAGCCAGCGATGGCTCTCTGAACTTGTCCAGCAACCAGGACTCAGTCTTGGCTCTCCCCAGTCTCTCACCTCCCAGTCTTGGCTCTGCTCTGCCCGCCCTGCTGCCACAGCAGTACCCCCTCATCTCAGCTCCCCAGTTTCTGGTCCCAGCTGCTCTCTAGACCTCAACTACTTTCTTGCTGCTGCTGCTCCGGGTAAAAGCCCGACTTGCACCTGTTCTTAGTGTCACCAACCCAGTCCTCAGTACTCATGACAACAGCCACAGTGGGGCCTGGCGTGGTGGTGCATACCTGTAATCCCGGCACTGGGTGAGGCAGGAGGATTAGGAGTTCAAGGCCATCGCTGGCTACACATCAAAGCCAAGGCTAACCAAAGACAGTACATAAACACAGACTGCTGGGAGGAGGCCTTTCTGGCCTGATGTTGTAATACCCGGGTTGGGTCACAGGAAAGAAGCTTCCTGGACTGACCTGAAAACAATGCATGACCATACCTCACATCTTGTATAAAGACTGACCTGAAAACAAAGCCTTTGCTTCGGTAGCTGGAAGGTGGGCATCGAATGCTTTACAAAGTTTCTACCATCCATGGTCTTGGTTGTGCATGGCTCAGGGTTCCACCAATCACAAGCCTCACATCTGCACTGCTCATCAGCTTTCTGATTATTAGTTGCTGTGGCGGGACATCCCCTCCAAGCCTAACTGAGACTAGCTCACCAGAGTCATGTAGAGCTCACAGAGGCTCATCACAGCACAGCCCACTCCTAGCTCTTTCTCGCAAGCTGTCTGGAGAGGTTGTGACTAAAGCAGAGCCTCCTGAGGCAGGGTTTCCTTAAGTTTCTGTGAACTGTTCAAAGCAGCTGGGCTGCCATGGTAGTGGTCTAGCTGCTGCTGAGAGGCTAATTGATCGACAGGGGAAGGGTGGATCGGCTATCTAACACATGGCCAGGATACCTGCTCAACAGCTTCACTTACTCACAGGAAACATATTAAGGATGCTTACCATAAGATCCATCCTGGAATGAGCTTGCTCAGTAGCACTCCACAGTACCTAACCTCTAGCCAAACACCCTTAGGAGAGCTGGGTCCCTCTGATCGGCCTCAAAGCTGATATTCCAATAACAGTTCTCCTAGGGCAACCTCAGGACCACAAGGGCTGCTGAACTGCCTGCCAGAGGTAACTATATAAAATGTGGCCAGATGACTTCACTAAAGAAAGCATACTTTGCAGGGTGGTGGTGGTGCACACCTGTAATCCCAGCACTGGGGAGGCAGAGGCAGGTGGATCTCTGTGAGTTTGAGACCAGCCTGGTCTACAGAGCTAGTCCAGGACAGGCTCCAAAGCTACAGAGACACCCTGTCTCGAAAAACAAAAACAAACAAACAAACAAAAAGCATACTTCATTAGCTCCAGACACCTGTTTGTCTCAGAGTGCTAAGTGCCAAAAAAGCCAGAAAGAAACCTTTCCAATGGACAATCAATACAATATGCCCTTGGTTGATAGACCTCCACAACGGACGGATGGACGGAAGGATGGACGGACAGAGACACAGGCATGCTACTTGGGCCCTAAACCACTGCTTAGGGAAATTCTGCACTAATTTAAACCGTATCACACCAGTTCAAATAAGGAGGATGATATCTAGAAATAAACGCCAAGAAGCCAGGCACAGCTGGGGGTGGTGGTGCACACCTGTAAACCCAGCAGTAAGGAGGTTGAGGCAAGAAAACTGCTGTGAGTTCCAGGACAGCTTGAGCCACACAGTGAGACACTGTCTCAAAGTTAAATACGTAAATAATAACAAATAAAATAAACTGGGAATGAAGACATAATGAAGTCATCCCAAAATGATTTTACAGCCGGGCGGTGATAGTGCGTACCTTTAACCCCAGCACTCGGGAGGCAGAAGCAGACGGATCTCTATGAGTTTGAGGTCAGCCTGGTCTACAAATTGAGTTCCAGGACAGCCAGGGCTACACAGAGAAACCCTGTCTCAAAAAGCCAAAATAATAATAATAATAATAATAATAATAATAATAATAATAATAATAATTTTATTTAAAATAAATGTCTAAAAAGACATAAAATTACAATTATTATATCAAGAAAGTTGTTTTTATTTTTTTGAAAATATTCAAAGGAGGTAGAAGGAACAGTTGAGCTTAAGAATTGAGGTTAGCCTGGAACAAATAGAAAGATCTCGTCAAAGAAAGGAAGGTGGGGGCCGGGCGGTGGTGGCGCATGCCTTTAACCCCAGCACTCGGGAGGCAGAGGCAGGTGGATCTCTGTGAGTTCGAGGCCAGCCTGGGCTACCAAGTGAGTTCCAGGAAAGGCACAAAGCTACACAGAGAAACCCTGTCTCGAAAAACCAAAAAAAAAAAAAAAAAAAAAAAAAAAAAAAAAAAAAAAAAAAAAAAAAAAAAAAAAGAAAAGAAAGAAAGGAAGGTGGGGAGGAAGGAGGAGCAGAGGGACACTGAGGGAAGAGGAGGTGGTGGGGCGGTGCAGTGGCTTGGGGGCTCTTCAGGAAGTTAAATTCTGAGGGCTGGCGAGTCGGCTCAGCAGCTAAAGGCGCTTGTCCCCAAGCCTGACAGCCCAGTTCAGTCTCCACACTCCACACGGTGGGAGGAGAAAACTGACTCCTTTGCCTTCTTGGGTGTGCTCACAGAGAAGGACACAAAATAAATAAATGTAAAAAAAATCTAGTTAAATACTGTTAAAACTGTTAACTGTTGTACTTAAAAACAGCCAAGGAATTGCTGTTATATGCACATACCAAGAGAATTTGAGGGGAAAAAAATAGATAAAATAAATGTGACAATTTCTTGATTCATGAATATGGTATATCTATTTACACCTTCTAGGATTTCTTTTGTCATGGATTTATGGTTTTCAACACTCAGATCTGCAAATTGTTAAATTTATAACTAAGTGCTTCACTTTTAGGTGGTCGGAAACCTAACCCTGGGTCTCTCAAATGCAAGATAAGCATCCCAGCACGGAGCGCATCTCCCCAGCTCTATAAGCAGTATTTTTTATTTCACATTTTTCTAATTATTCATTGCTAATTTAGGGAAACACAATTAATTATCATACATTTACCTTGTATTCTGGACTTCTCCTTATCATGGTGCTGGCTCCCTTATTTGTAAACAAGGAATTTGGGTATACGTACTGCAATACAGCAAATAAACTCAACAAGTTGTTAAAATGTCAGAGCTCCCTAAGCTGATCTATAGAGTCAGCACAATTACAATAAAAATTCCAATTAACAGAAATCCACAAGCTGATTCTAAAATGTTTGCAGACAAGTGGATGAACCAAAATGATTATTAAAAGGAACAAAATGGAAGAACCCCAATGTGGACAGGCTCCCACACTTACTTTAAATCGGAGACAGTCAACAGGCACACAGAGACAGTCAATGGTGCAGGACAGTTAGACATTCAACCACAGAGAAAAAAAATAAACCTTGGCCATATCTCACATGTATAAGAATTAACTCAAAATGAGCAAATCTAAATAAAACACCTCAAACAGTAAAGGCTTTTAGAAGAAAACTTGGGGGATCTTTGTGAACTTAACTAGACAAAGATTTCTTAGGAAACCAAAAAGAATCCATAAGAAAAAATGTGACAAATGACATTTCACCAAAATTAGGAACTCCTGCTCTTTGAAAAACACTGAGTAAACCACAGGATTACAGAAGACATTTGAAAACCACATGTTTAGTATCTATTTGAAGATCTAAGACCCAATGATAGGAAAACAAACATCCTAGTTAACAATGCAAAGATTTGGAAACTTCACCAATGACACACAGAAATACATGGGAAACCCCTCAGCAAATTCAAACTCAAACTGTGAGCTACCAGAGCCTCTCAAGACGGCTAGCTCAAAACACCAACAGCTCACAAGAAGACAGAGTCTCACTATGTAGCCCAGGTTGGCCTGGAAATTATTATGTAGACCAGGCTGGCCTCAAACTTCCAAGTGTGGACAGTAAAGTTGTACACCACCACGCCTGGCAAGGAGAAATTTTGGGCATCACAAGTTGGAATAACAACATGTTACTGCCATTTCAGAATTCTGCATGACAGTCAAAGGTCCTTGATCTGGAGGATGGGGCATCCACATGACAGAGCAGTAGTCAGGGATGGAAAGGAACAGCTAAGGCAGAACAGAAATGCAGGACGCTGTATGAAGGGCGTCACTTTAGGGAGGGCAGGGCAGGGCAGTTGAAACAGGGTCGCACATGGTCCTGGATGGCTTCAAACTTTTCATGCAGTTTAGTGTAGCCTAGAACTTGCTGCAATCCTCCTGACTCTGCCTCACTAGTGCTGAGATTGCCAGCATGTACTACTACCATGCTGGATGAAAGAAAGTTTTTAAAAATGTATATACTTGGGGTGTGTGTGTGTGTGTGTGTGTGTGTGTGTGTGTGTGTGTGTGTGCACCTGTGCATGAAAGTACATGTTTGTGTGAACAAATGAGGCCAGAGGCCAACACCGGTGTCTTCTGCTGTCACTATCCACCTTAACTTGCAGAACAGTTTCTGTGCCTACAGCTCAGAATTGTAGACTGGTTGGCCAGTGCGGTCCAGGGATCCATCTGTCTCCTCTATCCACACCCTCCTAGCTAGGGTTACAGACCCAGGTGACCAGACCTGCCATTTTCACCTGGGTGCTGGGATCTGAACTCAGGTCCTCAGGGTCCCACAGCAGGCACTTTACTACCTGAGGCACTCCCCGGCCCCAGAAATCACATTTTAAAAGCCGGGCAGTGGCGCACACCTTTAATCCCAGCACTCAGAAGGCAGAGGCATACGGATCTCTGAGTTCAAGGCCAGCCTGGTCTACAGAGCGAGTTCCAGGACAGCCAGGACTACACAGAGAGACCCTGTCTCAGAAAACCAAACAAAAGACAACGAGCTGCATGCTCCGTCAGCTCCGTTCCACTGACATGGCATGCTGGTAGAAGCAGAACTAAAGGGGACGGAAGAAGTTCAGTGGTTGTCAGGAGCTGAGGGCGGGAAGAAAACTGTCCACAGGGAACAGCAGGAGAGAATTTGGAATTGGTTTTGGTTTGGGCTGTCTGGTTTTGTTATTGTTATTGTTTGTTTTTTAAGCAGCCTGGCTGTCATGGAACTCACTTTGTAGACCAGGCTGGCTTTGAACTCACAGAGATTTGACTGCTAGACTTTGTTTTTGTTTATCTACCTGTCTGTTTATTGAGACAGATCTTCCAGAGAACCTGCATCTGATTCCCAGCACCCACCTGGTGGCTCACAACTACCTGTAATCCAGCTCCAGAGGGTCTGACACCCTCTTTAGGATCCCACAGACATCTATATACTCAGGACAAACAAATAAAAATAAATCTTAAAAAAAAAATTAAAGGATGCTAAAGAGATGGCTCAGAGATTAAGAGCACTAATTGTTCTTCCAGAGGACCCGGGTTCAATTCCCAGCATCCACACGGCAGCTCATAACTGTCTGAAACTCTAGTTTCTGGGGATCCAACACCTTCACACAAACATACATGCAGGCAAGACACCAATGCACATAGAATAAAAATAAATTGTTTTTTAAAAATTAAAAACCGGCTGGGCGGTGGTGGCGCACACCTTTAATCCCAGCACTGGGGAGGCAGAGGCAGGTGGATCTCTTTGAGTTTGAAGCCAGCCTGGTCTACAAAGCGAGTTCCAGGAAAGGTGCAAAACTATACAGAGAAACCCTGTCTCGAAAAAACCAAAAATAAAATAAAATAAAATAAAAAAAATTAAAAACCACAGCCCTGGGTCAGCAAGACGGCTCAGTGACTAGGGTACCTGCAGTCAACCCTGACCTGGGGTTGATCCCTGGGACTCACATGGTGAAAGGAGGGGGCTGATTTCTGAAAGCCCTCTTACTTCCACATGCTCTGTGGCACACTCCCACCCCAAACAAGTAAATAAATGTCATTTTAAAAATCAAGTCAAAGCCGGGCAGTGGTGGCGCACGCCTTTAGTCCCAGCACTCGGGAGGCAGAGGCAGGCGGATCTCTGTGAGTTCCAGGAAAGGCGCAAAGCTACACAGAGAAACCCTGTCTCGGAAAAAAAAAAAAAAAAAAAAAAAAAAAAAAAATCAAGTCAAAGCCCCAAAATAGATAGATAGATAGATAGATAGATAGATAGATAGATAGACAGACAGACTGACAGACAGCTCTATAGATTTGTAAGATAGCTCAGCTAGTAAACCCTTGCTGGGCAAGCATGAGGACCTGAATTCATCCCCACTAAAAAGCTGGCACAGTGTCACAAGAACCCATAATCCCAGCTGGCACAAGGTCTGAATTTTCCCCATAATTCTAATTACTGAGTCTATTCTCTTTCTTATTAGTTATTTGTGCAACATGAACTGGGTGCCAGCACCTAAATCACACATTGAGGACAGGCATAAGAGCAAGACACCTGTATATATTCCCCCCTGAAGAAACTTCCGAAACTAGTTGGGCAAGACCAACACACACAAGTGCAATACAACGAGCAGGTCCGAAAGTGTGCTTGCTGGGGAAGCAGAGCGAGCTGCCGTCTGTCACAGCAGTGTAACTAGTCCTACTTTGTTGTTTTTGGTTTTAAGGCTTTTGTCGTTTGTTTTTGTGACAGAGTCTCACTCTGTAGCCCAGGCTGGCCTGGAACTTGCAGAGATCTGCCTGCCTCTGCCTCCCAAGTGCTGGAATTAAAGCCATATGCCACCATGCTTGCTTGGCACAGACCCGTGTTTTACTCAGCTTTCAGCTGTGAAACTCCCATAGTTCCTAGGAAGCTCTAAAAGTCTGTAGAATAAGTCGCCAAGTCAACCCCATCCTCTTTTCTTTTCTTTCTTTTTTTTTTTTTTTTTTTTGGTTTTCGAGACAGGGTTTCTCTGTGTAGCTTTGCGCCTTTCCTGGGACTCACTTGGTAGCCCAGGCTGGCCCCATCCTCTTTTCTTATACCTACAGCTGGGGGCTATCCAGTGACGCTCAACTCTGAAGGGACCAGGAGGGCACTGGGGCTGGCACTGCACATGTGCAAGGCTCCGGCTTAGAGTGGAGCAGAGTATAGGGAAGGCAAGGCTTCAAAAGTACATTTATTCACATCCAAAATGACATCGTTCATTCAGCAAATGTGGGCCTCCCCTAACCAAAATAAACAAACCAAAACAAGCAAGACCATTTTTTCCTTATCATGAAAACCGCTGTGCTGGCTCGTCTCTGTCAACCTGACAGAGCTGCAGCCATCAGAGGGGGTGGTGGTGTCTCAATTAAGAAAACGCCGCTGTACGACGGGGCTGCGGGCAAGCTTGTAGGGCGTTTTCTTAATTACTGATTGAAGTGGGAGGGCCCAGCCCACTGTGGGTGGGCCACCCCTGGGCTGGTGGGCCTGGGCTCTGTAAGAAAGGAATAAGCAGCACCCCTCCATGTCCTCTGCATCAGCTCCTGCCTCCGAGATCCTGCTTGTCCTGACTTCCTTCAGTGATGATGTGACAGTTGTAAGCCAAATAAACCCTTTGCTCCCCAAGTCGATTTTGGTCATGGTGTTTGATCACAGCACCAGCAACCCTGAGACAGTGATTACGGGATGCTAATTCAGATCAAGAGGACCAGGCTATGAAGGTGTCACTTTAACTGGTTTTTAAAAAGCAGCTTCAGTTACAGATGTAGCTCTGAGGGCAGAGGTTCTAGGGTTCAATTCCCAGCACTGCTTAAAATGAGACAGGGGCAGCACACTCCAGGGGTGAAGCCAGAGATCAGTACTTAGTTCGTCCTCAGCCTGCCCCAGACTCACCTGGGCTACTTTAGACTGTTCTCAGGACAGCAAACAAGGAAAAAAAAAAAAAAAAAAACATCTTTATTTCACTCTTAATTTTTGGAAGAAAAAAGTCGAAGTAGAAACCCCACCAAAAATTAGGAGGTAGCATTAAAATAGGATTCAAGATGTATTTTCCTAAAGCACATGCCTAACTCAATTGTCACAGGAATAGAAGCCTGTTCACACATTCACATTTTTTTGGTAAAATTGGGTTTATTTTTGTACACCGCAGTTTCACTTTGTTTCAAAAGAAATTTTGACCATATTGCACACTGACTTTTTTTTTAATCTTGACGCTTACTTCTAAAAGAGGCAAGGCAAGGCTTATGTGACAGCTACAGAATCCAGGGTCTTGGCAAAAGGATGCAAAACCTGACTTCTCGCTGGGCATGGTGGTGCAAGCCTGCAATCCCAGCATTTTGCAGACTGAGGCAGGAGGATTCCCATGAATTCAAAGCTAGGTTGCTCTGGGTAGCAAGTACCAGGCTAGCCAGGGCTACAAAGTGAGACTTTGTGTCAAATAAACAAAAAATAGCTGCACAGGGTGACTCACACCTATAATCTCAGCATTTGTGAAGCTGAGGCAGGAGGATTAAGATAAATTCAAAGCCAGTTAAGGCTACATAGTGCCCTCTGGGCCAGCAGCCTGGACTATAGAGACTCTGTCTTATGGGGGGCATTCTATAATATGTGTTTTCTTTTTCTTTTTTTCTTTTTTTTATTTTTCAAGACAGGGTTTCTCTGTGTAGTTTTTGGTGCCTGTCCTGGATCTCACTCTGCAGACCAGGCTGGCCTGGAACTCACAGAGATCCACCTGGCTCTGCCTCCAGAGTGCTGGGATCAAAGGTGTGCACCACCACCAGGCTGTATTTTATTTTCAATTGTAGTATTCAAATATAACACCTGGAAGGAATGAGGCATGACATTCCACCCCACACCTCCACCCCTTGGAAAGGGTTATTAAGAGGAAACTATGTATATAGAAAGCAAAGAAGTTATTTTTTTTACTTAAGTTGCAAGGAAATGGATACCAGGTTTTAAAAAGAAATTAATTAACAACGATTTCAGCAAGTCATTTAACTGCTCCAAGCCTCATTTTCTTTCCCATGGGCAAAAATAAAGATGTTGACATTAGCAAATCCCTATGGATCCTCCCAGGCTTAAACAGTGATTTTCCTCAGAAAACAGTTCAAGTAACCTTTACAGCATGGGTGCTAATGTGAGCATTTAAAAAAAATGTCCATTTTAGGTTTTGTTTATATAACAATTTCTTCTGATATATTAGATCAGGAAACGTTGTGCACGGCTAGATTCCACCAAAAGAGTGTACCCCATATACCACTCAAAAGAATAAAAGGAGAACAGTTGCTTCGCTCAACAGTTACGCTGCTGCATTTGATGGGGGAGGGGGGACAAGAGCAAGCTATCTTAGGAGAGGCTCACTGAAAAAGGAAACTGTAAATTTCCACCTCTCCTGCAGGGAAAAGGCACTTTCATTTTCCCTTACTCTAAAAGCAGGTAGCGAAAGCCACAGCAACCAACCCTCACGCCTTTTCATTATAAAGACGTGTCAAAATATTGAAGAGGCATTATTTTTCTACCTAGGTCACCCATCTTATTTGAGAACGCCTTTTTAAATAACCACAACCCGCCCTCACGTCGACGCTCACCATCCAATATAAAAATAAATTTAAAAAAAATGAAATTTAAAATGTCTGCTGTGCCTTTCATGCAAACCCATAAACAATCATATCTTCCCCGCAGCGACGCCCGGGGCCGAGTCCCGCAAGCAGCGACACTGCAGACTGCGGCGCTGGCGGGGCCACTCCTCCCGCGACACTCAAGCGCTCCCCTTCTCCCTCGGGATTTCCAAGGGTCCGGACCCCGCTAAGACCCCGCCCTTGAAGTCCAGCCCCGGGAAGGGGAGGCGGGGAGATCGCCGCGACCCCAGCCCAGCGAGAGCAGCGCGGCAGGAAAACCCGCGTCCCCTCCCCAGCTGGCAGAGTAGCCCCGGCGGCGCGCGCCCAGCCGCTCCCAGGTGGGTCTCTGCAGCCGGGGACAGCGCCCTGATCCCGGGAGAGGGAGGGAGGGAGGAGGACGCAGGCCAGGCTTCGTTCGTCACGATTCACGAGGGAGGGTGGGAAAGAGGGAGGGATTGGAGACAGGGGGATAAAAGCGGAATCAGGAGCTCTGGAAATGCAGGAGGAAATGCAAGGAAGGGAGACGGGTGGAAAGGAACGAGAGTGGCGAAGAGTTGGGGCGCAGCAGGGTGATGCTGCAGAGGGGGCTAATGGGCTGGAGGGGATAAAGGCGCCGATGGGGGAGGGAGAGACGAGGTCTGGGGTGAAGAGGGAGAGAGAGGAGACGAGATGGGATGAAGGAGAGATGGCGTGATGGAGATAAAGAGGAAAACGGGATGTTTATGGAGGCGAGGTGTGAAGAGGAGGAGGGATGGGATGAAAAGGAGAAGGAGGAATAGAGACTGAGGAGGCGTCTAGGGTGAGGAGGATCGAGGTGAAGAGGGGATGGGGAGAAGCGTGAGTCAGGGAAGCCTGCTAGCCGCAGGAAGCCCGAGGGGCTTCTCGCCCGGGAGGGCGGCGCCTGGATAACGGGTCCCACCGGCCAGAGGCCAGGAACTCCCGGGCAGCACCCCGATGCCACTTACTCTCTCCGACCACCGCCTTAAGGCCAATGGGGGCCATGGCGTTGTGCGAGTCTCCGGGCTCCGACGCTCCTCCCGCGACACGGTCACCTCCCCCGGGCCGCGCGCCCCGCTGTCTGCAGCCCGTCGCCCCGCAGCCGCACTCGGGACCGACTGACGCGCGGACTCGGCGCGGGGGCGCGACTCGGGCCAGAGCGAGGCTGCCGAGCGGCCGGCGCGCGCGGGAGGGCGGGAGGCGGGGGCGGGGCCTCGCGCCAGCCGTCATCGTCACCCGCCCGCTCCCGCCAATCGTAGCACGGCCCGGGCGTGAAGCCCCGCCCTCGGGGATGCGGATGGGCTCCGGGGCGTCCTCCCCGGGCGCCCGGGCTCAGGGTCCTAAAGACCCCTCCATCAGCTCTGCACTGGCAGCCCAGGCCATGGGAATTCCGAAAAACAGGCTGGGATGCTCTTTCTGCTTTCTGGGAGCCTTCCATTTTCCCCTGCCAACAGAAAAGAACTCCGAGGGCAGATTCTTATTAGCTGTACCCATTCCCAGCCACAACATACGCTCACAGTACATCAAAACCATCCCTGTGTCTATTTACCCGTCATTGGCCAAGCACTAAGCTCTGTGCCACGCACCTTTCAGGCATCATTTTTCTAAATTCACGTAATAATGGAGCATAATGGAAATCTTCGTTTTCAGGTGCAAAAACAAACACCCGAGGCACTTGCTGCTGTGCCATTATCTATCATTCACTAATAAATATTGTTTCCCATGACGATGTGTAAGCTGATATTCTGTATGTTGAGCCTGCACTTTTGCCCAAGACATGTTACAAATCCAGTAGTTTCCAAGATCCAAATCTAATTAGAAAATGTTATAGAGTCAACTCTGGACTCAGCATCTTCTTCCTGGAGTCTACATTACTCAAATGGTCACGTACAGGTTTTCACTGTGCTGTATTTGTTAGTGAAGAAGACTGCTTTGTTGTTGTTGTTTTTGAGACAGTTTCTCTGTGTAGCCCTGGCTGTCCTAGAACTTGCTTTGTAGACCAGGCTAGCTTTGAACTCACAGAGATCCACCTGCCTCTGCCTCCCAAGTGCTGGTATGTGCCATCAGCCAGCGAGGATTGCTTTTGAAATATGGAAAACGCGTGGGAAAGGTATCTTAGTGTAGAACAGGAGCTTGCTATGTGCAAGGCCTCGGGTTTGATCCCAGACAGTGCAATGAGCATCAAAGAGAAACTAACAAGTCCAGCTAATTTAAAAATCACAAACGATGGGCTGGAGAGATGGCTCAGCGGTTAGGAGCACTGGCTGCTCTTCCAGAGGCCCTGAGTTCAATTCCCAACATCCACATGGTGGTCACAACTGTCTTGGACTGTAGTCTTATGGAATCCAATGCCTTTTTCTGGTGTGCATACATGCATACAAAACACCCACATACATAAAATACATACATAAATAAATCTACAAAAAAATTTTAAAAAGAAAAATCACAAAGGAGCCTCGTGTGGTGGCACACACTTTTAATCTCAGCACTTGGGAGACAGAGACAGAAGGATCCCTGAATTCAAGGCCAGCCTGGTCTACAGAGCAAGTTCCAGGACAGCCAGGGCTACATAGAGAGATCCTGTCTTGAAAAACCAAAATAATAACAATAATATAATAATAATAATGATAATGATAACAATAATAAATATCACAAAGCCGGGCATAGTGGCACAGGCCTTTAACCCCAGCACTCGGAAGGCAGAGGCAGGCAGATCTCTGTGAGTTCCAGAACATACTGGTCTACATAGTAAGTTCCAGGACAGCTGGAGCTGCATAGACCTAGTTTCAAAAAAAAAAAAAAAAAAATCACAAAGGAAGGGCCATTGAGATGGCCCCGTGGGTAAAGGTACTTGCCATCTGGTCCTCAGATTAAGTTTGATCCCCAGAATCTACACGATGCAAAGAGAGAATAGACTCCCACAAGTTGCCCTCTGACCTACACACACACACCACCATGGCCTTAGTACCACACACTAATTAAATATAATAAGAATTTTACAACAGTTCTCTGGAACCAACTCCCTAAAATTGTCTGACTTCCACATGAATGCTATAGCACATATACACTCACACACATCATACTCATATATACACAATAACAATAAATTAATTTTTTTGTTTTGGTTTTTCGAGACAGGGTTTCTCTGTGTAGCTTTGGAGCCTGTCCTGGATCTCACTTTGTAGACCAGGCTGGTCTCGAACTCACAGAGATCCACCTGGCTCTGCCTCCCAAGTACTGAGATTAAAGGCATATGCCACCACTGCCCAGCTAAATTAATTTTTATCCATAAAGGAGTGCTAGACATGGTGGAAAACATCTGTAATCTCAGCGTTTAAGAGGCAGAGGCAGGAGACTTTCTGTGAATTTTGGCCAGCCTGAGCTACCCGGAGCCCACATAAGGAGACAAGGAGAGAACTGACTCCACAAAGTTGTTCTCTGACCACACACCATGACAAGCATGAGCACTCTTCATACATAAATAATAATAAATAAAAACCAATCACAAAGCCGGGTGGTGTTGGCGCACGCCTTTAATCCCAGCACTCAGGAGGCAGAGCCAGGTAGATCTTTGTGAGTTCTCGGCCAGCCTGGTCTACAGAGTGAGATCCAGGAAAGACACAAAGCTACACAGAAAACCTGTCTCGAAAAAAAAAAAAAATTAAAAAAAAAAAATCACAAAAGCCAGGAGATGTAGGAGTGAAATCAGTGAATACCTCGTCAATGGGAACAGCCCTGTGATGTGGGACCCTTTCTGCATATCATTCAAAAATTAAGTGATTATTTTACCAACAAGGGGGTTAGGGAGACGGCTCAGAGGTTAAGAGCACTGGCTGCTCTTCCAGAGGACCTGAGTTCAATTCCTGGCAACGACATGGTGGCACACAACCATCTGTAATTCATTTTGGTGCCCTCTTCTGTCATATAGGCAGAACACTGTATACATAATGAATAAATAAATCTTAAAAAAAAAAAAAAAAAGCATTGGCTGTTCTTCCAAAGGACCAGGGTTCAATTCCCAGCACCCACATTAGAGCTCACAACTGTCTATAACTCCAGTCCCAGTGAATCTGGCACCTTCACATCAACATACATGCAGGCAAAACATGCAGGCATAAAAATGGAAATCCTAAAAATAAAAAAAAAAAAAAAAAAAAGACAGACAAGGACCCTGAGATTCAGAGAGACTGCCTTGAGTAGTGAGCAAATAGCAACTCAATTATTTTTAAAACAAATGTTTTATTTATTTAGACAGGGTCTCATTATGTAGCACTGGCTGGTCTGGAACTCACAGAAATCTACCTGCTTCTGCCTCCTAGGTGCTGGGATGAAAGGTGTGTGTAAACCAGCTCCTGGTGTTGTAGATATCGCTCTGTATAAATAAACACTGATTGGCTGGTAGCCAGACAGGAAGTATAGGCAGGACTAACAGAGAGGAGAATTGAGGGAACAGGAAGACAGGGGGAGAGACTGCCTGGAGCCACTGCCAGGACAAGCAAGATGTAAGGTACCAATAAGCCACGAGCCACGTGGCAAAGTATAGACTAATAAAAATGGGCTGAATATAAGAGTAAGAGCTAGACAATGATAGGCCTGAGCTAATGGCCAAGCAGTTTAAATAATGTAAGTGTCTGTGTGTTTATTTTATAAGTGGACTCTGGGACTGGCGGGACTTGGTGGGACCTGGAGAGAAAAGCTCTCCAGCTACACCCTGGCATGAGATTTTTTTTTTTTCTTTTGAGGCAGGGGCTCTTGTAGTTCAGGCTGGCCTTCAACTTGATATGTCGCTCAGGATGACCTTCAATCCCTTACCCTTCTGTCAAACACCTCCCAGAAGCTGGGACGAGAGGCATGCACCACCACGCCTGACTTATGTCGTGCTCAGGAACCTCGCTAAGTAATCAGTCTACCAACCGAGCTACAGCCCCGGCCCCTAGTAACACAATGCTATAATTTGAATTCTGAACCACTGTTTTATACTGTACAGCAAGAAGAGAAGGTAAAGCCTAAGGAAGAATGTTCCAAGGTCAGGAAGTGAATTGTGGCCAAACCTAAGAGACCACGTGTCCTTGTTCAAGACACCAGTGCCAGATCCTGGTGTAATGGGTAGTGCTGACTGTCAATGTGACAGGATCTGGAATCAGTAAGGCCAGCCCCCAGGTAGGCCTGTGAGGAATTGTCTTGATTAGGGTAGTCTCTGGGCATGCCTGTGGGAAATTATGGTGATTAGGTTAATTCAGGTGGGAAGGCCTACTCACTGTGGTTGGCATCATCCCCTAGGCTGTGAGCTGAGTGCTTTCTGCTTCCCGACTGTGGACACAATGTGACCAGCCATGTCAAGCGCCTACCTTTATGCCTACACTGCCATGATGGCCTTCCCCTTGAACTGTGAACCAAAATAAATCTTCTCTTCCTTAAGTTACTTTTGTCCCGATATTTTATCATAGCAACAGGAAAAGGAGCCCAGACATCTGGCCTCTGCGCCTAAGAACCTTTTCCTTCCTTTCTAGAGGGAAGGCACAATAGATCTCTCCAAGTCTCCGTTCTGCTTGGCTTACAGAACACATTAGTAGATTCTGGGTGCATCTGGAGAAGGAGATAGTGTGTGGAAATGTGAGGGAACCCCGAGTACAGTTGTGACACCACATGCTCCTTCCTTAACCAGCTGGCATGTGTCAACAGAGACTCTACAGTTAATGCATCTGCCACGGAGACATGAATTAGAAGCTTGAGAAATCCCTTGTTCTTAGGGAGAAGGGATGCGGAGGGCTCAACTGCCCTTCCTCCAATCAAGTGGGCCACTAAGGGTTAACTGAGTGCCATCAGATGCCCAAGCCAGTGCTGCAAGGCATGATTCCTGCCCTGGAGGGACCTGTGGCAAGGGCAGAGAGCATTGAGAAAGTCGTGCATTCTGGGAAATGCCGAAACAGGAAAGATGTCCGTGAAAGCGGGTGACAGGGCCCGTGAGCGAGGAAGGGGCTAGGCTGCCACCAGAGTGGGCTCCCTGAGCCAAGGAAAAGGTGGCAGGAGGGAATGGGAGAGCGTCCTGGCAAACCACAGTAGGTGGAAAGACCCAGCGGCAGAAAAGAGCTCGGTTTCCCCAGGAAAAGGGGGTCCGTTGTGACTACATCAGAGAGCTTAAGGGTCTGGTTGGAAGGCAGAGCTCCAAGGGTGGTCCTGGCCACTGTGCTCAGGAACTTCCAGGTAGTATGGTCCTCTGCACACGGGACCTCCTCAAAGATCACAGCAAATATAGCAGTTCCTTATCTTCAGTAGAAGGAGCGATCCAAAAAGATTGTTTTCTGCAGGTGTGTGTACCTGGGATGTTACCTGGTGACGGCTAAAAGCAGACTGGTTGCTATTTTTTAAATGACAGTTCAAAGAGCAAGTGGAATGACAAACTGAGATGTCACCAACGAGCCCTGACTTTGGTGGGTGCCGGCTCCTATAATCCCAGCAGTTGGGAGGTGGAGGCAAAAGAAGGGAAGAGAATTAGAGTCTGAGATGATCCTTTCATCCTTGACTACACAGCAAGCTTGTGGGCAGCCTGAACTTAACAAAATCCTATTAGAAAAATAAAGATCTCTACCCTGACTTTGAGATCATGCTGGTATGGAATCTAACACCTGGCCCCAGGCTTCCTGGCATCTCTCAACCTCGATTTCCCCATCTGTGAAGCTGCTCTCTCTCAGGGTGGCTCCGAGAATCCAGGGCAATGACCACCACAACAGTGTACAATCTCTCCCAGACAGACAGCACACACACTGTATTTAGGTGGGGAGAGTGTTGAGATAGAGTCTCCCTAGGTAACTCAGGCTGGCCTCAAACTAGCCATCCTTCTGCCTCAGCCTCTGGAGTCCTGGGATTATGGGTGAGCTGCCACGCCCATCTGTATTCTGCATTGGCTGAGAGTTCCACACTGCACAAAACACTCAGTAATTTTCACTGAACCTTCACTCCTATTCTGTAAGGTCAGTGATACTATTATTTTCTCAGAGCCGCCAACGTCAAGCCATCTGGCCAAGGTCATAAGGCTGTAAGTGCAGACTGGTAACTCTGCTCGGGCTGTGACTTCCTGATGCCCAGTGGGAGAACTGCAGAGCCCAGGACGCAGCCCCAATGTCCTAGAAGAAGGAGAGGTTTGACTCTGTGGACAGCTTGTTATGAGTCTATCAGCAGCAAGAACCAGATCATCTCGAGAGTTTGGGCCCAATCAGGTTCCCTGTCCATCGCTTCATCTTACCCCCCACCCTCATCCCCAACCCCCGACCAGACTGGGATGATGCGGCAGGACGCTTAGAGGTCTGGCCTCCCCCGCCAGCAGAGGCGCAGGTGCGCCTACAGCTACGCATGCGTAGCCCGCAGCCTCTGCAGAGCCCGCTGCAAACCTGCAGCCGGCGTGGGAAGAATCCTGTGAGTTACGGCTCGGGTCACGTGATGCGGAGAGCTGGCCAGATGAACAGGATGGTAAGCGGGAAAGAGGTTGGGGCTGAGCGCAGTTTATGAGGGAGCTGCCTGGAGGGTCCGAGAGTAAAAAAAAAAAAAAAAGCAAGAAATAGGAATGGGGTGAATTAGGGAGCGAAGCAACGCGCTGCCCTAAGTGCAGAGCGTGAGCCACTTCTCTCTGGGGCTTACACCTGCCTCGCTCTGCTTCAAAGCTGCATGGCCAGCTGCGTTCTTCTGTGCCCACTGCACCCTCTCCCCTGATTGCTGGACTATTACAGTCACCATTCGCTGCACCGTTTTAGGAACAATTTCTCTCTTAAAAAACGAAAACCATTTATTTATTCATTCGTGTGTGTGTGTGTGTGTGTGTGTGTGTGTGTGTGTGTTGTGTTGTATGTGTCCTCGCAGGTGCACTTGTGGAGTTCAGAAGATAGCTTGTGTGAACTGATTTAATCTTCCACCTTGTGAGATGTAGGAATCAAAAAGGTCAGCAGACGCGGCCGCAAAGCCTTTACCCACTGAGCGCCATCTCTCTGGCCCAGGAGCAGTCTCTAAAGTCAACGGGAGAGGGCTGGAGAGACGGCCCAGCAGTCAACAGCATGTGCTGGAAGGCCCGGGTTTGATACCCAGCACCCCCACACCAGCCCACAAACCTCTGGAAGTCCAGTTCCAGGGGATCTGATGACTTTCAGCCTCCTCTGACTCCTGTGTGTACATGGTGCACACGTGTGCACTCAGACACGTACACATAAAATAAATGTTTTAAGACGGAAAAAGTGATGTGTCGGCCTTGTCACCACCCATCCACACAGAGACCTGCAGAGAAGAGCTGGGCCTGTGGCACTTGGGGCTGGGACTTTGCCCTCAGGCTGACAGAGTGTGTGTGTGTGTGTGTGTGTGTGTGTGTGTGTGTGTGTGTGTGTGTATGCTTTGCCTAAGGGAACAATTCATATTCAGATCCAGGCAGTGATTTCCACAGAGATCGTAGAAGAAATTATACAACACCTCTGGGTGTTTAAATGCTACAATAGATGGGTAGAGGGCAGGTAGGCAGGGTCTCATACTACCTAGGGCTGGCCTTGAACTTTCTATGCAGGAATGTTGAACTTGAACTCTGGAGCCTCCTGCCTTCACCTCCCAAGTGCTGGTATTATCAGTGTGGACCACCACATCCAGGCGTGCAATGGGATTTGTAGATTTTTTTTTTTTTTTTACTTTGGAGCTGAGGACCAAACCCCGGGCCTTGTGCTTGCTAGGCAAGCACTCTACCACTGAGCTAAATCCCAAACCCTAGATTTTTTTTAAAAAGCATTTAATTAGCCGGGCGGTGGTGGCACATGCCTTTAATCCCAGCACTCGGGAGGCAGAGGCAGGCAGATCTCTGTGAGTTCGAGGCCAGCCTGGTCTACAGAGCGAGTTCCAGAACAGCCTACACAAAGGCTACACAAAGAAACCCTGTCTCCAAAAAAAAAAAAAAAAAAAAAAAAAAAAAGCATTTAATTCTGTGTGTGTGTGTGTGTGTGTGTGTGTGTGTGTGTGTATGGTTCTGTGCGTGTGAGTGCAGGTGCCCTCAGAGGCCAGAGGAATCGGATTCCCCTGGATCTGGGGTTATAGTTAAGTGTGAGCCACCTGATGTAGGTGCTGGGAGCCAACCTTAGGGTCCTCTGCAAAACCGGTAACTGATTTCAACTGCTGAGCCATCCCCGTAACCCCTGCAATGGGAACATGTGCAAGATCCCCCAGCCCTGTACCCCTCAAATTAGAATGCTGATACCACTCTGGGGCAAACACAGCCTATCAGAGGGTCACATTCATCCCCAGGCTACCTGCTTTAAAACTCAGGGAATCCAAAGGAAGAGGTTGGAGTCACCCACAGGAAGAGAAGCCACAGTCACTGATGTACCCCATTCCCACAGCGCCCCCTGGTGGGCACCGCTTTGCAGAAGGGTGAGGAGTGGCGGTCTCACACCAAGCAGGATCTTGGGGGGGGGACACAGGAGCGGTCCCTCTGCTCAGCCTGCTCTGGGCAGTGGATAGAGACAGTGGGCCAGCGCTTTGCATGCACTGAGGACTACGACTAAGACATAGGCAGCTCATTGCCTGGACAGGCAAGGCCCGTGGCCCTGAGACAACCCAGGAACAAGGGGAGGCGCCACACGTTAGAAGTCTCAGTGGACTCTACAGAGCCTGCTTGGAGCTGTTTTTATCTGGTTTGGAAAACTTGGCAGGTTTTACACCTTGGGTCTCAGAGAACAGTTCATGCTTTTATATAGATGAAGCTGTGGTTGAGTCCCTGAGGAAGCTTGCACTCCAAGGGAGGAAATTGGTTTGTTTTGTTCTTCTGTGTTTTATTTCTGGCCAGTTTAAAATGACCCTGGACACTGAGAGAAGAAGTGAAATCTAATCAATAATTAATAGCAATTAATAAAATAATCATTGTTTTTGTTGTTGGAGATGGGGTTTCTCTGTGTACCCCTGACTGCCCTGGAACTGGCCCTGTAGACCAGGCTGGCCTTGAACTCACAGAGATCCGCCTGCCTCTGCCTCCCAAGTGCTGGGATCAAAGGCGCGTGCCGCCGCCGCCACCACCACCACCACCACACACACACACACACACACACACACACACACACACACACACCGGTTTATTTATTCATTTAGTGTGTGTGTACACACCCACCATGGCAATCCGCAGCAGTCAGAGAACAACGTTCAGGAGTTGGTTTCCTTCCTTCAGCATACGAGACCTGAGAACCACACCCAGGTCATCAGGCTTGGTGCACAAACCTTACCCACTGAGCCATCTCACAGGCCCAAATTATTATTTATTTTTAACTTTTATTTTATCTGTATGAATGTTTTGCCTGGTGCTTGAGCAAGCCAGAAGAGGGCATCAGATCCCCTGAAACTAGAGTTACAGATGGTTGTGAGCCACCATGTGGGTGCTAGAGGCCTGGGCCTCTGGAAAGAGCAGCCAGTGCTCTTAACTGATAAGCCATTTCTTCAGCCCCTTTAAAATTTTTTGAGACAAGGTCTAACTGAGTAGCTCAGGCAGGCCTCACATTTGCAATCCTCCTGCCTCATCCTCTCAACTGCTGGCTTTACAGATGTGTACCTTCACTCCCAGCCAGGAATTATATTAAATTATTTTTCCTTTAATTTGTGGAGTTGGAGTTGGGAGACTGTCATTTTGTGGTAATGGAGATGGAACCCAGGACTTTGCACAAGTTTTACCACTGAGCACACAGCCTTAGCCGTGTGTGTGTGTGTGTGTGTGTGTGTCTGTGTGTCTGTGTGTGTGTGTCTGTGTGTGTGTGCGCGCGCGCTCATGCGCGCGCTATTTTTATTAAATGGACCAAGTCATTAGGACATAGCATAAGCCATTTGGTCCCACATCTTATTTTATTTTGTTGTTTTCTTTTTTCATTTTGTCCCGACTATTGTATGACCAGACTATTATTAGAAAGTCTCTTTGGGTCTAGGAGTGCTGTGGAAAAACAACTGAAACACGAGGCAGCCATGGTTGGGTACCTCCATAAAGGCTAAACATACCCTGTGTCCTTCGCAGTTTCTAGATTGTTTGGTGTGCAGTCTTTTCTTCGTGACTATTGTTACATTGTATTTTCCTTCCCCTCCACAAATGCCTTTTGTGTCGCCCCCAAGTTCCCGCCTAACTCTGACGTCAACAGTGCCCCTCCCCATCCTCTCAGGACCAGTCCTTGCATAATCCTGATTTGTTGCTGTGTAATAGATACATGCCTATGTATTGTTTTCACCTTGACAGTGACCTTCAGGAATCCAATACTGCCATGCCCACTTTGCAATCAGAAAACGGAAGTGTCAAGAACCAAGGGTCTTGCTGGTCACACAGGAAGTGGTTCAGGCCAGGTCATCATCATCATTGCTCTTATCTCCCCCTACCTCCCTCTCAGGAATGACAGAGAAAGCAAAAAGTGGAGATAACCACATATAGTAGGCCAGGCTCCTAATTTTGGTGCCCTTTTCTAGGGAGCCCCCAAATTATTGAAACTCCAGGAGCCCCAAAACCTGAACCTGCCTTGGCTCCGTGGGTCGCAGTGAGGATAGGTGGTGTTGTGTAACAGCTTCCTCTGAGACTGAAGCGTTCCATCCCGCAGGGAAGTTCCTCAAGCGGGAAGGAAAACAACTCAAAATAGCTTCAGGAAGTCCCTGAAAATGACCAGAATCACCAAGCCCCTCCCTGCCAGGGTAAGCAATAAAAGCCGGGAATCCCTGAGACTCTCTGAACGTTGCTACAAAGACTCTGAGAGGTGGAAAGCTGCCTGGAGACTCTGAGAACAGACCAGCGCTCTGGAGAAGCAGGAACCAGCGGAGCTGCTGGGAACAGATTTAGACCAGAGTCACTTGAAAAGGACACTCCTTCCTTTTGAGCAGCCTGCAGTGTGCCAGGCTTCCCAGCCTCTGTAAGCCGCCCCCCATACTGGGGTGAGCCTCGGTGATGCAGCTGTCTCCTGTAAGTAACCGTAATAAAACTCATCAGTTCAGGGCTGGAGAGATGGCTCAGGGGTTAAGAGTACTGCCTATTCTCCAAAAGGTCCTGAGTTCAATTCCCAGCACCTACATGGTGGCTCATAACTATCTGGTGCCCTCTTCTGGCCTGTAGGCATACATGCAGAACACTGTATACGTAATAAGTAATTTTAAAACAAACAAACAAACAAAAAAACAAAAAAACAAAACAAAACCCAGGTGGTGGTGGTGCACATCTTTAATTCCAGCACTCAGCAGAGGCAGGTGGATCTCTGTGAGTTTGAGGCCAGCCTGGGCTACAGAGTGAGTTCCAGGAAACAAAGCTACACAGAGAAACCCTGTCTCAAAAAACAAAATTACTTAATTAATTAAAAAAAACAAAACACCTCATTGGTTCGCCAAGTTGGACTTTGGTGGTGTCTGTACTTTGTCATGAGTTCCCTGTCTGGGGTGAGGAGATGTGTGTGTTACATCTGCCTTGGAGACATTGTGTTACACAGCAGTGTCCCCCCCACCCCCATCCCCACCCCGTTAGATCCAGAAGCATCGCTGTAGACCAGGATCATTTGACACTCCTGATCCTCTCTTTGGCATCCCAGGCATCCTCGTCACCCGCCCCCTTCCCACTCCCCACCCCAGCACTGTGTCCTGAAAAGCGCTCAGCGCACAGAGGGAAGGAAGGTCCCTCCCAACAGCGCTAAACACAGGCTGCCTTCCTGACCCCCACGAGTTCCTGACTCCTCCGTGCTCCCTCCTTCCTCTGTCTCTGCTGTCCCCACCTCTGCTTTCCACACTCGCCCCTCCTCGACAGCAGCCATCTTCTCCCTCACTACTCACCCCAGAGTCGGGCAGAGATCTGGGGAGACAGATCCCTTAGCTCTCAGGGAGACAAGTGCTCTGGGTTTGCCTCTGCATTTTGACTGACCCTGGCCAGTTCTTTCTTCCTTCTAGAAAGGACTTCCTCCATTTGCACAGACCTGGGTTCTGGGGCTCCTTGTCCTGAGTTGTTTCTCTCCCTGACTCAGGAAAAGGCAGATTGGGAACATTCCCAGGGACCATGCTCCTGGCCAGTACTCTTCCTCCCTACCCCTGCTTCACTGGCGGTGGCGTCTTAGGAGCCCGCCACTGAAGAGCAGGCCGGAGGCTTTGGGTCCCCATCTGGTTGTCCATTACTGGTGTCTTGCTGCCCCATGTGGATCCCATCCTGCTCTGATGCTGTCCTCCTAATCCCCAGGACACTCCCTTCTTTCTAGGCTGTGACATAATCCCCCCTTGAACTCATCACAGCCTCGCCCTGGGTCCCCAGAGTCGTGCTAGAGCAGATGTTTGGTTCCCAGAGCAAAAAATAGCAGTTAGAGAACAGAATGGATTCCCAACAATCTGAAGACATCTGTTTGCTACATCCCACCCTGGGGCTTACCACGCCTTCAGCAGCATCAACAGAGCTGTTCTGTACATTTAAAACTGCTTCTCAGCCAGGATTCACTGAGAGCCTCGGAATAGTCCTACAACCTCAACTTCCTGTGCTGAGCCCCGTGGAGGAGGAGGAGGGAAGGAGGCTGAATCCTAGGTCAGGCCCATTTCCTTCCCTGAGTGTTTTCTTCACTTGCTTTATTTATTTATTTATTTTGGTGTGTGTGTGTGTGTGTGTGTGTGTGTGTGTGTGTGTGTTCACATACGTACACATGTGGGGTGGCATGTGCATTTGGAAGCCAGCGATTGATGTCCTGTCTTCCTCCTTACTGGTTTGACATAGGGTCTCTTACTAAACCTGGAGCTCACTCACCAACTTGAACAGACTGGCTGGTCGTCAAGCTCTAGGAACCGTCCTGTCTCCACCTCCCCCGCACTGGGATTCGAGGCCTGCCTCACAGAGGGCACCTTCCATTCTTTTCCTTTTGAGATCTCACTGTATAGCCCTGGTTGGCCTGGAAATTTGAATGTAGACAAAGGCTGGCCTCAAACTCACTGGATTAAAGGAATGCACTTCCATACTCTGTTCTGAACCCAAGGTGGGTGTTGGGAACCCTACCTCAGGCCCTCATACTTACCAGCAAACACTTTACTGACAGTCATCCCCCAGACTCTGCTTATGTATTCATTGTGTATGTGACAGGTCTTACCATACAGCCTGGGGTAGCAGAGAGCTCCAGATCCTCCTGCCTCTGCCTCCAGGAGTGCTGGAATGATGGGCATGAGTATCTTTTTTTAGTTTTTGTTTGTTTGGCTGGCTAGTGGGTTGGTTGGGTTCTTTTGTTTTGAGACAGAATTTCACCATGCAGCCCTGGCTGACCAGAACTCACTATGTAAAGCAGGCTAGCCTTGAACTGCTTTCTTCCTTTAAAAAAAAATTTTTTTTTTTAAATTTATGTGTATGAGTGTTGAGAGATGCTCAACAGTCAACAGCACTGGCTGCTCTTCCAGATGACCCAGATTCAGTTCCCAGCACCCACACGGCAGCTCACAACATCTGTAACTCTAAGATCTAGCACCCTCACACAGACATACATGTAGGCAAAACACAAATGCACATGAAATAAAAATAAACTATTTTTTTAATGTATGTATATGAGTATTTTACTCACATGTATGTCTGTGTATCATGTGCATCCTAGAATTGGAGTTACGGAGCCCCACGTGAGTGCTGGGAATCAAACCCAGGTCCTCTACAAGAACAAGAAGTACTCTTAACTGCAGAGCCGGCTCTCCAGCCCCCTGGTCTGGTTTCCTGAGAACTGTGACTAGATGCTCTGATGTCGCATGCCCATCTCCATTTTCATTCTGAGGTCTCCCCTTTCTGCACAGCAAGGAGAACTCCAGAATGCCGTGTGATTAGACCACAGTGAGGTTGAGTTTCTTCTGTGTATTTCTTTTCTTTTCTTTTCTTTTCGCAGATAATAAAAATTCAATGGAAAATAGTTAAATCTATACTCAGAACTAAAGTAATCCAAGTTGGCGTCGAACTTTTGATTCTCCTGCCTCAGTCTCCCAAGTGCTGGGACTGTATTTAAGATTTATTTTGTTATTGTGTGTGTCGTACTAAGCACACACTTTATCCATTGCTGACCTGTATTCCCAGATAAAACTTTCTTTTTGGTGCCGGAGTTCAAACCCAGGTCTAAACACACACTCTACCACTGGGCACACCTCCAGGCTAAGGGGGAAGCAGCTATGACTTAGATATGGTGAATACACTCCACACCCAGCATTTGGGAGATGAACTCAGGAAGATTAAGAGTTCAAAGACAACCTTGGCTACCTAGTGAGTTCAAGCCTGGGCTACACAAAACCTTGTCTGAACACACAAACTAAATAATAAAATATAAGCAGCTATAACATTAGGATGACTATAAGACAGCTTCTGTCTGTTAAAAACTCATAGGTATCTTTCATTGTGCTGTCTGGTCCTAAATGGGTGGATGGATACTGAGGGTGATTGAGAAGTCTAGAGAGGACATCTGACATCTCCACTCTTTACAGAGAGGCAGGGGAGGGAGGAGGAAGCTAGCGTGCCCCTGGAGCCAGATCAGCGTCCTCTTTCTTCTCACAGACTGTCCAGACGAAGGCTGACCCCGCCGCCTGCCGGTAGCAGGAGGAACAGCAGGAGCCTGAGGGCTTCATCTCCGCCGATTGGGAACTTCTGAGCTAAGCAGGGTCTCAGGTTCCACCGCGCCTCGCACTCAGTCCTTGGCTTACGTTTTTTACTGTTGTTAATCAACCCACTTATTGCAGGCTGGGGATGTCTCAGGTGGTCGCATTTCTCCTGGTCCTTCAATTCCTTCAGTCGTCTGGAGGCTGACTTGATGTGACTGCAGAAGTGGTGATGTAGGTCCCGGTCCCCACCAGCCACCATTTCCACGCAGACCCTCGGAAACAGACCGTCTGTCTTCTCTTACCAGAGAAGAGGCACCTGTGTACTTGGCTTGCTGGCCAATTTCGGTTTTCTTCAACGTTTTCCAGAAGGAGGCACCACGACTGGCCCTATAATTTTCTGCAGTCCTTCTTGGTGTATTTCGCCATGTCACTGGGACACAAGAGAAAACCTGTGACATTTCTTTATCTGAGTCTGGCTTATTCTGGATAACAGGATGATCTCCATTCTGTTCCATTTGCTCTCCAGTTCCATTGCGTCACCTGCAAAGATGATTTTGTTCTTTACGGCTGAATAAAAGTTCATGGTGGGGGCTGGCGAGATGACTCCGCAGGTGAAGGAGCCGTTTTCATTCATTAACAGACGCTTGGGCAGTCGAGGGGAGAGAGGAGGGATTCTGGGGGCGGGGGACATCGAGATCATGATGGGACTGGTGGAGACCATGACTGGTGGCTGAGGAGGCCCCATGGGTAAGGGAGACAGTTGTTTAGCCCGAACTGTTTGGGGGGCACCCAGGCCGGGGATCGGGAACCATACCTGGTGCATGGGCAGGCTTTTGGGAGTCCGGTGCCTTCCGTGTGGCAGGGAGGGGCTTGGACCTGCCTGGGCTCGGTGTGCCGGGCTGGTGTGCCGGCTCTGCTGACTCCGCATGGGAGACCTTGATTTGCAGGATGTGGGCATGCAGGGTGGGAGGAGGGAGGAGGTGGGATCAGTGGGTGGTATGTAGGGTTAGTAGAAAATGTTCTTTCTTTCTTTCTTTCTTTCTTTCTTTCTTTCTTTCTTTCTTTCTTTCTTCCTTCCTTCCTTCCTTCCTCCCTCCCTCCCTCCCTCCCTCCCTCCCTCCCTCCCTCTCTCTCTCTCTCTCTCTCTCTCTCTTTCTTGATAGGGTTTCTCTGTGTAGTTTTCATGCCTTTCCTGGAACTCGCTCTGTAGACCAGGCTGGCCTCGAACTCACAGTGATGAGTGCTGGGATTAAAGGAGTGCGCCACCACTGCCTGGCAAGTAGAAAATTTCTTAATGAAAAAACAGACAGACACTGGGTCGGCTCTATACCTCTTATTGTGAATTGTGCTGCAATAAACAGGGACACACAGGTATCTCTGTGGCGTGCTGACTTAAACTCCGTCAGGTAATACAGATTTATTACTACTAATTTTAGCTTTTGAAAATATTAGTTCACCAAGACAGTTTGGCAGGTTCTGGCACTTCATGCCAACACGGACCCATGTGGTAGAGGGAGAGAACCGACTCCTGCAAGTTGTCCTCTGATGTAGACACTGGTGCCATGGCATGTGCGTGACCACACAAGTACACACACAAAATAAGTAAATAAATAACTTTTATAAAGAAAAACATTGTGCTAGCTGTTACAGGTGAAGCTTGGTCATATGGTTTCTTTTTTAATTTTTAATTTTTTTTTCAAGACAGGGTTTCTCTGTGTAGCTTTGTGCCTTTCCTGGAACTCGCTTTGGAGACCAGGCTGGCCTCGAACTCACAGAGATCTGCCTGCCTCTGCCTCCCAAGTGCTGGGATTAAAGGCGTGCACCACCCCTGCCCGGCTAATTTTTAATTTTTGATTGGGTGTAGTGGCATGACTTTAATCCCAGCACTCAGGAGGCAGAAGCAGGTAGATCCCTGAGTTTGAGGCCAGCCTGGTCGACAGAGTGAGTTCCAGGACAGCCAGGGCTACACAGAGAGACCTTGTCTTGAAAAAACAAAACAAAGAGTAACTTTTATGTGTATGGGTGTTTTGTCTAAATGTGAGTCTGTGAACCACTTGTCCGGCACCCAGGGAAAATGGAAGAGGGTATTGGACCCCCTGGAACTGGAGTTACAGTCCATGTAGGTGATGGGACTTGAACCCAGGACCAAAAGAGCAGCCAGGGCTCTTAACCACTGAGCCACCTCTCCAGCTAGCAGTTACACAACTTTGGCCTAGTATTCACGACCCAGGTTCGTGTCTCCAGCACTGCATTATGCATATGCACATGCCTGTGTATGAATGAATATATATTGCACTAGATAATTATCAATGCTTGCCGCTCCCTTAAATTTTACACCCTAAATGTTAGGTACCTCCCTTGCTTCCTTTTCCTACAGCTTCACTCAGTATCTGTCTGTTTGTTTTTGGGACAGAGTCCCATGTAGCCCAGGCTAGCCTGAAACTCACCATGTACTTGAGGATGACTTGAACTCCTGATCCTCTTGTCTCCACCTGGGATTACCGACCTGAGCCATCTTGCCTGACTCTCCCATGGCTATAAACTTCTGAAGCCTGGACTGGTCACTGTCACCCTCATGTACTGTATGCCAGCACTGTCACCTCATCAGAGGGCCTTCCCTCTGCCATGCAGCCATCAGCAAAAATCCCTGTCCCTTGCCTTTTCTGTCTAGGTCAGGCAGCTTTGCCAACAGGTCAGCGTCCCGCAGCCTCAGTCAGCTGTTAAGTAAGGAGGCGTACAATGAATGCACAGTTACAAGAGCTGTTGCTGTCTTTAGCCGGAATCTCACTCTGTATCCCATCCTCCTGCCTCAGCCTCCTCAGTGCTGGGGTTACAGGGGCAGTCTAGGCCAGCTCTGGCTGCTATGGGAACTCGGCTGACCCGGGTAAGTGGATACATCTGGGGTCACGGGAATGAAAGACCTGGAAGGCCTCTGCCCCAGTTCCTATCCATGCAAGCTGCTGTGTCCATACCCTAACAAGTCCTAAGTCACTGTTGCTAAAACTCCTGTCCTGGCAGGCAGATCTCTGTGAGTTTGAGGCCAGCCTGGGCTACAGAGTGATTCCCAGGACAGGCTCCAAAGCTACACAGAGAAACCCTGTCTCAAAAAACCAAAACCAAAAACAAAAAACCAAAAACAAAAAACAAAAACAAAAAACAAAACTCCAAAGCGATGGCTCCCTCCCCTCAAGGTCCCAATGACAAACCAAGGTGTGAGGCCACCAAAGCTCCCCCTGGGCACCACTGATGAATTTACCTGGCTTACTTACAGAACACATTTGAGTGTGGTGGTCCTCCCCGACAAAAGGGCCTCGGTGGAACCTCTTTGCCCAGCATGTGTGGTTTTCCCATAGCCACAGAGATGAAGTGCCCTCCCAGTTCCTCCGTGCCCATGTACCCTAGTCCCTCCCCAAGGCCAAGTGCAATAGAGCAGAATTGCACACAGCTGGTTGGGAGTGAGGGCCCCCTCTGTGATGACTTTGTGAGCAGGCCCAGATGAACACCTGAAGAATGGATGAGCGCTAGATCCACGTGTCAGTGGACACCCCATGACAGAGCACTCCTTCACCTCCCTTTGTGGACGGAAGAAAGCTGAGATGCGTGAAGGGGTCCTCTCCTCACTGTTCCCCAGCTGATAACTTTGGAGCGATGGTGCAATCTGAGGTGAACTGTGCTCCTAAGAGCCGTGCTTTACTATATAGAATATTTACTGAAATCATAACTGTTTAAAAGATTGCCATTGCTTCTGTGCAGACACTAGAGCCATGGATCAGAGGGACAAGCTGCTGGGAGGCTTTGCAGTGGTGTGGATGACTAGCTGGAGGAGCCCAGGACGAGACAGCAGTGGTGGACATGCAAGAGTTCGTTCTTCGGGGGAGGAAAGGAAGCCTGCGGCTGAAGTGTGTACCTATGCGTGGACCCACTCCCACACTGGGGTCTGAGACGGGTGACCTCCAGAGAAGCTGCACCTCCAGGCCCCTGCCCTTTGACCCTAGTTACAGCCCTTCTGTGGCCAGACCAAGCTACCACCAGGGGGCAGTGGACACCTTCCTGGTCTGTGAGGCAGCCTGAAGTTGGACACTGGAGTAGGAAAGAACGAGCCCAAGGGATCCAGCAGCTGTCCCCAGGGATGCTGCTGACGCCTGGTTACCAGGTGGCCTCAGCCCCAAGACCATTCTTTGATGAAGGACATATAGGAGGGGAAGGATCAGAAACTGAATCCTAAATCAAACCCTGGGCCCCTAGAATCTGAAAATCTGGGCTCTAGTCTCTTATTTATTTATTGGATTTATTTACTTTACATGCATATGTGTGTGAGCCAGCTTGAGTGTATGTGCACTGTGTGTGTGCAGGAGCCTATGGAGGTCAGAAGAGGATGTCTGATCCCTGCAACTGGAGTTACAGGTGGTTATGAGCTGTCCAGTGTGGGTGCTGGGTGTGAAATAGATACAGCGCCTATGCAAGAACCCTGCATAAGCTACATAGCTGAGCCGTCTCTACAGCCTCCTTTTATTTATTTTTAATTACATCATTTTATTTATTTATTTTGTATGTGGTGTGTCTGCCCGTGTGGCTGAGCATGAGGGGTGTGCATCTTTGTGTGTGTGTGTGTGTGTGTGTGTGTGTGTGTGTGAGCATGAACGTGCATGCTTGTGTGTTTGCGCACGCGCAGGTCAGGAGTCGTTTGCTCCCCTCTGTCAAGTTCAGGTTGTGGGGCTTGGTAGAGGAGCCTTTACCCACTGAACCCTCTCGCTGGCCCAGGCTCTATTGTTTCCTGAGTTCCTTTTCTGCTTAGGATGTCGCCAGGCTCCCGACCATGGTCCGCAGGTCTGTCTGTGGGCAGCCCCCACTTCGCCTTCCTCCACCTTACCAGCGCCATGCTACCCAGCCTGCCTTGGGGGATGGCCAGGACTCCAGACTAGGGTCTGTCTCTCCCTCTCTCTACTCTCCTTTGGGCACCCTGAATGTCTCTGAGGGTGCGTCCTTGCTGGACCTCTGCTCTCCCTGTTTCTATCAGATGCTTCTCTTCCAAGTCAGTCTGGCTGGCTGATCCTTCAGCTCCTTTGGAGCATGGATTGAACACAGTCGTAAATGAATGAGAGAAGGCTTGGGCCGTAGCTCCGTGGTGCAGCACTTGTCTGCATGTGTGAGGACTTGGGTTCAATCCCTCAAGTCCCAGACATATATGCATAGTAACTAGCCAGATGTGGCAGTACACGCCCGCCTGTACTCCCAACACTCTGAAGGTGGAGGCAGGAGGATCAGGAATTTAAGGTCATCCTCCATCCTCCCCTGTATAGGGACTTTGGTACTAACCTGGGATACACGAGACCTTGAAAGAAAAAAAGATGGCGGTGGGGAACAAAGCCAGGGTGAACGCCACTGCTTGCCGTCAGAGTGAAAGGCCAACGGTGACAAATGTTGTCAGCAAGAATATGGAGCCACTGAAGTGACTGTGCGTCATTCGTGTGGGCGTGAAGTAGGACAGGCATTTTGAAAAAAAAAAAGTTTGGTGATTTCTAGTAATACAAATACTTCCTCTATGAACAAAAATTCCACTCTTGGCTACTTATGCAAGACAGATGAAAATGGGTGTTCATCATCAGACTTGTAGACACATAGTCACGGATTATTCATAGCTCCAAACCTAAATATCCATCAACAGGAGACTAGATCTATGTAGACACTGTAGTGTGTCCACAGAGTAGAATTCTAAAGCAATAAAAAGGAATGGACTACCAGCAGGCAACAGTATGCATTCCTCTCAGGAACAGTGTTGTGCAAAAGAGGCCAGACAGAACAAAGCAGGCAGGTGAGGTGGCCCACGCCTTTAATGCCAGCGGTCAGGAGGCAGAGGCAGAATGGAGCTCTGTGAGTTTGAGATCAGTCTGGTATACTTAGGGAGTTCTAGGCCAGCTAGGGCTACACAGAGAAACCCTGTCTCAAAAAATATGTAATAATAATAATGGTAATAATATTTCATTATTATTTAATCCTATTTATATGAACTTCTAGGACAACAAAATTGTTTTACTGTGATGAAAGTCAAAAGAGGGTTATCTCCAGGCATAGTTGCACATACCTTTAATGTCAGCACTCTGGAAGCTGATGCAGGTGGATCTCTGTGAGTTCAAAACCCGTCTAATCTACATAGCAAGTTCCAGAACATCCAGAAAGCCCATATTCCTTTTTTGTAATTAAAAAATGATTTTATGTATATTAGTGTTTTGCCTGCATGTATGTCTCTACACCACGCGTGTGCCTGGTGCCCATGGAAGCCAGAAGAGAGCATTGGATCACTTAGAACTAGAGTTACAAATGGTGATGGGCTGCCATGTAGATGCTGGGAGTTGAATCCAGGTCCTCTGGAAGAGCAGCCAGTGCTCGAGCCACTGAGCCTTTCTCTAGCTCCAAACTCTATTCTTAAAAACAAAAAAGTGATTATCTTTGAAGCAAAGCAGCCGTCAGGGAGAACTTTGGTTTCTGGTTTCTGGAAGTGTTTTGTATAAGCTGAGGAAATGACATGATGCACACACAAAAATGTACTCATGCACATGTGTGCACCATATACACATACAAACAGGTATCATGTAGCCCGGGCTAGTCTGGAACTCACTACACAGCCCAAGCTGGTCTCCAGCTTGCAGTGATCCTCCTGTCTCAGCTTCCCAAAATCTGTGCCCTTGCATCCAGCCCCAATCATCCCTTTGAGAAGGGCTGGGTGTCGTAGCACAGCTGGTCGAGAATTTGCCCAGCATGCTCACAGCCCTGGGTTTCACCCCGCACTGCTTACAGATGATTTGGCACCCAGCACTTGGGAGGTAGGGACAGGAGAATCAGCCTGGTTATCTGGAATGTTTGAAGCCAGCCTGAGCTACATGAACCCCTGACTCAAAAACAAACAAACACAAACAACAACAAATAAAAAACCAACCTGCCTTCTCCTACGGAAAGCCAGGCCTGTTTGTGAGGCAAACAAAAGAAAGAGAATGGGAACAGACAGACAAGCGTCTGACCTTGTTCCTGGGATCAGCCTCCGCCTTGCCAGAACCCTGAGGGGCCCGTCTTTCCCACTGGGAGCAGCCTCAGGGAGGAGCTCCACAAAGCAGGCCTTGGCAGCCTAGCTGGCACACCTGTGTGCGGTACAGCTTCTCTCCCTGATGGCCTGTTTTGCATGCCGCCTCCCCCCCATGCCAGCCTGCCTTGAGGTACACCCTCCTGGTCAGGGACTCAAGGTCCTGCCTGCATTCAAACTGCCAGAATTAGCATCTGGTCAGGCTGGAGCTCGGTGGTGGAGTGCTTGCCTCGTGTAGGGGAGTTCCTGGCTTCTGTCTCAACACTGCACCCCCAGATTAGACTCCAGCACCTGCACCCGTGAGTTGTTGACAGTGACTGGCCCAGGCTCCTCTTGTGAGGAGCTCAGGTGGACTTCGGGCTCCATTTACAGAAACCAGAGTCCAGAATGACCAGTCACCCAAGGACAGCTGATGGGCTCCTGGGTGCCAGAGAGAGATGATTTCTAGTCTCTGCAACTCTTTGAAGGTCCAGGGAGACACCCAACAGGGCCCCAGGGGAATTGCTGCTCTAAGGTCAGAGGCACTTCTGAGCAGGAAGAAGGTAGGCAGCCCCTGGGGAAGGCTGTTGACTGAGAAGCTGAAACACTGGAGGTCTGCGTGGTTTCAGTGTGATGGGCTAGGGAGGGGCCATAAGCCTGCATTGTCAAGTCAGTTTCCACACCCATTAAATGGATGAGTTTTGTCCCACCAGGCAGGGCCTAGGAGCCTGGTTGGAACACCGGCTTCCCGACTGCCCACTCTTGTGACTCATTCCTCTTCTCTCAGCATTAATGTCTTCATCTGCAAAACAGGACTGGTGTAGAGTAACAGCACGTCTGAGAACCAGCGAGATGGCTCAGCGGTTCGGAGCATGGCTGCTCTTCCAGAGGACCTGGGTTTGGTTCCTAGCACCCACGTGGCAGCTCACAACCATCTGTAACTGCAGTCCCAGGGGATGTGACATCACCTTCTGACCTTTGAAGGAACCAGGCACCGTGTGGAGCACACACATACATGCAGACCAAACACTCATATACATAAAATAACTCTAAAAACCAAACCAAAAACAAACAAAACCTAAGTCTCTCTCTCTTTTTTTTTCCCTAGAGCTGAGGACCCAACCCAGGGCCTTGCGCCTGTTAGGCACGCGCTCTACCACTGAGCTAAATCCCCAACCCCCAAAATCTAAGTCTCAAAGCCTGACCCTTTTTGGTGCCTGGAGGCTGCTCAGTGTCAAACCCACGCCAGTGTGTCATGGTCAGTCACTGTGGGACTGGTCTCTTAGTAAAATGCATAGCATCCCGTGCATTTCCAATACAACAATGCAAATACCATGCTCTCCAGTGCATGTTCACCCGCAACAGTAACAACCAAAACAGCTCTGAGAAGCCATTTCTAAAGGTCTCCCGGAGAAGATGTTACTCCAGCCTCCTCACCCGAGCCTCCCTTACAAGTGTGACTGGTGCAGTGGGTGACGGGCTGAATCCAGCCTGCTGCACTTGCCAAGCCAGCTGGGGCCCGGGACCAGGCTGGCCCAGATTCTTGGCACTGAATTTCCCGGTTCTCACAGAGACATCATGTGGGGGAAGGGTGGTCTACCCTTGCCAGCTTCCTAGTCCTGGATCCCCAACCAGTCCACACTGGGGCTGGGGGCTCTTCCTGCCTCCTCTCTCACTTCCCATTCTCCCTGTAACTCCCTAAGATAGTGTCCCTCCAGTCACCTGGGACACTTGGTGCTAGGGATATATTTTTTAGAGTTTAAGATTGTCCTCATTCTCTGAAGAAAGCCCAGAGGACAGAAATCAGCAAGACCAAAGGAATAGAGGAAGGAGGGCCAGGATGGCAGAAGAGCCCCGCCTGCCCCGGGAGCTCAGCCCAGCCTTACCACAAGATTAGTCACCCGCCCAGAGGGCTGGGCAGGGCTGGTAGCGCTGCCATTCTGGAAGGCTCTGAGTCACCGCCTGGTGAGGGACAGCTGTGGCCCAGCAGGAAACCAAGGCTAAAGTGGAAGAGGAGTGTGGGGTGTGGGTTGATGGGGCCTGAGCCCCGACCCCTGAGGGGGGAAGGAACTGGGAGGGGCTGCCCAGTGCCGGTGGGCTTGGCAGCACCCAGCTCCCAGGGCCCACCACGACTCAGGACCCGCTGCGTCTCAGGTGGTGAGTGGTAAGATTTGTGCCTAAGGCACGGGGACCCGCAGAAGGACTTTGTGACTAAGAGACACAAGACAGTGCGTGGGAAGTGCCTGAGGAACACTGGCGGCTCCGTCGCCTCAGAAAGAGGTGTAGCCCGGCAGTGTCACTTCTAGAACTCTATTCTCAGAAATAGTTAGGAAACTGGGCACTGTGCCACACATCTCTAATCCCGGGATTTGAGAGGTGGAGGCCCGAGGATCAAGAGTTCAAAGTCATATTCATTCCATAGTGAATTTGAGGTGAGCCTGGGCTACAAAGTGAGACCCCGTCTTAAAAAGCGGAAGTGGGGCAGGTGGGTGGGTAGCTCACTTGGTGGAAGGCTTGCCTACCATGCAGGAAGACCTGGGTTCAGCTGCCAATGCCACATGAGACTGGGCTTGAGATGCATGTCTGTGATCACTTGGGAATGAAAACAGGATGGGCCTAGCCGTGGTGGCGCACGCCTTTAATCCCAGCACTGGGAGGCAGAGGCAGGCGGAGCTCTGTGAGTTCGAGGCCAGCCTGGTCTACAGAGTGAGAACCAGGAAAGGCACAAAACTACACAGAGAAACCCCATCTCGAAACGCCCCCCAAAAAAGAAAGAAAGAAAGAAAGAAAGAAAGAAAGAAAGAAAGAAAGAAAGAAAGAAAGAAAGAAAGAAAGAAAAGAAAAGAAAACAGGATGGTCTGGAGTTCACTGTCGTCTCCCTCAGCTGTACAGTGAGTTTGAGGACAGTCCGGGCTACGTGCAGTTCTGCCCTCCCCACAAAAATCAGCAGATGAATAGCCATCAATATGGAAAGTGTTCCTGTGACACGTGGACTTGGTATAGTGGGAAGAGAGTTCTATGTCGGACCTGAGAAGTGGATGAGGGGGTAGAACTGGGCATAAAGGTAGAAGGTGTGGGGCTGGAGAGATGGCTCAGTGGTTAGGAGCACTGACTGGACCTGGGTTCATTTCCCAGCACCACATGGCGACTAACAACAGTCTGTAACTCCAAGATCTGACACCCTCACACAGACATACGTGCAGGCAAAACACCAATGGAAATAAAAAAGAAATTTAAAAAAAAAAGGTAAGAGGTGAGAGATCTGTCTGGTGCAGCCAGAGCTGTGTGAAGTGGGGGTCTCCTCTCTCTCCTCCAAGTCGGGTCTTTTGCTTTTGTTGTTGTCTTTTTTTTTTTTTTCTTTTCTTTTCTTGTTTTTTCAAGACAGGGTTTCTCTGTGTAGTTTTTGGTGCCTGTTCTAGATCTTGCTCCATAGCCCAGGCTGGCCTCGAACTCACAGAGATCCACCCGCCTCTGCGTCCCGAGTGCTGGGATTAAAGGCGTGCGCCACCACTGCCCTGCTTGTTTTGTTTTTTTGAGACAAGGTTTCTCTGTGTAGCCTTGGCTGTCCCAGAACTCAGTATGTAGACCAGGTTAGCCTTGAACTAACAGAGATCCTCCTGCCTCTGCCACCCAAGTGCTGGGATTAAAGGCATGTGCCACCACCAATGGGCTTCCGATTCTGGTCTTAAATACAGGAGCCAAGAATGTGCTGTACCTCTGAGCTGCATCCCAACACTTCGGCCCTTATTTGCTTTGAAACTTCAGACACATCACAGCATCCTTGAGCCTGTTTTGTCTTCCAGAAGATGTAGGCCCTCAAGTGGTGGTGGAGATTCAGTGAGGCAATGGAATTCAAAGATTCAGTGGGATGGGAACCCAGTGCCCCGTGCAGCAAGAGCTGCCCAGTGTGGGAGCTAAGGTCGGATTGTCTTTGTCCTCATGCCATCCTTACTCTCTCAGCACCAGCTGCCCCTTCAGCAACTCCCTGCCGGACTTCTGTGTTGTTGGCTCTAATCAGGAAACCACGACCTGGGAAGGTAGTGAGTCTCCCGTTCCTGGAGTTATGCAAACAGACGCTATTGGCAGAGACTTGTTTTGCTGTCAAGTGAGGTGGACATGACTGGTAGCGTCACTAACACAGGTCTCCAGGGTTACTGGGTTCCAGGGGCAAGCAGGCGTCAGATGGCCAATGGTTTGTGCACTGGGGGCACCCAGTCAATCTTGTTATGATGTCCCATGCAGTGAGGGCAGTTCTAGTCCTCAGAGAGGATGCTCTAGTTACACAGATAACCACGCACACAAAACCTTGGAATGTGCTGACTGTCACGAAGGAAGTTGAGAGTGCTGGGAGAGCCATGATGGTGGGCCCAGCCTAACTCAGGCTCTCGGGTAAAGGAACGTTTTTTTTTTTTTTTTTTTTTTTTTTTTTTCTGAGGTGGTGGGAGGGGCAAACCGGGGGAGGGGGGAGGCCTGGCTAATGTGTAAGCCCTAAGCAGGACCGGTTTGAAGATGTGAAAGTTCAGGGTGGCTGGGGAAGGGGGAAGGGAAGCAGGACAAGGGGTAGGGAGGCTGGGGCTAGTGATTGGCTTAGGGGTAAAGTTGGTAGCTGCTGTCTCCAGAGCCCACACGGTGGAGGAAGAAGAGAAGAGAGAATAGACTTTTTTTTTTCTTTGAGACAGGGTTTCTCTGTGTAGCCTTGGCTGTCCTGAACTCACTTTGTAGACCAGGTTGGCCTCGAACTCACAGAGATCCTCCTGCCTCTGCCTCTGGAGTGCTGGATTAATGCCGTGCACCACCACCTCTTGAAAGTTTGAAATCCACATTATTGCTGTTCCCGCCCTCCCCTGCCAAACAAAATAAACAAATAAATAAATGTAAAAAGCTTTTTTTTTTTTTTTTTAAAGAAGAAATTCCCTTTTAAAGAAAGAATTCCCTGAATGTCACATTTAGGAATCTGGCCTCATCTCAAGGACCGGAGGTGGAGAACATGACCATGTTTGTGTTTTAGAAGAATCCGTGTGAGTGTCCAGTGAGAACAAAAGGTAGGCGGTCAGCAGGCAGGCCACCCTGGGCTGGGCAGTTGCTGGACCCTGCAGGAGGGACAGTTGCCCCACTGAAGGAAGAGAAGGGAGTCCACAGAGACCAGGTGATGGGTGGAACAGGCTGTGAGCTGCAGCCCCTCCCACTGCCCAAGGGGGAGGCCTGGGCCCAGTGCCAGGGTCCCTTCCGTGCCACAGGGCATGCCAACCGGGTAAACAGAGGTGGACACATGATATCCCTTAAAAACAAAATCTCATTCATCCTCACCCCCTGCAGTTTAGTGGAGGTGTTTTGTTTTTTTTTCTCCTCCTCTATTTCAAGTCTGACAGGTTTGTGGGGCAAGCAGAACTGGGGCTTGGAGCCAGCCTGGAGGGAGAGGACCCTGGGGGGTGAAGGCCCTTCCTTCTTCCCATAGGACAAGGAAGGGTGCTGGATGAGTCCCTCCTGGAAACCCCAGAGAAATGCTTGCCCTGTTCTGGGCTTCAGTCCAGGCTCTGGCTCCAGCCTTCTGGACCCTCCCTTTCAAAGTAAAGGCTCATTCTTCACCTTCAGGTTGCTGTTTCCAAATGTGCTTTAGGGTGGGGCTGGGCGGGGCAGCCCTGCTGAGTGGCAGGTTGGCAGAAGCCACTTCCTGACAGAGGACTGGTAAGTCGAGGGCTGTAGGTGGCATTCTTTGTTTAGGAGGAGCAGACCCAGCTTGTGGGCAGCAGGGTTCCTTCCCTCCTTGCCCCAGATCCTGACATTCTTACCCTTTGTCCACATTCCTGGAGTCACCAATGAAAAGGGAGGGGGGGGTCTGTTAAGCAGAGACAGCCTCTGGGTTGTAACAAAAGAGCATCTTGCAAGGCTGAGAAGGAGTTCTGTAGTCTCACTACAGAGAGTTCTTACAGAAGAAGGAGAAAAAAGAGCAGGGGCTGAGGAGATGGCTGAGGTGGTAAGCACCAAGACCCGGCGGAGTTCAGGTTCCCAGCACCCACCTGAATGAAGGCTGCAGGAGCCTGTGTGCGAACAGGACATGCATCTGTAATCCCAGCCATGGGAGGCAGAGACAGGCAGCCGGCCTAGCCAATCACAGAGCTTCAAGTACAGTGAGAGACCCTGTCTCAAAAAATAAGGTGGAGACTGGGGCTGACCTCTGGCCTCCACATGCAAAAACCCAGGGACGGTACATGTAAGGCACATTCACTCAACGTCCTACTAGAAAGAAAGCGGAAGGTAGGAATGAAAAGGCAAATGGACCAAGGGTGCAGGTAAGTAATAGAGGACTAACTAAGGGTCATGTCTGAGCCCCAGCGTGTCAAGAGAAAACACAAATGACCTCTGTCCTGTACATGCATGACAACACATTGCAGCTGGGTGGTGGTGGCGGCAGCGGCGAATCCCAGCACTCAGGAGGCAGAGCCAGGTGGATCTCTGTGAGTTCAAGGCCAGCCTGGACTACAGAGTGAGTTCCAGGAAAGGCTCAGAGCTACACAGAGAAACCCTGTCTCAAAAAAAAAAAAAAAAAAAAAAAAAAAAAAAAAAAAAAAAAAAAAAAAACCCAAAAAACAAAACAAAGAAAGAAAGAAAGAGAGAGAGAAAGAGAGAAAGAGAGAAAAGACGTTGCAGTCTGCTTCAATCTGGAAGGCAAAGGGCTGGGGAGCAACTCCACACACAGTCCGTGTCCAGCGCACAGGAGCCCGGGCTGTGTGCTCAGCACCGAGAAAAGAGTCATCTGGGAGAGGCACAAGGAAGGGGGGTGGGTGTGCAGGTGGGCAAAGGACAATGGTGTGAAGTATATGAAAATGTCATCACACCCATTATTTTTATACTTAGTACAAAAGTTAATGAAAAACAAAGAAATAAGAAGGTGAACATGAAAATGACCCCAGGCCATTGGGAAATTCTCTGCTGTCAACTTCCTGGAATCCATTATGCTGATGACTGTATTCATTTCTCTCTCTCTCTCTCTCTCTCTCTCTCTCTCTCTCTCTCTCTCTCTCTCTTATATAAAAAGGGAAGGGCTAAGGGAGAGCTCAGAGGGGGAATGCCGGCTTAGCATAAGCAAGGCCTCAGGTTCCCTCCCTAGCAGGAAAAAAAAAAGGCGAGGTGCAAATCTCTCCATTGCCTCCTAACCCAAAGGCCGTAACTGCTCTGACGATTAACACAGAGACGGCTAAGAGCCCTCAGAGAACTTTACGAGGTTCTCAGAACAAGCCCATCCTCCCAGCTCCAGCTACCTCCTCATCTGGTCCCACTCATCCAAGACAAGGCCCTTCCTCCCTTCCCCCTCCTGGAGGAAGTCTTGACACAACTATGTGGCCCCCAAGGGCCTAAGTGGACTCTGCCTTTTCCCACTGACATCCTTACCTCCCATACCTTTCTCACGTCTCCATGGACCTGTTCCAGAAACCGCCTGCAATCACAGCACTCAGGAGGCTGAGGCAGGGAGACTGCTCCAAGTTCTCAGCATGGCCTAAGCTACATAGTGAATTCTAAGCCAGTCAGGGCGATGTGAGACACTCCCCCATACACATCTCACACACACACACACACACACACACACACACACACACACACTCACACTACTGTTTTAGGCAATCCTGGGCTACACCACAAGTTCAAGGCCAATCTGAGATAAACTTAAAAACATCGAGGACTTGTCTCAAAAGGCCAAGGGCTGGGAATACATCAAACTGGTGACTGGTGACCTGCTTAGCAGGTACGAGGCTCTTGGTTTAATCCCCAGTACCACACACATATAAATCCAGTATAAGTGACGTATACTAGGGTGGGCTGTGGTGGTGCACACCTTAATCCCTGCACTCGGAAGGCAGGGGCAAGTGGGTCTCTGTGAATTCAAGGCCAGCCTGGTCTACAAAGCAAGTTCAAGGATAGCCAGGACTACACAGAGAAACCTAGTCTCGAAAAACAACCCCCCCCCCAAAAAAAAAAATAACTTATACTAAACCATCATTTTAGGGAGTTGGGGATTTAGCTCAGTGGTAGAGTGCACTTGCCTAGCAAGCATAAGGCCCTGGATTTGGTCTCTAGCATCTGGGGAGGGTACAACTGTTGTAGAACATTATTTTAAGGTGTGTTACTTTTTTTTTATGTTGCATTTATTTAACTCTGTGAAGCTGTGCCTGTCTAAAACACCTGATGGTCTAATAAAGAAATGAACGGTCAATAGCAAGGCAGGAGAAAGGATAGGTGGGGCTGGCAGGCAGAGAGAATAAATAGAAGGAGAAATCTGGGAGGTGAGGAAGAAGAAAAAGTAGCCAGAGAAGGAGGAGGACTTCAGGGGCCAGCCACCCAGCTACACAGCCACACAGCAAGCCACAGAGTAAGAAATAATGAAAAGTATACAGAAATAGAGAAAGGTAAAAGCCCACAGGCAAAAGACAGATGGGACAATTTAAGTTTAAGAAAAGCTGGTAAGAAACAAGCCAAGCTATAGGCTGGGGCATTTATAATGAAGAATAAGCCTCGGGGGCTGGAGAGATGACTCAGAGGTTAAGAGCAGTGACTGTTCTTCCAGAGGTCCTGAGTTCAATTCCCAGCAACCACATGGTGGCTCCCAACCATCTGTAATGAGATTTGGTGCCCTCTTCTGGCCTGCAGACATACATGCAGAATACTGTATACATAATAAATAAATCTTAAAAAAAAAATAAGCCTCTGTGTGTGTGTGTGTGATATATTTGGGAGCTGGGTGGCAGGTCTCCCAAAAGAGAAAAACAAAACAAAAAACCAACAGACAACAAAATGTTTATTTTGAATGCACATTTCATTAAGTTTGGGCAAGTGTATCTCTTGTTGTACCCCCCAGCCCCCAGAAAGACAGACCACTTCCATTCTCTGTTGCACCAGGAGCTCATTCACTGTTCTTTTTCTTTTTGTCAGGGTCTGTTATGTAGCCCTGGCTGTCTAGGAACTCGCTCTGTAGGCCAGGCTGCCTTAGACTCCCAGAGATCCGCCTGCCTCTGCCTCCTGAGTGCTGGGATCAAAGACATGTGCCAGCATGCCCAGCTACTTTTTTTCTTTACCGTCAATATTTGTGTGCATCAATGAATCTAAATTTCATAGGGACTGACCCCAAGAGTGGAAGTGACTATTCACATGAACAGCACCCTACGGTTTATAGAACCTTCCCACTTTTGAGGCCATAGAAGCTCAGGGTAGTTAAGTGACAGCAGACAGAGGTGTAAGGAAAGAGTCCTTGAGCCAGGGACCGGGCTTGTGTTCTGGGAAGTGTGTGTGTTCCAGGCTCTGGGCTTGGGTGCATCATGAAGGCCAGAGACAGGCCGCCAGGCCACCTTCTCCTGCACCTAGCCTAGGCCTCTAGCCTGGCTGAGGAGATGATTAGGGACCTGTTAGCTCTAGCTGTCCTTTCCCAGGTCAGCACGGGCCTTTCTAGGCTCTGTCGTTGAGGCTGAGGGAAGAGGATAAAATCAACATCCTTTGCTCTGGCAGCGCAGAGAACATGACACCTAGTGTCAGGAGTGTTGGTCTTGGCCCCACTGTGAGGCTCAGACAGAAGTCACTTTCCTTCCCTGGGCCTCCCCTGCACTAGGAAACCAGCAGTCCCGCCAGCTTGACTTCAATTCTTCTGATGACTGCCACCTGAATGAGACCGTCCTGTTTTTCACAGGTTTGGTCTTTGCTGACCTGTGTGCGGCCCACTCCCTGAATGTGCTTTCGTTAGTACCCTGCTGTCACAATTCTTGTTTTTCAACTTTCAGCTCTGGTACTATCCTTAAAGCACTTAAAACACAATGTTCTGGTCCCTCCCTCCGACTTCTGGAGGGCAGGGGCCGGAATGACATTTCTGTTTATCTAGAGGTGACTGACTGCCAGGCACTGTGCTAGGCCCTTGATCTCTTTTGACCCTCCCCACAAAGTATCATTATTCTCACTTGACAGGTGAGGCAACTGAGGCCCCATAAGGAATGCCACTTGTCCAGGGTCATAGAGGGTTGAGTAGCTTGGATTTCCTCATTGTTTCACTCAATATCTCAGTGTGTGTACGTGTGTGTGTGTGTGTGTGTGTGTGTGTGTGTGTGTGCGCGCACGTATAAGGTACCACAGGAACCAGAGCCTCCTGGCTCATGTTAGACAAGCATTATATACTACTGAATTACTGCAACTATTCCTTTGTTTGTTTGTTTTTCTGAGAAAACAGAGAAACAAGTTCCAGGCTGGCCTGGAACTCAGAGATCCACCCGCCTCTGCCTCCCAAGGGCTGGGATTAAAGACGTGTGCCGCTACTGCCTGGCTTAGTCACTGGTATTTTGAAAGAGGATCTTTCTATGTATCTCGGACTGGCCTCAAACTTGCTGTGCAGCTTACTTAGGCTGACCTCAAACTCGTACAGCTTATTTATGTGTGTTTTCTTGCATGAGTTTATGTGTCTCATGTGAGTGTAGGAGCCCGTGGAAGTCCAAAGAGGTAGTCAGATACCCTGGAACTGGAGTTACAGACATTGGAGCCACCTAACGTAGGTGCTGGGACCTGAACCCGCGTCCTCTGCTCTTAACCCTGTGCCATCTCCCCAGCCCCATTGCCTCCACCTCTCGACCTCCCTCCCTTCTTCCCCAGGGCAGGGATATTAGGCATGCACCACTCACTACGCTCTGCTTCACACACGGCATCTCGCGCAGGAAGTCTAGCAAATGAGCGTTTACCACAGCAGCTGAATGACTGGTGAGTGACTGAAAAGCATGACTGAGGGCCTGCATCATCTCAGTCCTTTCCCAACCTACCTCCTGCGGTGGTGACAAGTTCCAGAGACAGGTGCTGACTTAAAGGTAACTGTTAGGAGGCTCATTTGCTGAGGTCAGAGTTTAGTGAGAGCGGCTAATAACGGGGTGGAATGCACAGCAGTGTTGAGCCAAGAGCTGCAAGCAAGCAGCAACTAGCCAGCCCTGGTCGCACACACAGGGCATATCTGAACCAAGGCAGTCCAAGCTGACTGGTCTACTCGGCCTCCTCTACCAGCTTGGGAGGTCCAGAAACTGAAACATTTTCTTCTGGTGCTAGCGACCCACCCATGCCCAGCCCTGCAGTCCAAGTACCCAAAGTCCGAGGGCCCGGCTTTTCATTTCAGATAATCTTTTGCAAACTGTAAAGAGCCATTCCTGCTCGGCTCGGTCCGGCAAGCCGCCCTCGGAATGAAATGCCCACAGGCCTCGCCTGAGGAATGACCTCCTGGCGCTGAGGCCCCGATATCCCTTTCCTTCCCATGGTCCTCTGTCCTCCGCCCGTCTTTGTCCATCTCCCCTCCCCATCTGCCTCTATCTATTGTGCAAGATGGGCTGGCACACCTTCTGGGGCAGGTCCGATCAAGGCCAAGGGATTTCCCCAGTGCGGGCAGCTGCGGGCGAGATTGGGGGCGGGGGGCAAGAAGAGAGGAGCTGGAGGAATGCTGGATTCCCGCACGTCCGTCCAGGCGACCCTTTGCAGTCCCTGCATCCTCCTCGGCGTGAGGAGGGAGGGGAGACGCTCTGGCTGCAGTCCCCAGGGCGCCCCGTTTTCTGAGATGCCCCCAGCAGCCTCTTCTTCTCTGCTATCTGAATTTGACGCACACCCGGCGCGTCCGTCCCGGGTCTCCCTTCCGGGGATCTTCTCTTTGTCTAAGTCTCCCTTCTGTCTAGAGGTCCCCGCCCGCCCCCGGACCGGAGAGGAGGGCGTGGCTCTGCCGGGGGCGTGGCCTGGCCTGGCGGGGCGGGGCGGGGCGGGCAGCGGGGCCTGGGCGCCGGCTGGAGAGGCGGCAGCGGCCGGCGGGACGGACGCGGCGGGGATCGCGGTGGGAGCGGAGCGGAGCCCGGGCGGCTGCGGGGCTGCGGGGCTGCAGAGCTGCGGGAGCGGGGCCTGCGCACTCCATGGCGCCAGCGGCGTCCGTCTGAGTAGCGGGGGCGGATCCGGCCGCGGCTTCTCCTCGCCATGGGAGACGTGCTGTCCACACACCTGGATGACGCGCGGCGCCAGCACATCGCAGGTGAGGACCGCTCAGCGCCGCCGGCCTGGGGCTCCGCCGGGCACCCCGGGCCACGCCTCCGTCCTCGCGGGGCCGGGGAGGGGGTCTCCGAGCGCCAAGGCCCGGGGCGGGGCGGGAGCCGGCCAGACCCTTACCCTTCCTCCGAACTTGTTCCCTCCCAGTCTGGGCGGCCCTTCCAGGCCCTTAGGTGTGCCCTCTTCTCCCTTTGAGGAGCCCGAGACCCCGTTTCTCTGCTGGAACGTGCTTCTCTTGGAGCCCCTTCGGCCAAAACCCCGCACCTATACCCTAGATCGCGTGGCGGAGGGGTCGCACCCTCGTCTCCCCAGCAAGGTTCCCAGTCTACCCTCTGTTCCGGACTCTGCCACACACAGACAGAGCTTCCCGACTTCCCCGCTCAGCTGACCTGTCCCAGCCCCCCGTACACGTGGCTGAAGCTTACGGGGGATGGGCCCTTGGAGGGCCTGGGACCGCACGTGAAGAGTGGGGCTAAGGAGAGATGGGGTGCCCTAGAGGGGGCGGGTCCCTGGCCTGTTGAGTTGGCTCCAGCTCAGCAGAGTGCTGGCACTACTACAGCTTAGGGGGGCTGTTCGTGGCCAGAGCTGGCTACTTCAGGGCCAGTGTCCGGCCTCCCGGTACTGTCCTTCAGCCAGCCAGGCGCCCAACCTGTCACGGCATGGTGGACACTTCTCAAGAAGGAGTTGCTCCCAAGTCTGTGGAGGATTTCAGGATCCTGGGTTCATTATGGAGAATGAGAAATGGGACGAGAATCTCAGGCCGCCCCAAAACTCAGCTTGTATTGACCACACAGGCAGGTCAGGCCTGGCGGTTCTGGATGTAATTTCAGCATTTTTGCTCAGGTGTGTGATCTTGAACCAGTCTCTTTAATGTCCTAGAGCCTCCGTGTTATCTTAGAAAGGGGTCGGTGTTGACTTCTTAGTGAACATGGCTTAGTACAGGGCATGGGGGGGGGGCACTGAGACTCCGTGTGCCAGCAGTGGGGTTTATCAGAGAACATGTCTCCCTGTGGTGTGGTGTCCCCTACATGTCTTCGTGTCCTGTTGAGCGCTTGCTTACCCCACATTCTCTTGACAGCAGGGACCCTTTGAGAGCAAGGACAGGTGTCCCTTACGATCCCCACCTCCCTCTGTCTACTCTAGCAGGGCACAGGGAAGGTGCCCGAGAAGGACTGCCCAGTGACTGGGCCTGAGCGGGTGGCCTGAGCTTCCCCTTGTGCCAGGCCTGGAGTTGGGCACAGGGAATGGTGATTTAGATCATTTCTCACCTCTGAACAGTTGGGGGTTGAGTCCTGGAAGCCCTCCTCCTTATAGGACAAGGCCTGGGCTCAGGAAGGGCTGGGCGGGGTCTTCCTGTCCCTTCCCTGTTGGTGGGAACCTCCTGGGTTCTGTAACAGTCCCTCCATTCAGGACCTCCTCTCAGGGCTCTCAGCAAGCATGGGTGGGGTGTGCCCTACTTCAGCGGGTTTTTTCCTTTCCCCACACCTTCCCAAGTCGTGGGCTGAGAACCCACCCCTGCCCTATTGGCCAATTCCTGAATCCTGAGCCAGGGAAGGTAAAGTGGCCCTTTCTGGAGAGGGCCGAGTTTGTTTTGTGATATGGGCTGGAGAAAGGAGGTTGTGCCCACTCAGAACCTGCTTGCCTCTCCTCCTGACACTTAAGTGCTATTAATAACCCCCTTCAGATGCCTTAGATTCCATGGCACGCTCACCTGGGGGGGGGGTGCTCCTGAAGCGCTATGGTGGGGGGACGCAAGAAGGCAGTCCAACAGAGAGAAAGAGAATTTCCTTAGGAATCTGGTGGAGGGAAACGGGGTTGTGTCTTCGCCACCTCCAGCCACCCATTCCCTCTCCTTGCCCCACCTAGCAGGTACCGGAGCACTTCCGGAGCAGATGATTAAGATTCCAGAGTCCTCCCTCCCTGTTGAAGTGTCAGCTGTGGGAACACCCCTTCCCACAGGCCTAAGCTCCCAGGCCTGTTGGGTGCTGCGTCTTGGCTGGCGGCCTCGTCCCTCCCCTAGCAGGTGAGCAGGTGAATGCAGTCTGCAAGTCCTGGCAAAGGTCAGGCGTGCTTAGCCAGGGTGCCGTCTTGCAGCCCCGGCACCTTTCATCCTGCGATTTCAAAGCCTCTGGCAAGCAGAGGCTTGTTCCTACCCAGTGCTGGTGATGCTGGTAGCAGGGTGGTTTGTGCACACTGAGTGCAGGATGGGCCTGAGAGCTAGGAAGCCGTTGTCACCTCGGGGCTGCTTATTTTCCCTAGGTGTCAGTTTCCCTAGATATGAACAGAATGGGGTATGGCACATGGTGGCTGAAGTCCCTTCTAGTTGCTATGAGGGCCTAACAGGACTAAAATTCCCTACAAACCTTGACTGGAGCTAAGTCTCAACTCAGACTACGCGGTGTTAAGTGGCTGACCTTGGGCCAGCATCTCTAGCTCCTTTTTTTAAAAAAAACATGTGTGAGTGTTTTGCTCTTGTTTTGTCCGTACACTGAATGTGTTCCTGGTGAGAGGATGGGCATCAGGTTCCCCGGAGCTGGAGTTAACAGATGGCGCTGGGAACCGAGCCCACAACCTTCATGGACAAGTGCTTAACTGAGCCGTCTCCGCAGCCCTCTCCTGCCTCTGTAAGCCCTCCACCACTGGGCTATATCTCAAGTCTTTTTTTTTTTTTAATTATTACTTATTTTTGAGACAGTTTTACTAAGTTGCCTAGGCTGCCTTGAACTCAGTTTGTAGCCCAGGCAGGACTTGACACTAAGCTCCTTTTGTTTCTCAACTCCTGACTAGCTGGGATTCCAGGCCTGTGCCGCCAGACCCCTCCACCCCACCCCACCGCCTCTTCTGAGGATCGAATCTCAGTTTTCTTATCAGTAATATGGGAATGACAATGGTAGCTGGGTTCTGCTGGGAGCATCTAGCGGCCTCACGCAAGATAAGGTTCTGCCCAGCCCGGTCCTTGGGCAGCAAACGTCGTATTATTGAGATAGCTCTTGGGTTTCCGTAATTGGGTTCCCTCTAATGTCGGAGTTCAAAGGGGTGGGTGAGGTTTGTCCTGTCTCTGGAAGCAGAATGGCCAGTTCCCTGGATCTGAAGATAAACCGAGGTTTTCCAAAGCTTTGATTCCTGCCTTTCTTCACTGGGGCAGGTGTGTGTGGTGGACGTGGGCTGTTTGGTGGAGGTTGAGAGATTAGTGACAGGGACAGTAAGGTGTGTGGAAGGCGCCAGAAGATAGACTGACGACTGCGTTCTGCCAGACCATCCTTTCCATGAGATAGAGGACAGGACTCATGTGAGTTCTGAGCCCTTTGAGGGATTTTATGCAAATGGCTGGAGCCCCAGAATCCCAGAGGCTAAGGGTGAGGGGTGGGGACTGAAACCTGAGCTGCCCGTGAGAGCTGGCATTGGCTGTGATGGGGAAATCCCTTCTCCAGGACATCTTCCACTATTGGGGTTCACCCCTCAGTAAAAGTGCAAGTGCTGTCCCCCAGAGGGCAGACTGTGCAGTACTAATGCTCCCGTGGGCTCCACCCACCTGCTCTGCTCTCCCTGGCCTGGCTCATTTTTTTTTTTTTTTTTTAACAACAACAGCTTTACTGAGACCCAGTCGCGCACCCTGTACCATCTCCCCACAGAGAATGGTTTTTAGTGTATTGACTGAAGTGTGCAAGCATCTTCCCACGTAGTCTGGGAGCATTTCAGCCTGCTTGAAATAAACCCTGAACCCATCGGTAGCCACCCCATCCCACCCTCCTGTCCTCTCAACTCTAGGCACCCTTCGTCAGATTGCCAAAGCAGCATGTGCCCGGGCGCTTTAGGAGGGGAAGTGTAAAAACCAGGTCTTCTTTCTTTCTTGGATATCACTCCTCAGAAGAAATCACTCATCTGGTCACCTCTCCTGTATAGGTTCACACCTATAGCTGGTCTTTTCTTCCACTCCAAGTGCCATTCTGTGCCTGGGGCGGTGGTATTTGTCCAGAGCCTGGTCATGGCTGCTTGGGTTTTTACTGGCATCTTGCTAGACTGCATTGTGCTGCTTAAACCTCCCTGTATACATCATGTGCTAGGAGCTGGTCTCAGAGGCTTCAAGGAGAACTTCTGGGAATATAAATACATCCATCCATAGCCTTTGGAAGGTGGCAAACATTTCCTACCCCTCTGCCAAGACCTGCTTGATTATTGAGGTTATCGTCCTTTCTGATAACTGGCTATGAAAAAGGGTTCATGTTTATTTGTCAAGAAAAGCAAATAATATCTGTTTGCAAGTTGATCCTGGCGCCCTCCACGCCACTCCCCTTCGGAAAGTGGCTGCAGGTGCAGGAGTGAAGGATGTGGTGGTGCCCAATCGTCATCCAGGGCTTTGCCAAGAGACTCGGCGGGCCGGATGCTTGATCCAGGCCTGGGTCAGCCTCTGGGGGTGAAGCTGTCTGGGGACTCTGCCGTCTCTTGTGTTGGGTCTTACATAATGTGCTTTTGTTGGCTTTGACCCTGCCCTCCCCTCCCCCCGGCCTCCTCTAGTCTTCTGTTTGGTCCTCTCCCACCCTTTAGCCTGTGCTCTGGCCTCCTGGGGGCCTCCCACCTCACCCTCCAGGCCTTCCCACACAGGCTGCCAAAAGAGACCTTTCTAATCCCAAACTGGGCCACAGCCCGCCCTCCCTGCCTCCTGCCGCCTAAGGAATGAAGCTGAAAGACAAGACGGGCGGCTGGCCCGCCCCGCCTGCCCGTGATGCCCTTTTGTAGCGGTTCCCGCCTGGCCCTGTTTGTGGTCATAGGTTGCTGGGACTGGGACTCAACGCTGTGTGTCTTGCTTCTTTTTCTAAACCGTCTGCAATAAACATCTTTTCCAAAGTCTGTATGTCCTTCCAGGTGAGGACGAGTCTTAGCCTTTCTCCAAGTGTTGGCCTTTGGGCTGTTCCCGCAGTGTTGGTTTTTGGAGCACAGTCTGCTCTGTAGGGCTCCTCTGTGGCTGTGTTTGGCTTTCCTGCTGAAGACAGACTCATCTTGCAGTCATACTCACCCCTACCCTGCCCGCTTTTTATTCATCCGGACATGTCCAGGAAGGTTCCCTCTTGGGAGCCCAGGGGACCTCTGAGCATCGTTAGATGCTAGTGCCCTTGAAGGGACAGCCCGGGAGTTGTTAGTGAGGACTGAAGTCCGTGGCCTTGGGGTATGTGGCCCCAGGAACCGCGCTCCTGGCCTGCTGCCCACAGGGACTGGTCCGTTTCCTGTCTGAGAATGGCGGGCGATAGTGAAGGGAGGGGCGGTTCTCGGGCTGCGAAGGCTGAAATAGTTTTTTTTTTTTTTTTTTTTTTTTTTTTTAAGATATAGCCTTTATAATCCAGGCTGTCCTCAAACTCACTGGGTAGCTGAGGATGACCTTGTACCTCTTGAGTGTTAAGATTTTAGGCAGGGATCAAACCCAGGGCCTCAGGTATGCTAGGAAAGAGCTCCACCAACTGAGCCACAGTCCAGCCCAAATCTTTTAATTGAGCATTACTCTGCCCCATGCCATCCTCTGCCTGGATTATCTCACAGAATTACCTCCATGGCAGGCAGGAAACAGGGAGAGCAAGGCCTCAGAGGCTAAGACCAAACCCCACTGAGACTGCAGAGCTTTGATGGGCAGGGGACAGTGTGGGAAAGGCCCCCCGAGAGACACAGGGGCCTGAAGGGAGTGGGGGTATGCGGCCGTGGCAGAGGCTCTGGCGGGTTGCACAGATATATCCTACCCCGTAGTCATTACCCAGTCTGAGTCTCCCAGTCTCTCTCTGAGCACCCACCCCTCTGCCCCACCCCCTCCCCAGGCAGAGATCTTGACTCACTGTACACTGTGGCAGAAGCACCCTCCTGCGGTTACAGATTCCTGCGCTGCCTTTTCCGTCCCCAGCCCCACCCCCATCCACTTCCCTGCCTGTGGAAGCAGGGCGTTCTGAAGCCTGAGTGGGGAGCAAAGCCACGCTCTAGGTGGAGTTTCAGGGCCTGAGTCACTGAGCAGGCTTGATGGCGAAAGGGGGAGAACCGGAAGTGCTGCCTGTGTGGTGCCCCGCCCACTCGGGGCCCCGCCCACTCGGGACCCGGCCCCATTAGGAAATGTGCTGCCACAGTGGACAGTGAATGGGAAGCAGGCATCTGAGGGGGTACCTAGAACAAGGCTGTGTGTGTGTGTGCGTGTGTGGTTTGGACCCAGGTCTTGACTCTGTCTCTAGATGATTTTGTGTCTCTGGGCACATGGTCTCTGAGCCTCAGGGTTCTCTGTAAAAGATGGAGGTTGTTTTGCCATCCCAGTGCAGTTGGGAGGATCCAGGGTGGTAATCTTTGGATAGCGTGAGTGGATGGTGACAGTGCAGCGAAGGACAGCTATTTTATTTTGTTTTGAGACGGTCTCATGTATCCGAGGCTGGTCTCGAACTTGCTCTGTAGCCCGTGGTCCTCCTCTCTCCACCATGCGCAGGCACCACAAGTGTCTGACACTGTGCCCTGTTTGTGTGGTGCCTACCGGGCTTTCTCAGGGCCTGCTGTGTGCTCGGCAAGCACCGACTGCTGCGCTATGCCCCATCTTGAATGATAGATTTATTTTTGTTTGTTTGGGTTTTGGTTTTTGATTTTGTGAGACAGGCTTTCCTGTTGTAGCCCTGGCTGTCCTGGAACTTGCTCTGTAGACCAGGCTGGCCTCAGACTCAGACATCCACCTGCCTCTGCCTCCTGAGTGCTGGGATCAAAGGTGTGCACACCCCCACCGGCTTTTACATTTTTTTTTTTATTGTCTGTGTATGAGTGATGTAAGTGTGTGGGGCGTGTGTGCCATGGTGCACATTTGCAGGCCAGAGGATACCTCTGTGGTTCTCTCCTTCCACCTTACATGGCTTCTGGGGGATCAAACTCTGTCACGTTTACATGAAAAGGGCTTGTAAACCATCTGGGCTTGGGGCTGGAGAGATGGCTCAGTAGTTAAAGAGCACTGACTGCTTTCCCGGTTCAGGGTTCAATTCCCAGCACCCACATGGCAGGGGTCACAAATAAAAATTAAAACAAATGTCCGGGCTTGCTGATTCATCTGCCCCCTCACGTGTGGCCAGCCTTGTATTCCAGGAAGCAGGCATGTCCCAGCCTGAGCAGCACCAGCCTTGGTTCAGGATGCTGAGCTATTCAGCTTCTATGTGCAGAGCTGTGAGGGGCTGTGGTTCCCAGCATCGTCCACTCAGTGTCTGCCATGAGTTGGGACACAGAAGATAAAAGCACTGTGTGTCCAGAATTAGATCTGTGAATCTGAACCTGGTCCTGTCGACTGTTTGCTGTGTGATCCTGGCCAGGGGCTGTGCCTCTCTGATTGGTCTCCTCATTTGTGACCTTAAGATCAACATCCTCTTTTGGGAAGTCTCTGCCTTTGAAAACCCTTTCCCAGGGCTCTCAAAGCCCTAACAGGTGGGTTACTGTGTGGAAATAGAGGTCCACGCCTCTGAGACCTTCTACAGAGATGTGCTCTGGCCCCTGACATACTAGGTCATTCTTTTATTCACTCAGTCAATAGTTATGGAATTTCATCTGGGTTTAAGAGTGCATGCCTGTAATCCCAGCACTCAGGAGGTTGGAGAAGGAAGGTCAGGAGTTCAGATCATCCTAGGCTCCATATCCAGTTGGATGCCAGCCTGGGTTACATGAGACCCTGTCTCAAAGCCATAGTGAAGTGGTAGTTATGAGGACCTGTGCATGGTCCAGCAGGGAAATGCCCGTTGTGCAGACCTAACTCCTGAGTTCAGTCCTCAGAACCTGTGGTAGAAGGAAGGAATGATTCTGTGAAGTTGTTCTCCACACATGTGCCGTGATACTCTTGAGGGCGTCCACCCCCAAATACACACATGCAATTAAAAAAAATAGTTCTGGCATTTCAAACCCAGTGTCAGAGTGCTCACTTAAAAAGGAAGGCGAGACAGTTACAAAGCCCTTCCTGTGCCGGGGACAGGCTGATCATAATTTCTCAGTGGTCGTCCTTTGCTTGCAGCTTCCTGGCTGGCTGTGTTCTCTCAAGGGAAGGTGGGGGAGTGTGGGGTGGAAGGAGCCATAAGGGTTGGCCTTGAAGAGGAGGGACCTTGTCCTGAGAGACCTGGGGAAGCCTTGGCTTATTTCCAGGTGGAGATGACAGCCAGTTGCTGTGGTGGGCTGAGCATGGTGTGGATGGTGAGGGGTGTGCCCAGGTAGGGGTGGAGTGTCCAAGGCTTCAGTGACAAGTGGCGGGAGCTATCTGAGGTGCACCGGTTTTGGCCCTGCGGGGTTGACGGAACCCCACAGGGCTGGCAGATTCTGCACATTCTTGGATGGAGCATGACCTCCCTCAGCCTCTGCTTTTACCCTTCTGACGTCAGGAGGCTCACTCTCCTCCCTGACAACTGCAAGTCTGAGAAGTGGGCTTCATAGCCTCCGGCCATACTGGGTCACCAGGTGGGTTGGATTGGTGAGACTGTGGCAGGGTTTCCTGGTGTCTCAGCAACAGCTGCTATAATGTTCATGGAAGGACTCAGGAAGTCCCTTCTCTCATGAGGAAGTGCAGGGCTGGGGGCCAATGAGATGGCTCAGCAGGTAAAGGAATCTGTCACCAAGACTGAGGACCTAACTGGTCCCTGCAGCCCACACACTGGAAGGAAAGAACCAGCTGCTGTACATTGTCCCCTGACTTCCACACATGTGTAGTGGTGTGTGTGTCCCCTCCCCCAGACACACACAATAAATAAGATTTAAAAAGAAATCAAAATAAGAAAGCTGGGAAAGGATCTCTGTGCAGGGCTGGGTGCTCTGACAGGTACCTGAGCATCCAGGAGGAAGAAGACTACATTGTGACTTGTAAAGTGTGACCCCACTTTCCTCCTCTCTCTGCAGGGTATAGGCCGGGAAGTAGGCCACACAGTCTGAATGCCAAGGGACTCTGGCGAGTCCTTCCTCTTGTCTGTGCCCCATCTGGGACCCTTCCTCTCTTGCCGCTCTTAACCAGGGGTCACTGGGCTGGCATGAGGAGCCCAGCTGTATCAATCCAAGTCCAGAATAGCCATGGTGGATGTTTATTGCACAAAGATCTTGCTGAAGGGGGTAGAGGTTGTTCTCAAAGCTGTCTTGGACCCAGTGTAAGCCACATGCCGGGGTAAAGCTGTGACATAAGCCTTGATTTTGGGGAACTCTTGAAGGTGCCGGCCAGTTGTGGTCTGTAGGACAGAGACAGTGGATGTTTATGGTTTCCTAAGCGCATGCTGGCTTAGAACACTCCGCCAGCCTTGTTCAGGAGGTCCTGTGTCTGGCTGTGGCAGGGTGGCAGCAGCAGGCTTCTGCAGGGACAAAACTGTGTGGCTTTGGTCGTGGTACTCTCCTTGAAGCGTCAGGTGACAGTAAGGTGGGGACAGTGACCCCATTTCTTGCCTCTGGAACCTTGTCTAAAGGTTCTGAGAGATGCCCTGTAGAGATCTTGGCCTAGGCTAGGTGGGTCCTTGCCAGCCTTACCTGATGACTTTGAACTTCTGATTATTGTGCTGGGGTTACAGGCATGTGCCACACATGCAGTTTTGTGTGGTGCTGGGGACTGAACTCCGGGCCATGCGCATGCAGTGCAGACATTCTACCAACCGAGGGTTTGTTTTGAGACAGAGTCTCACCAGGTAGTCCAGGCTGGCCTTGAACTTGCAGCAAACTGCCTCAGCTTGCCTTAACGCTCCAAATCCTGACATTTACACATTATGTGTCTTCATAGCTGGGGTGTGTGTGTGTGTGTTCTCTGTTTAGCCGAGCTGAAACTCACTATGTAGACCAGGCTATCCTTTAAATCACAGAGATGTGCCTCTGCCTTTGCCTCCTGTGTGTGTACATTAAAGGCTTGAACCACCACGCCCAGTTGTGATTTTTTTTTTTTAAAAGACGGGGTTTCTCTGTGTAGCCCTGGCTGTCCTGGAACTCATTCTGTAGACCAGGCTGGCCTCGAACTCAGAGATCCGCCTGCCTCTGCTGGAATTAAAGGCATGTGCCACCACCCAGCTAGGGCAGTTCTTTGGAATGTGAAGGGTGTGGGGAGAGTGAGAGCAAAGGGTGTGGACCCGGGCTTAAGCTTTGGGATCCATAGTCTGTTTACAGGTGACTGGCCTCAGAGTCCCTATGTTGGCCTTGAAGTTTTTTTTCCTCTGGCCTGGACACTTCTGCCTCTCAGGTGGGACGATTGAAATGATCTAAATGTCAGGAGGCTAGGAGGGTCACAAGGTCAAGGCAACCTGGAGCACATAGGAGACCCTGTCAGAGAGAGGAAGGAAGGGAGGAAGGAAGGAAGGAAGGAAGGAAAGAAGGAAGGAAGGAGGGAGGAAGGAAGGAAGGAAGAAGGAAGGAGAGATAGACAGACAGACAGCTCGATCGATCTAACTGATCTTGTTTTTCATTTCGTCACTGAGTAGACCGAGGCCTGAGAGTGGAAAGGAAGAGCCCAAATCCAGAGGCTGCAGAGCTGGCCGGGACTCCTGACTGCCCTCCCCACAAGGAGCAGCTTAGACTCAGCCAGGGAAGGGTGACTGGGCTGGGCCAGGCTGCAGAGGGTATAATTTTGAAAACTGAGTAAACAAACAAGTCCTCAGTGAGCAAGGCAGGCCCTGGGCAGCATCACAGACGGGCCTGTGTTTCAGGACAGCCCAGGCTTGTCCACTCACAGACAGAAAACTGTGTCTGGTTAAAAATAGCCAAAGCCCTGATCTCCTCCCACCCCCACCCTGTATTTAAGGCTGCCAGGAAAAGGGGAGGGGGCACTGACCCTCCTTGTGGGGAATTGGGCCCAGTCCCCAGGGAATGACTGTAGGACAATCTCCAGGCTCTGCTCAGGATAGTCACTGTATGTCTCTGGGCCTCAGTTTCCCCTTCTTTAGAGTGATGGTGATCCCATTCCATGGTGACAAGCTGAGCAGATGGTGTGAGTCCAGTGGGTGAACAGAGCAGGCCCTTTGTCTGTCTGGTCTGGCTCCTGCTGGGACCTCAGAAGTTAGTCCTTTAGTCTTGGCCTGAGCACTCAGCAAAGGGGTTATTTTCTTAGCGGCCTAGGACCCCTTCACCTTCTAGTCGAGGCTGTTGCAGACTGCACAGCTCAGCTTTTCTGTTTTCCGTGGAAACTGTCATGGAATCCAGGACTAGCTGCTTGGGGTCTTGCCCTGCTGGCCTGGGCCCCTCCACTCCCACATGGGGCTCAGCAGACTTCCTGGGTAGTTAGGGGCTGTCCTCCACCCACCCCCCCCAGTCACATGGAGAGCTCTTAAGAGGCCAGTTTAGTGTATCAGCAATTAGATGTACTCAGAACTGTGTGTAGCCTTGGGTGACATCTGCCTCCTCCATGCTGCGCTTCATTTCCCGCTATGTGCCGACACCTGCAGGCCCTTCCAGGCTCATCTGGACCTCCGAGTCATGTTATAAATACCGAAAGACATTACAGGACTCTCAGCCTCATTCTGTAGCCTCTGTGCTGGGGGGCAGGGAGAGGGGTTTGGTTGCCCAGGTGACCATCCTTACTAACATATTTGTAACAGCTGAGGGTTGATGCCCCTGGGCTTCCTTGGTTGGTTTTGTGTCAACTTGAGACAAGCTAGAATCATCAGAGAGGAAGGAAGGAACCTCAGTTGAGGAAATGCCTCATGAGGTCCAAATGTAAGGCATTTTCTTAATTAGTGATCAATGCAGGAGGGCCCAGCCCATGGTGGGTGGGGCCGTCCCTGGGCTACTGGTCCTGGGTCTGTAAGAAAGCAGGCTGAGCAAGCCATGGGGAACAAGCCAGTAAGCAGCACCCCTCCATGGTGATGCATCAGCTCCTGCCTCCAGGATCCTGCCCTGCTTGAGTTCCTGTCCTGACTTCCTTTGGTGATGAACAGTGGTGATATGGAAGTGTAAGCCAAATAAACCCTTTCCTCCCCAACTTGCCTTTTGATCATGGTGTTTTATCACAACCATAGAACCTCAACTAGGACAGTGGCTTTGGTGGTGACAGTCTGCTCTTCCATCTACTGCCAAGTGCCCCTCGGCTGATAGATGTTTCATTTGCTATTAACAGGATATCACTAATCCTCAATGGCTGCAAAGGTTTTGTGTGGGGCTGGCCGTCACTGTTCTGTGATGATGGACACCACGGTGCTTGATACTTAGATGTGTGGGAATGAAAAGATGCCACTTGGGGCTGGAGAGATGACTCAGTGCTTAAGCACACTTGTTGCTCCTGCAGAGGACCCAGTTTCAATTCCCAGTCCCCGTGTGGTGGCTCACAACCATCCTTAAATTCAGATCCAAGAGAACCAAAGCTCTCTTCTGACTTCTGTGGGTGTGCCCCTGTTGTGCACACATATACACGGGCAAAACTCGTGCAGACAAAATAAAAACATAGAAATAACTCACAAAAAGAGATATGCCACTTCTCAACCTTGATGCATAGGGACCTGGAACCCTCTGCATGAGGGCCTGGGGTGTGTGTGTGCACAGTGTGTGTGGGTGTGGATTTTGGGTGCTGAGGGCAGATGCAGGAGAGCATGGCCTGTGTTTCTGCCCTCTTGGAAGGAGCAGTGTGGGCCTGTATTGTCTGAGGCCACAGGCATAAGGTGCGTGCATCTGCTACAGAGGGCTTCCTTCCTCCCTGCGTGTATTCCCCGTAGTGTGACTCACAGCCTTTCAGATCTTTGTTCTTGTTCCGGAGGGTAAGGCCAGGGATTTGTTCGTGATCGGGCTGGTCCTCTCCCGGGCTCCTGACCCGTCTCTGGTCTTGGCAGAACCCTTAGTGTGACAGGCAGGGGCCAGGCAGACTCTCAGCCCCATTCTTGGTGTATACCAGGTTCAGAAGTGTGTGTTTGGCAAATGAGCTGGTGGCTGCCAAGCCCAGACACCTAGGTCTTGCCCGTGCAGAGACGTGTTCAGCTGGCTGCTGTGAAGTTGCCCTCCCGTGAGAGCTTGCTCCTGCCCATTGTCATGTGCTCTCCCGTCACAGATGAGACGTCTTCCTGGTGGTCTGGGCTCCCCTGGTGGCCTGGGCTCCCCTGGTGGTTTTAGGTCTGAGGCTAGCACTTTCACTTGCTTGGTGACTTCAGTCCTTGTTACCTATCTTAAAGAGGTAGTGATAGGGTCCCGCTGCTGGCCTCATGCAGTGCTTGGGGAGCCAGGAGCTTGTGTTCCCTGGCGGAAAGATGGAGTGCTGAAGCTGCTGTGCCATGGGAACTTTTAAAGGCCAGGCGAAATGGCGACCAGAAGAGATCAGTGGTCCCCACACTCACAGGCTTAGGGCAAAGAGACTGAGCCCTGCATAGGTACCTTAAGAGAGAGTTAGCGCTAGGTCAGCTTGTAACCAAATGGTAGCACAGAGCACTTACTAAAGCAGGGAAAGTGAAACACTGTATCAATAGGTATTATTCAATGATATAATATGTAGCCATGAAAAGGGAAAGTATAACCCCCCCCACACACACACACACACCCAGACAGGGTTTCTCTGTGCGACTCTGGCTGTCCTGGAATTCCCTCTGTAGACCAGGCTGACCTCCAACTCAGAGATCTGCCTCCCCAGTACTGGGATTAAAGGCATTAGCCACCACGCCCAGCTTAAATATAGTTTTTGTATGTCTGTATATTAGGGGTTGGGGATTTAGCTCAGTGGTAGAGCACTTCTTGCCTAGCAAGCGAAAGGCCCTGGGTTCGGACCTCAGCTCCAGAAAAAAAGAAAAAAAAAAAAAAAAAAAAAAAAAAAAAAGGGTGTATTAGCTGGGTGATGGTGGCACAGGCCTTTGATTCCAGCACTGGGCAGGCAGAGGCAAGCGGGTCTCTGCGAGCTCAATGACAGCCTGGGCTACAGATCAAGTCCCGGGTAGTCAAGGCTACACAGAGAGACCCTGTCTCAAAAAAAAAAAGTGTGTTTACAGACACACACACACACACACACACACACACACACACACACAATGGGAGGAAATGCACTGAAATATAGACAAAATTTTGAAATAGCAGGATAGTATATTATTTGAATTTTTCCTTTATTCCTGACTTTTTCTTTATATATTTAATATTTGTGTGAGTGTGTGAGTGGAACTGGATTTGTAGACCAGGCTGGCCTCACTGAGGTACATCTGCCTCTGCCTCCCCAGTGCTGAGATTAAAGGCATGTACCACCACACCCATCTCCTTCCCTGATTTTTTTTTTTTTTTTTTTTTTTTTTTAGCAGTAAATGTATCAAATTAAAAAGAATACTGTGACCCCGTTGGTTGTATTTTGGAAGGACAATTCTGTCTGATTCCAGAACTGGGGTCACCCTAATCTGACAAGAGCCAAAAGGAAGTTACAAGCACAGGGCAAGATCTGGAGAGGAGTGAGGAAGGTTCTGGAGAGAGGCTGTTCATCTGTCTGAGAAGGGCATGGTTGTTAGCTACCCTCTGTGAGCTTCATGAGGGATGCTCTGCTCGGTGCACAGTGCACACTGAACATAAGCACTTTATCTCCACTGTCGGAGCCCTTGAGGCTCTTGGGAGGAGGGATCTCTGAGATAGGACCTGAAGGATGGATGGATGGAGATGAGGTCCCCAGTCTGGTAAAGGAGATTGTGTGTTCTTGCTGGTCATAGCCATAGCCACAACTCTGAGAGTTGTTTTGCAAAGTGCCATCATGTGTTTCTGGGGCTTGGCAAGTGGAGTGATGTGCCTGCCCGGATGAGTGTCTGTGGAGAGTTCACAGAGTTGGGGAGACACTGCTTGCAGACCTGGCCTGCTGCGGTTTCCCAGTCTCTCCAGGCGCAGGAGCCCTGGACAGTGTTGGATCAGGAAGAGGAGGCAGAAGGTCTGAACTCACGTGACAGCTTTAGTTGGCATGCTGGGGTGGTGACCTTTTCTACCATTGACGTGTGACCTGGGGCTGGCCTGTTGAGCTCTAGACCTGGCCCTGTGCAGACAGGGCCCTACCTTTTAGGCAGTACTAGGACCGTCAAGCCCTTGGTTAATCTAGCCCCAGAGGCTGGGCAGGAGCTGTCCAAGAGCCAGAGTTAAGCTTTGTGGGAAAACTCAATTGTCTTCCTGTGTCTTAGGGTTTCCGGGAGAGTGAACTGTGGAGCTCTGGTGTGACCTCACCCAGTCAGAGGACAAACAAATGTGTGCTTCGAGATGGCTTAGCAGTTACAGGTGCTTGCTCTGTGAGCCTGGGGACCTGAGTTCGATCCCGGAAGCTCACAAACATGGAGAGCCAAGTGTGGTGGCACACCTTTAATCCCAGCACTTCGGAGGCAGAGGAGGTGGATCTCTGTGAGTTCAAGGCCAGCCTAGTCTACAGAGAGTTCTAGGACAGCCAGGGCTACATTCAGAGACCCTGTCTCAAACAAAAATGAATGACCTGGAAGAAGAGAATGGACACTACAAAGTTGTCCTCTGGTCTTTATACATGTTCTGTGGCACATGCATTCCCCACATACACATCATGGACACATACATACATCATGTACATACAATAATAATAAGAATAATAGTACAGTCAGCTTGTGCTAGGGTTGCTGGTGTGTTGCTGTGATCCTGGCACTGAGGAGCTGAGGCAGGAGGTTGCCGTGTGCTGGAGGCCAGCCGTCCATCCCCTGTTCCACCCTCTCCCCTCACCGGTACTTCATGGAGACTACTGTGCTCAGCCAACAGGCTCTGCATTCTGTGTGCTTTGGAGGAGGGGCGTCCCTGGAAGTAATGGGCCCAGGCTCACCATCTCCCCAGCACCAGGCGGCATGGGAGATGATGCAGGGCTATGGGCTCCAGCCCCCAGTCTGTCTGTCTGTTACCGGATGACGTGATACCCTTTTTTGTCCAGTGAAGGAGCTGGCTACCATACTAGACCCTCAAGGCCCCAGACCCTCCCATTATGACAGAAGACAATGAATGTCCTTTCCCACTACAGTGGCAGGGACTCAGCCTTAATCAAACTAACCCCAAGTTCCATCCATCCACCTAGGGTGCACCTTGTTTTAACTGTTACCAGCCCCCACTCAGGACAGAATCCTGGCCAATCGCGAATACAACTTGGCTTATTTTGTTTTGAGACAGGGTCTTCTCGTGCTGCTCAGGCTAGCCTTGAACTTGTGATCTTCCTGCCTCAGCCTCCTGTGTAGCTGGTACTATAACTGTGAGCCACCAGACCCAGCCTTCCATCTCTATGGATGCCTTATTTTTTTTTTTAAACAAATACTTTTTAAAAAAAAAAAAAAAATCTATATACTTATTACATATACAGTGTTCTGTCTGCATGTGTCTGTGCAGGCCAGAAGAGGGCGCCAGATCTCATTACAGATGGTTGTGAGCCACCATGTGGGTGCTGGGAATTGAACTCAGGACCTCTGGAAGAACAGCCAGTGTTCTTAACCTCTGAGCCATTTCTCCAGCCCCCTCTATGGATGCTTTATGCCTGACATTGCAGCCCGGGGTTGAGTTTCTTTTAGCTCAGCTGTAAGCACATGAGCGGCTTTGCACTGGCTGGCTCATCTTCCTGTGTCCCTGTTCCCTGACTTGAAGAAAGCGGCATTCCCCTGTTCTCACACTGTCTGCTGTCAGGACCTTGGCTCTGGGAGCTGCAGATAACAGCGTACGTGTGCGTGTGCGTGTGCGTGTGCGCGTGCGTGCGTGCGTGCTCGCTCGCGTGTGCGTGTGCGTGTGCGTGTGCGTGTGTGTGTGTGTGTGTGTGTGTATGTGTGTGTGCAGGCTTGTGTGGTGGGCAGGGAGGGGTCTGGCATTCCGGGGCAGCTTGGGAAGGAGCTCGACCTGGATTTGGTAAGGACAGTGGCATTGTAGGCACCCAGCAGATTTGTGGTGGGGCTTGTGTCCTGCTCAGCCTTTCCTGCCGGGCTGGGCTGGAGTAACTGGTGCCTTCAGTCCGCTGGTTCCTGCCAGGATGGCACTGCACTTACTGGGTTCTTCCTGTCAGGCGGACGGTGTCAGTTGCCCCTGGCACATCTCACTGGGGCCTTACAACTTTTGTTGTTGTCCAGACAGGGTTTTGTTATGTAGCCCAGGCTGACCTTGAATTTACAGTTTTCCTGCCTCAACTTCCTGAGTGCTGGGATTACAAGCACGCCACCACTACATCCAGCTTAGGTGGGTCTTTTATTTATTTTTTTTAATTATTATTTTTTAAACTTTTTTGAGACAGAATCTCTCTGTATGTAACTCTGGCTGTCTCAGAAATCAATATGTAGACCAGGCTGGTCTTGAACTCACAGAGATCCGCCTGCCTCTGCCTCCCCAGTGCTGGGATCGAAGGTGTGCGCCACCATACCTGGCGGACTTCTTTTACTTCTAGATCTATTTATTAGTTTATGTGTGAGTGTTTTGCCTGCATGCATGTATGTGCACCACATCTGTGCTTGATGTCTGAGGAGGTCAGAAGGACATTCATTGGGTCCCCTGGAACTGGAGTGACAGATGGTTGTGAGCCTCCATATGGGTGCTGGGAATTGAACCCAGGTCCTCTGCAAGAGCCACAAGTGCTCCGAACTGCTGAGCTGTCTCTCCAGCCTCTACGCTGCATTTTTTTGGTGGGGGGCAGGTGCTTTTCTGAGACAGGGTCTCTGTGTAGCCCTGGCTGTTCTAGAACTCACTCTGTAGACCAGGCTGGCCTCAAACTCAGAGATCCAACTACCTCGGTCTCCAGAGTGCTGGGATTAAAGGTGTGCGCCACCACCGCCTGGCATGGCTGGGCTATTTTCAATGCTCATTTTATGGAAAGAAATTGAGGCTCAGAAAGATTCAGTCATTGGCAGAGCTGGGCCTGTGTGGTCCCAGTGTTCACATTGTTCCTGGTTACCCCTCTGGGGCACAATTGTTAGCCTCTGTTTGCCCACCTCTGATAGTTGGGAGCTCCCTCCCTGTGGGTCCCCTGCCCTGTTCTGGGCATCAGATGCAGTCAGAGCCCTTGCTGAGGTCCTGTGTGCTGTCTGTGGGTCATCCGCAAACCAGATTCAGCTTGGTCAGGCCGCGGCTGCAGCAAGCCCAGAATCTGGTTCCCAGGGAGTTTTCCAACTCCGTGATTGCTCATGGCATGGCGCCACTCAAGTACTTCCCTGTAGCCTGTGCCTGAGCCTTACTTTCTTCTTCCAACCATCTCTGGGAAGGAGCTTGGAGAGACACGAAGATACAGACAAGAAGCTAGCCTGGGGCACGCACGCGCGAACTGGTGACCGATGATCAAGCTCTTGAGGATCTTGGATTCCCAGCAGACGCTGTCTCTGGGGATGATGACCCGGCATCTCTGATGGTTGTTGCTGTGTTGGGGATGTGGGGTGGCACCCCATCCACAGTGCTGTGGGAGCAGGGCTGCGGCTGGTGTGGTTTACTGGCCGTCCTTTGTTGGGTCCACTTCCCCTTTCTGATTAATTAACCTTTGAATATCAAGGGCCTAGAAAAGTAGATCCCAAATGTGTCACATTTCCTTCCCTCCCTCCCTCCCTTTCTTTTGACAAGGTCTTTCTGTAGCCCTGGCTGTCTTGGAACTTACCATGTAGACCAGGCTGGCCTTGAACTCACAGACATCCACCTGCCTCCGCCTACCGAGTGCTGGGACTAAGGACATTCGCCACTTGTGCCCAGCATGTTTCCCGTTTCTTGCTGGTTCTGCAGGAGAACTGGGTGGCTGCTGCTAACGAGCAGTCACCCTTCCCTAGCTGCTCATCATGTGGCCATAGAGCTGGAGCAGATGAAACGAATTTCTTCCGACCTTCAGTGGCTGCCGTGGGCAATGTCAACTCCTGCTTGAAAGGCTCTGTGGAGTTCAGAGAGAATGAAATGCATACTCATCCCCCCGAGCCAGTGACGGGTGGGCTTGTTTGAAAACGCCGTCTAAGCCTGCGGCTTGGGCGCCTTGCTGTTGCTCAGAGAGCCCTTGGCCTACAAGGGGAGGAGCAAACAGATTCCTGCTTCCTGTGTGTCTACAGACCAGCTTGCTTTTTGTCTGCTGGGCACACTCAGCTCTCTCTCACCTAGCGAGGCGCTAGATCCCCTGGATCCTCAGACTGTATCACTTGCCCTCCTCCTGGTTCCTAGTTAGAGTGGTTACCCATTGGGGGGTCGCTTAATAAAAATTGTGTGTGTTAGAGGCTGACTTGTGGGGGTTAATTCTCTCCTTCTGCCCTGTGGGGTCCCGGGATTGAACTGAGGTCATGAGACTTGGCTGTGGGTGCCTTTATCTGCTGGGCCAGCCGTCAGTGTCGGGTTTTTGTTGTTGTTTGTTTGTTTGGCTAAAATTTTATTTATATTTATTTTATGTGCATGAATGTTTGCATGCCTGATGCCTGTGGAGGCCAGAAAAGGGTAGTCAATCTCCTGGAACTTGTTATGGGTCACCATGCAGTTGCTGGGAACAGAACCCGGGTCCCCTGCAAAACCATCAAGTGCTCTTAACCACTGAGCCATCTCTCCAGTCCCATTGTGGTTTTTTTTTTTTTTTTTTTATTGACAGTCCATCTCCTTCATCAGATCCCTAGAGCCTTCCCTGGAGACACAGAGAGAGAGGTTCTTGGAGGGTGGGCATGATGCCAGTCCTGTGTCAGGCCTGCAGTAGGTGTAGACAGGCTTGTCCTGCTCTGGGTTGGGGATGTTGCTGGTGGCCTGGGCTCCCTTTCTCTGTCTGCTCCCCAAGTGTCCTGGCCTCCTAGAACAGGCTGCCAGCTGGAGGCTGTGAGCAGAGAGTTGATGCCAGGCAGGTGGGTGGAGCTGGGAAGGGATGAGAAGGCCTTTGTTTCTCCTGTTTGTGTCCAGATGGGAACTGATTTTCTCGACTGAAGTGGAGGATGTGAAGGGCAGTTTCGGGTGTTCCCCCCACCTCCAGACATTTCCCCAGGCCTCCACCCTGGCTGTCCTCGCCACCCTCAGGCCCTCCTATTTCAGCATTTACTCTTCACCAGACCTGTTGTGGCTGAGTTCTGGTTAAATATTTGCTAACTGAGAAGTTTGCAAGGCGGCTTTCTGTAAAAGTCCCGGCTGACTACTCCCAACCCTGTCTGGCTAAGGAGACCCAGCCCTCCTGGGCCTTCAGAGCCTTTGCAGGTGGCCGTCTTGGCATCTGGAACTAGATAACCTTTCACTCTGGGGTTCGATGGATCAGGGAGAGAGGGCAGAGGCCAGGCCGAGTCCTGGGGAGCCAGGGTGGAAAGAGCCTGGAGAACTGCTCCCTAATTTCCTGACCTCTGTTCCCCACCTGTCCAAGGGTCAGCCTTCCCAAAGTTCCAGTGGCCTGTTAACGAGGAAATGTGGCAGGCAGGATTCAGTCAGTAAACCACTGAAGCCTTGACTATTAACCGTAGAGTCCACGGTATCTCAGAGTTCTCCATTACCATTAGGGAAGCAGGGAGTCTGGGACATCATGCCTGGTTCTGCTCTCTTGTCTAATGCTGGGCAGGCAAGTCACTGAATTCTGAGCCTCGGATCCCTCATCCAGAGAATGGGTTTAACAGTTTGTCTTGGTGGGGTTAAATGAAGTCACGTGACAATTATTGCCAACGTGTTTCAGAAGCGCTTCAGTGCTGGCTCTGGGCAACTGTGGCATGCATTAGCTCATGCTGTGATGGTTATAATTATATGCAAATGGAGAACCAGAGAGCCTTCATGGTGGGAGCAGGGGGAGGGAGTCCGGCTGAGATTCTGAGCTGGAAATCAAGAAGGATGTTCTGCCAAAGGGCATGTCGTAGGAGAGAGGACAGAGCGGGATGCACTTGGTATCGGTGGGAGGGAAGTGTGGCTGAGAACCCCTATCTTGGATTCCATTCATTGCTACCTGCTGATGGGCTGCAGCATGTCAGGACATGGGTCGGTGTTGTGTCAGCGCTGATAGGGAAGCTAAGGTCTCCTGGGGCTGTTGAAGGCTCATCCTTAACAAAGCAAGTCACCTGATCCTCTGGACACTGCCACAGTCCTCGGAGTCCAGGTCCCGCTGCTCTGGTGGACAAGTCTGTTTCTCCAATGGCATTGATGCTCCTAGATGCTTCCGGACTGTGGCAGGTCGTGATTTGGTGTCATACTCTGTGACCTACATGAGAAATGATAGGTACCCTGCCAGCCTGGTGCCTCTCCACCTGTGTCTAAATAAGAACTTTTTTTTTGGTAGTCCTGGGGATTGAACCCAGGGCCTTGAGCGTGATAGGCAGGTGCTCTACCACTGTACTGTATCCTTAGCCATCTGGCTGTGACTAACAATCAGCTTTATAGGTCCTCAGTCTATCCTCAGCGAGATGGCAGAGTCCAGTGAAGCAGGGTCCCTGGACACTCATGTCCCCAGCCCACAGCAAATACGTACACAGGCCCATGTGGACCTGCGTTCCTGGGAAGGGGTTTCCACGTTAGTCCCTGGTGTCAGAGACCAACTCAGCAGGAGGTCCCTTCAGGACACCTGCAGTGAGGAAGGAGGGAGGCCACGTGACACCCACTCGCCAACAAAGAAGGACTGTGCTGGCGGTGTTCCTTCCTCCTCAGGCGCCTCCGAGGCCCAGCTTCTACATAAACCTCTCTTACATGTGAGGAGCCTAGGGTCGGTGGAGCTTATGAGAAGTCGAGTGTGGATGAGCGGGGAGCACCCACCCATCCTGGGGATCCCCAAGGAAGAGGTGGTTGGGGGGGAGGGGCATGTTCAGACATTAGAGTACTCAGGGTACTTACACCAGGAGCCGAGCCTTTGTCCCGAGGGCAGAGGGAGCCTTAGAAGGTCTGTGAACGTGGGAGGGCCAGGCCGCTCCATGCTGGCCCCTGGAATGGCACGGACCAGAGGGAGTCAGGAATAGTTTGAGGCTGAGGCAGGTGTAAGAGGGTAGTGACCGGGCTGGGCAGTGGCAGGTGGTGCAGGCTGAGCTGAGGCGAGCTGGCCGGCTGACTGACAGGAGTCACCTCACAGTTACCCTCTGAGGCCCAGAAGCAGAGCCCCAGGCACCTGCCATTGCTGAGGACACCCTTCCTTTGGACTTCTTGTCAAGGGGCCTCCATCGGCCCCTGCTCCCTGGATAAGCCTCATTGGTGTGGCATTGGCTGTCACGCTCTCTCCCTGACTCTGGCTCTGCAGGGTCCTGGCCTGCTGGCCCCAGCTCTTCTCATGGGCCGATTGCTCCCTCCCTCCCTCCTGCTGGATGGCGGAGCCTATCATTATCCTTCTTCCCAACTCCCCAGCAGGCCCCTGCATCGGTCCTCCTGATGGGGCCACCCACAGGCTGCCGTATCCACCCCAGAGGCTGACAGTCTCCATGTGGGTGTGAAATGTATTTGCCCAAACTTTGGTTCTGCGTCTGTGTCGTTTATGTATGTACACATGTATGTATATGTGTGTGGAGTGTGTGTCTGCATGTGTCTTTTTAGACACCTGTATAGGTAATTTGTGAGTGCATGCAGAGTCTTCCACATTTGCTTTGTGCCTTACTTTGGGGACAGGGTCTCTCCCGGAACCTGGAGCTCCTTAGTTCAGTTAGGCTGGCCAGCCCATGAGCCCCAGGGACCTGCTTGTCTCCGCCCCCAGCACTGGGGTTAAAGACCTGGGGTGCTATGCTGGATTTTTATGTGGGTGCTGGGTATCCAAACTCAGTTCCCTGTGGTTGCACGGCAGCCATTTTAGCAGCAGAGCTGTCTCTCCGGTGTGGCCCCGACACCACTCCCCCGTCCATCCGTCCGTCCATCTGTCCGTCTGTCTGCCCCCCACACCGTACTGTTTCTATGCTGTGTGTTCTCAGACATCACGTAACCTCTCAGAGCATTGGTGGAGGAAGGTCAATGCAGGCAGCTCCGACACAGGGCCGGAGATACAGCTCGGCTGGCAGTGTTTTCCTTGCATGTGGGAGGTCCCGAGTTTGATCCTCAATGCTGCGAGGAAAAAAAAAAAATCTCATACTTTTAGATGGGTGTGGCAACTCATGCTTTTAATTGTGGATCTTGGGAGGTGGAGGCAGAGGGCTCAGGAAGTCGGAGTTACTCTTGGCTACATAACAAGTTTGAGACCAGCCTGGGCTACACGAGCCATATCCTGAGGCTGGGGAGACCTAAGTGGAAGTGTCAGTAGTGAGGTTTCGGTGTCAGGAGAGAGCCTTTAGGGACACACTGAGACCTGGTACTCCGGTCCTTTGGTCGAGCTGTGCTGTGTGACTCCAGGAGTGTGTGACTGCCTCTCTGGGCCTCAGTTCTGGCTGTACCAGTCAGGTGATGTAGTTTCTGGTATGTGACTTCGTGACTTGGGGAACCCAAGGAGTCCCTGCCTCCTTAGTTTCTGGGGTGGGCGGGTCATCGTCCTAGCCACTTCCCCCACCTCCCTATCGGGAGTGCTCCCCAGTGCCCCAAGAACCAGGCAGGCCAGTTCTGAGCGGCCCCACCCTGCAGCTGCTGCCACCTGCTAGGTTTCAGTCCCCATGAAACCCTGAAACTGGGCCGGGCATGGTGGCGAGGCTTGTTCCACGAGCCTGCTGGAGGGACCAGCCAGACCAGGATGGGCCTGGCTCAGTGCCCACATCTGAGTCCAAATCAGGGTAGGACTTGTGTGAAGTCCCTGTGTCCACACGAGGTCGGCTGCTGCCCTGGTTGGAGATAGTCTTCTTTGTCCTCATGCCGTCACTGTGGAAGGGGATTCAGGCTCAGGTCCCTGGGTCTTGGACCTGGGCTCAGCTCTTGCTTGGGCTGCTCTTTCATGAACAGTGTGGGAGGGGATCTCAGTTTCTTGTGCTCCTGTGGATAGAGATTATGTAGGGTTTCCACAGGGGTGCAGCATGCAGGGTCTCACAGACTTCCTGCAGCGTGTCCCCAGGGACCCCTCTCTACCTTCCCCATACTGAACTTCATCTGCAGGATAGACCCAGCACCCCTCTCCCAGCTCCCCAAGGCTTCAGGGACTTCAGGGCACCCTGGGGCCCTTGTTCTTGGTGGCCTCTGCTATCTACACAGGAAGTAACATGATCCCTAAAATTGTCACTTTGGAAAATCAGAGATCAGCATTCTTCCGGCCACTGAGCTGCAGTTAGTGTCAGTCATGTGCACTGTCCTTGTCAGGGCCAAGTGTCTTATGCTCATTGGTTCAGATTTCCTCATCACCTAGTCAGTCGGGCGTGTACCCATGTGCCATCTTGAAGAGAGGGAGGCAGGCTCACAGAGAGCGAGTGCCTTGGCCAAGACCATCAGCTAGGGGGCAGAACTGGGACTTGAACCCAGAGTCTGTGCCTGTAAGGCACTGAGGTGCTGGAGCCCTTGTGGGTTGTGTCCTGGCCACTTGTCAGTCCCAGGTGACTGTGGTCAGTCCCTAACCAGCTTGACTCACGCGCAGCTCAGTGGAAGTGCTGAGGCTAGCGTCTTGGTCGGCTCCCAAGGCCAGGGCAGCACTGCGGAGATTTTCATTAAGACCTTAGGTCCCTGAGACCTAGCTGCCCATTTTAGCCCAGGGAGGATCAGCCAGGGCAGGGGTGTCCAATAGGTGGGAGGGTGCGGTGCCAGCCTGCACTACGTGGGAGCAGGTAGGGAGGTGGAGAGCCAGACTAGATCTGACACTCACAGATTATGACCTTGGGAAAGTCACTTTGCCTTTCTGAGCCTGAATGTCCTCATCTGTCAAATGGGGACAGTTAAGCTCGCTTTGCATCCCCCTGGGCCTGGGTAAGGACATAGAAAAGTGAAGCTAGGGCCTCATAAAGGCACCGTATGGCAGTGTGATAGGCCACTGGGGGTGGGGGACTCTGGACAGGGCCTGGGGGAAGAAAGAGTCAAAGCCGACTCCCGTTGGCCTGGGATGTAGCTCCCTGGTAGACTGCTCACCTGGCATGCATGAAGCCCTAGCTAGGTCTGGTCCTCAGCATCACAAAAACAAAACAAGAGTCCTACTTCTAACTCGGTACGGTGACAGAGCCCTGTAATGCCAGTGCTTGGGAAGCTTCAGTAAGAGAGTTGTCTCAAGTTTGAGGTCAGCCTGGGCTGCGTGGTGGAACCTCCTTCACTCAGATAAACAACTCTAATTCCTCCTTCTGAAATTCCTCTTCTCTTTTCTTCCAGGCTGTGTCTCTGAGCCTCAGGACCACAAGGGCTGAGAAGCCTGTGCTGAGTTCTCAGTGGGCACACCCAGGGAGCTCTGGGAATTCTGGGTGCAGAATTAGGATTGGCTGGTGAGGGGCCTCTCTGGGTCACCCTTGAGCTCCTCCGAAGGGTGTATCCAGCTGCATCAAGACTGGGCTCCTCAACACCCCCCCCCCCACACACACACACAGAAAGAGAGCAGAGCAGAGAGAGAGAGAGAGAGAGAGAGAGAGAGAGAGAGAGAGAGAGAGAGAGAGAGAGAGAGAGAACAAGAATACTTTGTCCTGGGAACTGGCCTTTTCAGAGCTTCATGGCATACCCTGCCTTCTTGAGACATGGCATAGAGGCCTTGCAAGGCCTGGGGCATTGGTACTTCCGAGACTGCCTGACACAGCTCTGGATTTCCCAGCTGTCCTCAGGGTGACAGGGGACCAGGCAGGGCCCCTGGGACGGCCCACACAGGGCCAGCTTTGTTTCTGTTGACTTACTGTGGGATGGTCTTTCCCGAGCCTCCTCTTACAACCTGGGAAGTGGGAGCATGTATGCACCCTGATCCCTGGGCCGGCAGAAAAATCTGCGTGTTGGGCAGAGGCGGGTAGCCCAGCTTCCGTGTGAGGTGAGCCCACATCTGAGGGGCATCGCTGGCTCAGGAGCAGGGTGAGACACGCAGCCCAGGTTGAGGTGTGGTGGGGAACCTGGGTGCACAGAGGACACACACAAGCCCTGCTCCTAACTTTAGTTTTGTCTGATCTCTCCTCTCCTCTCCTCTCCTCTCCTCTCCTCTCCTCTCCTCTCCTCTCCTCTCCTCTCCTCTCCCCTCCCCTCCCCTCCCCTCCCCTCCCCTCCCCTCCCCTCTCTCTCTCTCTCTCTCTGTCTCTCTCTCTCTCTCTCTCTCTCTCTCTCTACCTGGTAATGAGTGGTTCAGCCCACCTCTTGCCTCCATAGTTACAAGCTGAGCACTGTTATAATTAAGACTAGTGTTTTTGGTGCCCTGGGCTGTGCATGTGGCGCTGTCCATAACCTGCCCTGTCCACATCCTGTCTGCCCCTGTGAGGGGCCTCTGTGATGCCTGGCTTCTATGAAGGGTGAGGGTCTGAGAGAACTGGGCAGCCCCAAGCCTCCCTCTCACGGGAAGCTGGAGGGCGGGCCCATCAGTTTCCACAGTTCCCACAGCTCCTTAGGCAGCGGCCTCTGAGCTGAGTCAGCGCACAGGAGGGTGAGGCCAGCCCACGCCCACAGACCTGCCCACCCACGCCTCTGTACCTGTTGTACTAGCCTCCAGGTTCTGGGCCTGAGGCTGGTCCTCTCTCCTCGGGTGGGGCCACGGGCTGCCTCCCCACTGCCCTCTGAGGTTTTGTGGACAGCGGTCGGAGCCCACGCGGATCCTGACCGTCTCCATCTCGTGTGTGATCTAGCCAGCCCCCTTCACCCACTGGTCAGAGCAGTCCTCAGGGTTGTGAGCCTTGGCCTCGGAAACCCCGAATCCATGCACTGGAGTCTCTCTAGAGGCCGTGGTGGAGAGATTGGAAGAGCTGATGTGGGCAGGTGTAGAGAGAGGTCCACCCCCACCCCCCAGCCCTAGGTACCTCCCGCAGATCCTAGGCTGGATGCTGAGTCATGGAATCCTCTGACCTCTCTGGAGCTAGCCTCGGGCAACAGTTGACAAAAGCAGTGGCCTTGGTGGCTCCCGCTTGTAATTCCACCACTCAGGAGGGTAAAAGCAGAACTGATGGGAATTGCAGGCCAGCCTGGGCTACAGAGCGAGTTCCAGGCCAGCCTGGGGTATACAGTTAGACACAACTGTATCTAAAGGGGTGCTAAGTAGCATTTACAGGGTGGACACTGTGAAGGGCCCCCAAGGAAAGGGGACGGCCTGGGCTTGCAGAGCCCACTGGCAGGGAGGTAAGGCCTGAGCCAGGCCATGTACCTACTCATGTCTTCTCCTATGCAGCTCTGAGAGCCTTAAGTCCAGGTTAGAACAACGGGGTGCTGCTGATCTTTGGGGTCCCCTTTGCCCCCTGAAGATCCAGCTTCTCATCCCATGTGTTTGGGGGCACTTCCTCAGTACCAGGCACGTGGTAGTTCTTCTCAGGCTGACTGGGCTCTGCCCACTACTGTCGGCCTCTTCCAGCTCTTCCTGGGGTGCCAGCTCACAGACCACCTTTGCTGCCACTTGCCCGGCTGCTCGCGGGTCCCGATGCTGAGACCCCAGCCATCAATGTCATTGCTCAATAACCATTTGGTCACTGGTCCACCCCTAGGTCCCTTCCCTTCGTCAAGCCCCCGCTGTGTGTTGCCCAGTAAGGGACAGCCCGCTTTCTCCCCACCCACGTGGGAGGTCTGTAACCTCAACACCAGCTGCCGTCCCTAGTCCATCCCGTCCCGTCCCGTCCCGTCCGCTCCAGAAATGGGAGCAGATATGTAGCAAGAGGGTCCCACCTTCTCGTGTGCTGGAAGATTCTGGAAGATCAGCTGGCAAAGGGTTTGCCAGCTTTGGGTCACGTTTGCTATGGCTGCAGAGGTCAAGTAGCGGAGAGTGCCTGGACCGCAGTCAGGTGCGGCAGGGCTCCCGCCGGGCACTCTGTTCTTGGAAGCATGAGTGTGCCCTCTTTTCACATCATGTAGTGGAGCCGTGCCCCCATCCCACACCATTTCTGCCCTTCTCTCCACGTTTTCCGTGGGCCCCGTGGCTTCTCCTTCCCTAGGCTTCCTGCTTCCTCTCTGGAGCTGTGGTCCCATCTCCCTTGGGTGACTTATGTTCACTTTGTGTGAAAAGACACCAAGTGACTTTCACCCCGGGCCCTGGCGCTGTCCTGGCTGCTCCTAGCCCAGCGTGTTTAGGCCCACGAGTGTCAGTGCCTTGGCCTAGGGAGCTGAGCTGCAGCCGCCTGCTGATCCAGCTTCCACCAGTGTCACTGGGCACAGGCCTTTCTGGTGTGTCTGCTTTCAAGGCTTCCAGAAGCTTCTTTCACTACACAACCTGTCTGGCCTGGTCTTAGACGCCCTCGATGGTTTGGGACACGACTTGGGACTCTGCCTGGCTCACTTTGCTCTTCCTTCACAGGCCAGCTGTACCCTTTGGAGCACGGCTCTTCCCAGACTGGGCACCCACCTGGTAGCCAAGAGTTGCCGTGGGCTGGGCAGGCCCGGATTCAAGTCTTTTGTGTGTGTGTGTGTGTGTTTAAATAGGCAGCTTCCTCCTGAGCCTGACCAGGCAGCAGGTCCACATTTGCTGTTGGGATAAAGCTCTGTTTGAGGGTGGGTGTCCCTAGCTTGGGTTGGACCTCACAGTTGTGGCTGAAGCTTTAAGCGGCCATGTTGGGCAGGATGCTCATTGCCTGCAGGGAGTTAAAGCAGAACCTGGCCCAAGGACAGGGGACTCCTGAGCCGCCACTGCCCTCACCTGGAACAGTGGTGGCACCAAGCTCTCGTGAAGTTGTGTCCCACCCTGGGGGGTGACAGGCCCATGGTCATCCCCCCAGCCTCACCCTTCCCCAGCCTTATTATCTCCAGGACAATTCCCGAAGTCTCTGAGGACTGCTGCTCTTTGCTTCTAGCCCTCTCAGTGCGCAGGGGAAACTGAGGCCCAGGGAGGGGAGCTTCATAAACCTCAGGTTGAGATTCTAGTTGCAGATTTTTAGGAAATCTCTTTTGGTGCCTCAGTTTCCCCATCTATAAATAGGGGCACTCAGGCAGGATCAGTACTGAACCTGCTGCCTGCTGGACCTGCTCTGGAGACCATGGATTGACCCTTTCTGTTCTGAAACCGCTTCAGCACCAGAGAGAAGCGAACAGCTAGGAGAAGCCAGTTCCTGGCCCACAGGGTTGGGGCTGTGGTAGTTTTCACTCTTTGCTCTTTGGGGGCCGTTGCCCAGCTCCCAGATAAGCACATTGAGGCTTGCTCTTTTTTATGAATGTCCAGCCTTGGCTTGGATTGTTTCTAGCCAGCTTTTCTTATCGTATCCCATCTACCTTTTGCCTCTCTCTGGTCTTTCACCTTTCTGTGAAAGACCTATTTTTACTTCTTACTCCATGGGTGACTGTGTGGCTGTGTGGCTGTGTGGCTGTGTGGCTGTGTGGCTGTGTGGCTGGCCCCTGATGTCCTCCTTCCCTTCTCCTTTTCTCATTCCTTGATCTTCTCTTCCCCGAGTTCTCCTATTTATCCTCCCCTGCCTGCCAGCCCCGCCTACCCCCTTTTCCTGCCTTGCTATTGGCCAGTCAGCTCTTTATTAGACCATCAGGTGTTTTAGACAGGCAGAGTAACACAGCTTCACAGAGTTAAACAAATGCAACATAGAATGCAGCACATCTTTGCATCATTAAACAAAGTTTTCACAGCATAAACGAATGTAACACGTCTCACATTAATATTTACGCAACAATAGCTCAGTTGGTGGAGTGTGTAACTAACCTGCATGAATCTCAGGGTTTGACCCCTGACCTTTAAACAGGGCTTGGTGGCTCATGCCTGGAGGATCAGTTCAAAGTCAGTTTTGGCTATGTAGAGAGTTAGAGGCCAACCTGGGCTACATGCGCTCTTGTCTCAAAAGAAGAAGAAAAAGTGTTAACTTGGTAGATGAATTTGAATCATGAGTAAATGACTCAAATGTATGAAAGTGAGGAGGCTTTCTGCACCCCCCTCCCAATCCCTGCACGGGAAAGCCCGAGCCCATGGCCGCCACACCTTTCCCTCACCAGTTCCTTTTCGCCAATAGGAATCATTCTTGCTCAGAGACTGTGCTCAGCGTATGAGACCATTACTTTCCAACTGTCTTCACAGGGTCTACCAGTCACTTCCACCATAGCCTGGCTTTTTTCTGTCTTGGGTGGACTGGTTTATGCTGGTCAGTCCCACCTCTGCACATTAGCTGGTCCATGCCCACTTACGTGGTATCCTAGGTGTGAGCAAGGCATCAAAAGGAGCATGCAGCCCCGTAGGGAACCCGTGCCCACTTACCACACCCTGTCCACCCAGGGGGAAAGCGGACTCACTTGGTGCCGGTCGCCAGTGAGCACGAGACTCTCCTAGGCCTGTTGGATGTGGTTTTCCTTTCTCTCTGTGTGGCCACTGACCAGCTTCCTGTCAGGAGTGGGTGGCCACTGTGCAGACCGCTCACAACCAAAGCCCTTGCCTAGCGTGTGAGAGACCAAGGTGACCAGTCCCAGTTTGGGTGAAAGGGCCTTTGTGCATCGCGTGAACAGTTCTTCACGCAGGACTTTGCAGACTTGATTCCCTAGGTGTCCACACACCTTCCCTAGGCCTCACACTCTCTTGCATGCTTCCCTTTCAGAGAAAACTGAGAAGATCCTGAGAGAGTTCCTCCATTTCTACGAGGACCAATATGGTGTCTCCCTCTTCAACAGCATGCGCCATGAGATCGAGGGCACCGGTCCACCGCAGGCGCAGCTGCTCTGGCGCAAGGTGAGAGGCACGGGGGGGGGGGGCCGGTGTCCAGCCTGGGCTCTGCCAGCCCTTCTCCCATGAGGCCTTTGATGTGGCTTCTCTGGGCCTTCATTTCCCTGTGTTGGTGGGCTGGTCTCTAAGGGCCCTTCATTGGCTGAGGTAACCTTCCCTCACTTGTTCCCTGCCCCCCACTGCCAGTGCAACCCACTCCTCCCACTGCCAGTGCAACCTGCCCACTGCCAGTGCAAACCACCCCACTGCCAGTGCAAACCACCCCACTGCCAGTGCAAACCACCCCACTGCCAGTGCAAACCACCCCACTGCCAGTGCAAAACCACCCTCACTGCCAGTGCAAACCACCCCACTGCCAGTGCAAACCACCCCACTGCCAGTGCAAACCACCCACTGCCAGTGCAAACCACCTCACTGCCAGTGCAAACCACCCCACTGCCAGTGCAAACCACCCCACTGCCAGTGCAAACCACCCACTGCCAGTGCAAACCACCCCACTGCCAGTGCAAACCACCCCACTGCCAGTGCAAACCACCCCACTGCCAGTGCAAACCACCCCACTGCCAGTGCAAACCACCCCACTGCCAGTGCAACCTGTGCACTGCCAGTGCAAACCACCCCACTGCCAGTGCAACCTGCGCACTGCCAGTGCAAACCACCCCACTGCCAGTGCAAACCACCCCACTGCCAGTGCAAACCACCTCCACTGCCAGTGCAAACCACCCACTGCCAGTGCAAACCACCCCACTGCCAGTGCAAACCACCCCACTGCCAGTGCAAACCACCCACTGCCAGTGCAAACCACCCCACTGCCAGTGCAAACCACCTCACTGCCAGTGCAAACCACCCCACTGCCAGTGCAAACCACCCCACTGCCAGTGCAAACACCCATGCTGCAAACCACCACTGCAGTGCAAACCACCCACTGCCAGTGCAAACCACCCACTGCAGTGCACCCCTCCAGTGCAAACCACCCCACTCCAGTGCAACCCCCCCCCACCCCCACTGCCAGTGCAAACCACCCCACTGCCAGTGCAAACCACCCCCACTGCCAGTGCAAACCACCCTACTGCCTGTGCAAACCACCCTACTGCCAGTGCAAACCACCTCACTGCCAGTGCAACCTGCCCACTGCCAGTGCAAACCACCCCACTGCCAGTGCAAACCACCCCACTGCCAGTGCAACCTCTCCATTGTCACAGCTGCATTTTGCAGTCTTGACAGCTCAGGTTACTCACTGTCAAGCGACATGTGGCAGACCTCTCTGGTCCTGCGTCCTCTCCTCCAGCATGGAAGTGGCATGGTCTCCGCTTCACAGATCCATTAACACTGTCCCAGGCCACATGCTCTAGGTTCCCCTCCCCTTAGGACCTTGTCATTCATTATCCAGTGCTAGCGTTAGAATTAGTGGGGACTGTGATAGGCCTGGAGGTAACAGGGCTCGGGTGAAATCAGGAAGGAAACAGTTGGTTTGGCTGCTGAATTACCCAACTTGAGGCAGAGGCTAGCTACGTGCCTGGAACACTACTCCAGGGCTCTCTGAAGGGAATCTTTGCTGATGACTGTATTTGGACTTTCTTGGCCCATCAGCCCCAAATAATGACAGAGACTTGTTATTAATTATGAAAACTTGGCCTTAGCTTAGGCTTTTCCCCGACTAGCTCCTATAACTTAATTAACCTGTTTCTATTAATCTACGTTCGGCCACGTGGCTCGGTTACCTCTTGGTATGTCCAATTTCTGCAATGTCTTGCTGGCATCTTTGGCACACCTAGATTTATCTTGAGTTCCTCCCTCTGCCCAGAATCCTCCCTATCCACTCCTGCCTAGCTATTGGCCATTCAGCTCTTTATTAAACCAACCGGAAGGTGCCTTGGCGAAGACACATCTTCACAGTGTACAAGAAGGTTATACAGAACTGCGGGCGGCTGCAGGGTCAGGTGCTAAGGCTCCAGGCAGTGCTCAAGGTGACAGACAGTGAATGATGTCTGTCTGCACAGTACAGTGGGACCCGGGAATATGACTGGCGGCTACAGACACCACAGTCTGGGCAGTCTGGAAAAGGCTGCTCCGCTGAGGCCCTGAGGGCCAGGGAGGGGTTGACTGTGAGAAGGGACTGACGGACAGAGTGAATCCGGATGTACAAAGTCCCAAGCTTAGCCCAGAGGGCCTGGTCTGGGCCCAGGAGCAGACAGAGCTGGCTTAGATTCCTAGCCCAGAACCCTTTCTCACACCTGCAGCCTGCCTTGGGAGGAGAGAAAGGGTGGGCTGTTTGTCTCTGCCCCGTGTACGGCTCTAGAGCAGAGAGGCCTGGGCGTGGCCTGGCCTTGGCTCGGGCAGGTGTGCACCAGCACCTGTGTGGCGAGGAAAGGGAGGCTTGAATTCAGCCCGGATGAGCAGGGCCTACACTGCTTTTCCTGTCTAGACGGCAAGGTGGAGGCCCATCCAACCTGGGGACCCAAACCTGTAATCCCAGTATTTGTGAAGCTGAGGTAGGAGCCAGCCTAGGCTACTACGTGCTGAACACCAGGCCAAGGAGGGCTATATCCTAGGACCCTGACTCAAAACAAGAACAAAACCAGAGACAGACAAAAGGTTCAGGCAGCGTGGTTCCCCAGAGCCCAGGATGAGTGAGGCTGATGCTGTGGTAAGCAATTTCTCTGTGTCTGGCTTTTCACCCTCACAGGACTGTGTCCCACTGCAGGCAAACGGGACATGTAGCCAGAAGAGTGGCCTGAAATTGTTGATGGTTCCTGATTGCCTGGGGCTTTCTTTGATGGCTCCTGAAGCTGACTGCCACGTGAAGTCATTACCGTAATAGAAGGGAAATAGTGTCAGTCACCAGAGCCGTCACAGTCATTTTCTACAGAAACAGTCATTGCAGTAAAATAACAGAGGGGTCAGGATGAGGTGACGGCCTGGGACCCCAGCACTCAGGAGCTGAGGCAGGACCAGCAGGAGTTAAGGCCATCTGGGGTACATACTCATAGAAAGAGGTGTCTCACCTTCCACCCCAGCAAACAAAGTAATCAGTAGTTGTTTTGTGGTGGAGAACCTCACACCACCCCCTCCCTGCTCTGAGGGTCGCTGGGGAGTCACTTCTCTGGCTCCTGTGATGGGTGGCAAGGGTACCCTTGATTTGTAGGGTCTGGAATATTGCGGACCTCCCAAAGGCCTTCCACTCAAAACAGGACTCTGCCATTTGAGAAAACCTGTTTTTCTGTTGAGTAAGGTCTCATGTAGCCCAGGCTAGCCTCAAACTCCACCTGTAACTGAGGATTACCTTGGGTTTCTGGTCCCCCTTCCTTCTACCTCCCTCCTGAATCTGGGATTAGAGGCTTGCAACACCTCAGTTTACCTTTGGAAAAAAAAATCTTAGAAATAAAATCTAACCCAGCAGCCAGGCAGTCTCAGTGAGATGGCCCAGGATCTGGGGATGTGCTCAGTAGTGGGGTGCAGAGCCTGACTTCATGGCTCAGGCACTTCCGCAGAGTCAACCCTCTGGGACTGTTCCTAATCTCAGGGCCTTCCGGTTGTAGATGCCCAGCTGAGCCGGTTGGGTCTTCCCAGGGTGTTAGGAAAACCCTGGCTTTTCTTTCTAGAAAAGACAGATTGGAGGGCTGGGTTTCAGAAGTCTAAATATAGACCACCAAGTGGGGGCCGCCTGACAAGGGCAAAGCCCGGGTGGGGGAGGGGAGCAGACCCTTTTTTCCTGTAAATATTTTCTTCTAGAGAGGAAACTGGTGTGGGGCCATTGTCTGAGCACAATGGCCTCTCCTTTTAAGAGTGTAGCTTTCCCCTGAGGAGCGGGGTGGGGGGTGGGGGGTTGGGGTGTGGGAGGGGAGGCAACTAGGGAAAGGAGCCAGGAGAGAACACAGGAGGAGGAGCAAGATCCACAGACCAAGATGCAAAGTCATAATTTTTCCCATCAATACATAGAGTACTCGGTCTGTTTTGTAACTGGTACCACGTTTATCATAGAATAAACAGAATTTGCCTAGAAATGGAGATTCCTAGATCCTGGGCCCCACAGTCCATTGCAGCTTCTGCACCTCCCTTCCAGAAGCTTCCTTGATCTCCATAGTCTTGGCTTGGGTAAAGACATCCCTTCCCATGTCCAAGTCAGCCCAGAAGCTGAGAACATGTCTCGTGCACTCTGGCAGACTCCTGACATGGTCACTGTTGTGTTGGCTTTGTATGGGCTGCCTGCCTGGTGTGGGCCACAGTCTCCATATTACAGACGAGGGAGCTGAATGCGAGTCATGCTAGTCCTTGTAGGGTTTGTAGGAATGGCTGAGCGTGTCTGCAGCCCACATAGGTCATCTCTTTGCCTGGACGCTGGTCCGACATCTCTCCTTACCCTGACTCAGGGATGCCACCTGGCCAGATGGCAGAGCTGGGATGCTCTCTGGATATAAGTTCAAGTCTTCATTGTTCTGAGGGGAAAGTGAGGCCCAGAGCTGGGCAGAGGCTTGCCCACATACTAGGACCTTTTAAGTATTGGCCTAATGGTGTGTCCTCCAGCTGGGTGAATGCTGTGCCCTGAAGTAGAAGTAGCAGGTGGACAGGGGAAGCAGCCTGCTCCCCACTTCCCTCCCTGGGGGGCTCCCTGGACTAGAAGAGAGTGGGAAACCTTAGGCCTGGATCCAAATGAATGCCCAGGCTGGGTTCCACTCATATTCTATTTGAACCCCCAGTGAGTCCCTCACTGCCCTAAGCCTCAGGTCTTCATGCGTACAGGGGGTGCAGTGCAGCCTGGTCTCAGAGTCCTGATGAGGTCAGGGATTTGGTGGCGGAGGTGGCGGTGGCGGCGGCGGCGGCAGCGGCGGCGGCGGCGGCGGCGGCGGTGGTGGCGGTGGTGTGTGTGTGTAGGTGACACCTGTGTGTAGGTGACACCCTACGAGGAGTGGCGGTGGCGGTGGTGTGTGTGTGGGTAACACCCGTGTGTAGGTGACACCCGTGTGTAGGTGACACCCTACGAGGAGTTCAAATGCAAGCCCTGTGCGGCCACCTTGTTGGGACCCCTTGTTCCTTCTTGGCTTCACGCTCACTTCCTGCCCACAGGTGCCCCTGGATGAACGCATCATCTTCTCTGGGAACCTTTTCCAGTACCAGGAGGACAATAAGAAGTGGAGGAATCGCTTCAGCCTGGTGCCCCACAACTATGGGCTGGTGCTGTACGAGAACAAAGTGGTGAGTGAGTCTGGCCTGCCCCTGGCAGCCAGCCACCGCCCTCTGCACTTACCTCCTTCTTACTCCGTGACCCCCATTCCGAACCTGAGGCTCCAGACTCCATGCTTTCCCCATTCACTCCTGCCCCCCAGTATTTCTCCACGGACTTCCCCGGGCCAAAGCAAACTTCCCGAGCCTTGTCCACTTCTCCAGACCTGTTTGCCTTGGGGCTCTTTCTCTCAGTGTCCTTTACCCTTTGTCCAGGTGTCCACGTCACAAACCCTTCTTGCCCTCTGGTCATGCCCAAGCCCCACCAAATCCCTCGCTCAACGCAGAGCCTGCCCTCTGCTTGCCTTGGTCTCCTTCGTGGCTAGCCTTCCTACTTCTCCCAGGAGCCCCTCCATCCTTAGGCTTCCGCAGTCACACCAGCTGTTTGCTGGCCATCTGGCCCTGCGTACCACTCTCTGGGTGGGGCTCCTGAATTCTCCTTCCCCAATCCTCCTTGCCCTGATGTGGGTCTGAGCAGAAATGGGAGCTTGACCGTGTCTTGTATTTGCTTTGAGCCCTTGGGAGAAGTCCCACCTGGTTATGTTACAGATTTTATTTCATCTGCCCAACTTTTCTCCAGCGCTGCCCCAAAGACAGGCCTGTCTTTTTCAGAGCAGCTCTGTCTGCCCCCTAGTGGCAGACAACTGCTTGGCAGCCCTGATGTATGGGCAATTGGGTCAGAATCATTTTCCCTCCCATAGCTGTAAGGAAAGCTGGGCACTGACCTAACTCTCCCTTGAAACACTGCAATGCTTAGAACCTAGAAATTTGGGATGAGCGGTTGAAGGTAATGTCAAAGCCCTTGAGTTCAGAGTCAACGCCTACTTCCTGTCCTTGTGAACTGGAAATGAGCCACCTCTTACATTGTGAGAGCTCCGCAGCAGTGTCTCGTATGTAACAGACAATCACAGACTCGCTGGTCCCAGAGGCAGCAGTGGCAGTGATTGTAGTTGCTGCCCCCTAACAAAGCTTATCTTTTGGCATTGTGCCAAGCGTTTTGTGTGGATGTTTCCCCTCCCTCCTGGCCCAGCTCTTGAAGTCAGGGCCCAGAGCTGGGCCTTGTCTATGCCACTCCATTTCCAATAATACGACAGTCAATCTCCATGCCCTCCACTGTGGGGACTAAACTCAGTCCCTAGAGCATGCCAGGCAAGCACTCCACATGAGGCCGCATCCCTGCCCTGTCAGTCGGTTGGTCGGGTGGTCGGTCAGTCACTTCTGACTCCTCTAGTTCTCCCTCCCCCACCTTGGACAAGTAGCTGCATAATCCTGGGGCCAGCTGGAAATGGGGGTTTGTGCTTGGCCACGATCTTAACCATGAGGCTTCATTTCTCTTGCTCTCTTCAGGCCTATGAGCGGCAGATGCCACCCAGAGCTGTCATTAACAGTGCAGGCTACAAAGTTCTCACCTCTGTAGACCAGTACCTGGAGCTTGTTGGCAATTCTCTACCAGGTAAGTAGTCTCTGACCCTACTGTCCTACATGGGCCTAAGGATTGGCTAGGGAAGGGGATGACCCTGTGCCCATTGCTTGGGCTCCATTCTGCAGGGCAGCCAGTGGGGCCTAGAAAGTCTGCAGATTTCTTGAACAAACCGAGCCCTCAAAGGGGAGACTCCAAAGGTTCATGAGGTGAAGTTTGCCCCAGGCTGTGTATGGATAGGGTCTGGACCCAGATCATGTGGGCTCTCAGCCAGGCCCTGCCTAGGCCAAAGCTGTATGCACCAGAGTTCTATGATGGAGGCCCTTCCCACCTCCCTGAGATCATGGTTGTCTATGGAGAAGATGACGGTGACCCTGCCAGGGATTTCTGAGGCATTATCTTAGACCTCCCCATTCTATTCAGTCCCCACCTGGGATGTGAGGCTTGGAACTAAAGCCCACGTGGCTGTAGATGCCACGTAGTAGTCCATTTTCCTGGACTCCAGGACTGACTCTCTGTCCTTTTGTTGGGGCCACACAGGTAAAGCCTCCCCTTCTGACGTCAGGTTCTTCAGTATCAACTGAACCTGGTGCTGGGAGGCCCGAAGGCCTTGGGGTGTGCCCTGTAAGCTTATCCCAGCCACCCAAAGCTGGACCACAGACAACTGTCATTGTCATATTACTGACCACAGTGGTGAGCCCAGGACCTGTTGTCTTGCTGGATCTAAAATACCCATGAGGGCCACAGCAAGGGAAAAAAGTCCTTTCTGTTTATTTTGTTTGCCCACATGCCTCCCTCCTTCCCTGGATATTTAAACCACTAGCTTGGCCTCTGCTGTTGAAATTTGAAGGGAAACCCAAGAATGTAATGAACTAGAGTCCTGACCCTCTCATAAAGCCATGCACTCGATCAAGGTGGGTGTGACCTATTTCCAGTTCTGGAAGGAGGGGCCACGGTGCCAGGCCTCTCAGTTACTGTAGCTGAGCCTTGGAGGTCAAATGAAGGTCAGCTGCTTCCTTGCTGAGACACCCTGAGGACAGGACAGCCTTATCTAGGCCTGAGCCTAGGCCTCAGCGGCAGAGGGCAGCTTCTTACAGCTATGTCTCCACAGGGACCACATCGAAATCGGGCTCCACGCCCATCCTCAAGTGCCCCACGCAGTTCCCGCTGGTCCTGTGGCATCCTTATGCCCGTCACTACTACTTCTGCATGATGACGGCAGCCGAACAGGACAAATGGCAGGCCGTGCTTCAGGATTGCGTCCGACACTGCAACAATGGTGAGGGGCCAGCAGGTGGCAGCACTTACTAATGTGCTGGGTGGCGACACCGAGTGGTTGTGGATGGTATGGCAACCCTGCTCTACGATCTGCTCTCATTTCCCACCTGAGTTGTAAGAAACTTTTGATTATCACTCTTTATCCTTCTCCTTGATGAAAATACTTCTGTGTTGCCAAGGCAACATTGGAAAATTGTTCTCCAAAGGCTGTACTTGTTGAGCCTCTGGACCCACAATCCCAAAATCATCTTGATTTTTGCCACTTTCTAGCAATGTGATGTTAGGAGACTTCCTAGTTATTGTGTTGTTGCTATAACAAACACACCCAGAAAGGCAACTTAAAGGAGCAAAGGTTGACTTTGTCTCACATTTCAGAGGGCCTGGGGGCAGGAGTGTGGCAGCAGCTCACACTGCATCCAGAAAGCAGAGAACAATGGAGGCTGATGTTGTCAGCCCTTCCCCTTCTTATCCAGTCTGGGACCCCAGCCCATGAGTGCCCCCTGTACTGAGGGTGAATCCACCTCAGTTAGGCCAATCTAGAAACTTCCTCACAGATAGGCCCAGAGGTTTGTTTCCATGGTGATTGTAAGTTGACAGCCAAGATTAACTTTCATGGAGACTGACTTCCCTCTGAGTTCTCTGTGAAATGTCGAGAGGATCCCTGCATATTGGGGAGGTATGACGGGGATTCATGGCATGAGTCTACTTTGTGCTTGGTCAAGATTTTTCTTATAGATGAGAATAATGGTTTGCAGAGGATCCCTGTGAATTCGAGGCCAGCCTGGGCTACATAGTGATTCTAGGATAGCCTGGGCTACAGTGAGATCCCGTCACACCACATACCAAAATACTTTTTTTTTTTTGGTTTTTCGAGACAGGGTTTCTCCGTGTTGTTTTGGTGCCTGTCCTGGATCTCGATCTGTAGACCAGGCTGGCCTCGAACTCACAGAGATCCACCTGGCTCTGCCTCCCGAGTGCTGGGATTAAAGATGTGCACCACCACTGTCCGGCCCAAAATATTTCTTATGATATAATTTCCTTCTTTACACATGGCGATCTACAAAGGTCCCTCCCCCTCCCTCTCTCCCTCCTTTGTAAACTCATGGTTTGACTCTTCAGTTTATTCATGTATTCAACAAACATTTATGGCTTCTATTCTGAGCTTATGGAAAGGAGCGAGGCATGAACCCTGCCCACATGCAGCCAGCTGTGTGATGGAGACAGATGTGGCACAGATGAGCTACCAGGATGGTGTTCTCTGTGCTGGGTGCTGGCTGGGAGTCACCCAGGAGCCTGTGCATGTGTTGGGGGAGGTGATGGGGCAGGCACGGGGTGGGGAAGTGTCCCTGTAGGAGGCTGTGGCCCCCAAAAGGCGTGACTTGGAATGGGGACAGTACTCTGTGTGTAAGACTTGAAGTGAGGCTGGGATGGCTCTGAGGCCAGGTCTAGAGGGTGTTGAGGAACTCTAAAGCTTAGGGATGTCTCCCAGTGTGAGGTGAGGAGCGTCTTTCTGCCCCTGGAGAAGGAATAACCCCGGCCTGGCGATGTGGTTCCAGAGGCAGGGGGAGGCAAAGCGGTTCTCACCTTGCTCTCGGGCACAGCTCCACATGATGGTGAGGGAGGTGTAGGCGCCTGGCTGAACCCAGCTCACCTCACCTCTCTTGAAGGGGCTCCGCCCTTTCTGGAATCTGTCAGATGGGAGGGAACCAGGTCTTCAGCCAGGCCAAGCCCTGCCACCTGGCCTGGGCCCTGCCTGCTGCCCACAAAGGGGCTCCTGTTCCCAGGTCCCTGGAGCTGGGCCTCTGGCTCAGGATCTGGCTGCCTGGCCTGGGGCACCCTTCTTCTTCACCTATTGCTGGCCCATGAGCCCTCTGTAGGTTCCCAGGGCTGCCGGCTTACCTATGGCTGAGTAGGGGACCCCAGGTCAGGTAGGAGAAGGATGAGGAAAAGGCTGTGGGGAGGAGCCACCGGTCAGTTCCCTGGGGGATAGACTGTCGAGACTGAAATGGAGGTATCAGGGGGAAGAATGAGCTGGTTCAGATAACGCTGAAAAAAAAAAAAAAAAAAAACCAAAAAAGCGCCTCCACACAGCAGGCATTCAGCTGGAAGGTCTTGGGTGTTGTGGGCCGGAGAGGAGGTACCAAAGAGCCTTATGACAGAAAGTCCTACTCCAGACCAGCTCTCTTACCCCCTGCAGGAGCTGACAAGGCTAGTCCCAGACATGGCCCTTCCCTCCACCCCAGGACTGTGAGAAAGTTCTCTGCTTCCTCCCTTGTTGAGGCTGGGCCTGGAATTTGTGGAGCCTGGAATTGCTCACTCTTGGCCCTGCCAGGAAGTGGGGGTGGGTGGTAGGGAAGGACGCCAAGCTGGGTGGCTGCCAGCCTGGCTAGGGCCCCCTTCACATCCTGCATTCCCGGAGCAGTGGGGGGTGGCAGGAGGCAGCTGGGGCACTGACTTCAGCCCTCCTCGGCCTGGTGTCCACATCCTGCTCAGTCCCTGGTCCTGGGTTCTAGCCCTGATTTAACTATTCCTTAGCGATGTGTTTTTTGCCCATCCCATCCTCGGTTTCTTTTGAGCCAGAGTCTTGCTATGTAGTCTTGCTGGTCTCGAACCTGCTGTCTTCCTCCTGCCTGGACCCCTCCCCCCAATGTTGGGATATGTGTGCGCTCATGCACGCATCACCACCACATGCAAACATGCAGGCAGGCACACACACACACACACACACACACACACACACACACGCACACGCGCGCACACACACGCGCAGCTGGAACCTCAGTTTCTTTGAAGCTAAGACAGCCCCCACCCTGCCCCATTCCCTCTTTGAGGGTTAAGAGGGCCGATGTGTGTGAAGTCTCCATCCAGGACTGGGTGTTTCACACAACGAAATTTACTTTTTTTCTAGTTCTGGAGGTTAGAGGACCAGGTGTCAGTGGTGAGTCATTCCTCTGTTGAGCACAGTTTTCTCATTGAGACAGAGTCTTGCCCAGGCTGGCCCCAAATCTCTAGGCTCATAGTGGTCATTCTGCCTCAGATCTCTGTAAGTTCAAGGCCTGCCAGCTAGGACTACACAGTGAGACTGTCTCCAATAAATAAATAAATAAGTAAACAAGACTGCCCTCAATAAACAAATAAATAAACAAACAAGACTGCCTCCGATAAACAAACAAGCAAACAAATAAAAATCCCCTTCTTTCAAGGTGAGTTATGGTGGCTCAGACTTGGACAATATAGTGAGTTCCAGGCCAGTCTGGGCTAAGTTTAGAACCTGTCTCAAAAGCAAACAAACAAGCCAGCAAACAGGACAGGGAGGCAGCTCAGTGAATGAAGCATTGTAGGAGTCTGTGGGCCTGAGTTTGGATCCCTAACACCCACATAAAGTCTGGTGGGGCAGCATCTGTTTGTTACCCAGTCCTGGAGGGGACGCAGTGGCCAGAGGCAGCCAGTCTAGCTAAAATGTATTCCAGGTTCAGTGAGAGACCATGTCTCAAAAAATAAGTTGGAGGGGCTGAGATGGCTCAGTGATTAAGAGCTCTGGCTGCCTTCCAGAGGACCTGTCCCTTTACCCACACATGGCTCACATCCAGTTCCAGGAGCTCCGACGCCCTCTTCTGGCCTCCTTAGGAACTGCACAAATATGGACACATACATGCAGGCAGAATACCCATACACATACAATAAAATTAAATTAAAAAAGAAAGAAGATGGATAGAAGAAAATTCCCACTGACCTTTGGCCTCAACATGCACATACATGGATGAGTAAAGGTACACACACACACACACACACACACACACACACACACACACACACACACACAAGATTTCCCTTTTTTATGAAGACACCAATCCACCCAGATCTGAGCTCAGCCTAACCTCTCAGTTGAGCTTTGCTGTTAGGAGAGAGACGTTATTACAAACACAGCCACCTTCTGAGGTGTGAGCCAGGTGAACACAGTGGACAGCGGCCAGGCTCACAGGAAGAGCCCAGAGGGAGTGGATGGTAAACCTGCTGTTGCCCTGGCCGCTGCCTCACTTTCCCTACCTGGAACGCCCCTGCCCTGGACACGCTTTCCTTGCCACCTGCACAGTGGAACTTTCTAGACCTGAGAGAGGCTGTGATTTGTGCATTGCCAGATTTTCCAGACCTGGGCTCCAGGGGACTTGTGTCCCCCTGAGAGCCTGGCTGGGTTCCTCTCAGGGCCACATTGGCTGCCCTGGCTTGGGTACCACCTTTGCTGAAGACCCTCTGCTCTGCCCACAGGCTGGCCCCAGTCCCTGAAAGCTGGGGTGGGTGCTGTCGGCTGAGTTCTGACAGGCAGCGATCCCTGTGGGCCGCTGGCTGCGGGGGAGGGAGGAGCTTTCTTTCTGTGGGGTGACTCAGCCTGTTGTCACTCAGTGGACGCTGGGGTTTGTGATGCACAGACTGTCATTTCCCCTTCTGGGGCTCCAGGGACACTGTGGTCAGGGGCACGTGGCTAGGTTGGGTGTGTTAACCACGTTCTCTCCCTACTCAGAGCTGGCCACTTCCTGTATCTTGTTTCCTCAGCATTGGTCTGGGGTCCATGCCGTGTTTATTAACTCCCTCGTGACGCAGGCCACCATCACCACCAGTAGCAGCCGCATTGAGGAACAGTATTTTTCCTGGTTGTTAGCAGTGGGCCTACTCTCGTTTTACCCTCCCATGCTCTACTTTCCCACTCTAGGAGTTGAACTCAGGACTTTGTGTATATTACACAAACACTCCACCACTGAGCCACACTCCCAGCTCTTTTTTTTTTTTTTTTTTGAGACAGGGTTTCTCTGTGTGGTTTTGGAGCTTTTCCTGGAACTCACTCTGTAGCCCAGACTGGCCTGGAACTCACAGAGATCCGCCTGCCTCTGCCTCCTGAGTGCTGGGACTAAAGGCGTGCGCCACCACCGCCCGGCTCACTCCCAGCTCTTTATTCAATAATGTTTTAGCATCTGTACCCGCTGGCACATAGACAAGACAGACCCAGGGCCCAGGGGGCTCTTTAGCTTCTGATAAAAAGTGTCCTTCAGGGGCTGGGCATGTGGCTCAGTGATAAAGTGCTTGCCTAACACACCCAGGGCCCTGGGTTCGATCTTCAGCACCTCAAAAAACCAAAACCACACAAAAGTGTCATTCAAGAGGCCCTGGTGCTCCCTTCTTGGCTCATTGTCCACATGATGCAGCTCAGAGAGTCTCCCCAGTGTGTGTAGGATGCCAGGCTAAGGTCATTGTTCCCATAAGAGGAAACGGGGGCTCTTTTGGGGTTCAGTGATATAAAGGAAGGCCCAGAAAGCAGCCCATGGGTCAAGTTCATCTTCTGGTCTACTTCTGTAGCAAAGTGTATTGACAAAGACCAGCTCTGGCTGTTTGCAAGCTGGGATGCGATGTCTGGTGTTGGGACAGAGGTTGTCTGGTCTGCACAACTGGAGTCTGTCATGCCACCAGAGGGTCACAGGACACTAATGTAGCCACTCTGTGGGGAACAGGGCTAGAGTGTGGGTCTCAGGAGTCCAGGAGCCGTGTTGTGCTGTCCAAGGGAGGGGTGACTTTCCAGTTCTAGCTTGGCCACTCACTACTTATGGCTGTTTTTCTGTGAGGTCGCGTTAATGACTGTGCTGGGTCGGGGGTGGGGGCACAGGGTTGCCAGGGTGCTGCCAGGTGAGTCACAGCTGCTCTTCCTGCTGTGTGTGCCCTAGAGAGGGTGAATGCGCGCTCTGGCTGACTGGTCTTGGCAGAGGGTCATTTGCTGACCTCTCGTCTCTCCCTCTCTCCCTCCCTCCATCCTGGGCAGGGATCCCTGAGAACTCGAAGGTGGAGGGTCCTGCATTTACCGATGCCATCCGCATGTACCGCCAGTCGAAGGAGCAGTACGGCACCTGGGAAATGCTGTGTGGGAATGAGGTGCAGGTGAGGACAGAAGGGCTGTGTGAGGAGCCCTCCCAGGTCATCTTGGGGTCCCAGTGGGTAAGGCTGGTACCAGGAATGGGGTTCTGGGGAGCAATAGGTTTGGGAAGAGATGGCAAGATCAGATCTGGGTGAGTGAGAACCTCTGTAAATCTGCCCACTCGTGCCCCTGGGTGCTGGGGGGCAGGGCAGCTGTGAACAGTACGGCTCTAGCCCCCATCAGGAGTTCTGCCTCGCAGGAGACACTAACTCCACAGACGTATTTACATGCGCAGCAGAGGCATGGGAGATATGCAGAGGCCCTGAGGTGGGACACCTGACTTCAAGGGTGCTGTTGGGCACCCAGGCAGAGACACCTGATACCTGTAGGGTTTGTGTGGGAGCTAGCCCCGCAGGGGTGTGGAGGAGGCCCAGAGCAGGGGCCTTGAGTGGCTGCAATCACAGAGAAATAAGGCAGGTGGATCAGCACCAACCCCGGCCCTGACTCTTGTCTCTTGGTCCTAGATCCTAAGCAACCTGGTGATGGAGGAGCTGGGCCCAGCGCTGAAGGCAGAGCTTGGCCCCCGGCTAAAGGGGAAGCCACAAGAGCGACAGCGACAGTGGATCCAGGTGAGTGGACCCGGGAGGCCCTGGCGGAGACGAGGGCATTGAGGGGGACGGCTGGCACTCTGCTCTCAGCCCTGGCTGACGCCTCTCCTGTCCTGTACCCACAGATCTCCGATGCCGTGTATCGGCTGGTGTTTGAGCAGGCCAAGGTGCACTTTGAGGAGGTGCTCTCTAAGCTGCAGTTGGCCCGGCCGGCCATGGAGGCAGTCATCCGCACTGACATGGACCAGATCATCACCTCCAAGGAACACCTGGCTAGCAAGATCCGGGGTGGGTGGACCGGAAGCCGCTGTGTGTGTACACGGTTCTCCAGGGCCAGGCCAGTTTCTCTCCAGTTTCACTGGAGGTGGTTCTGCTGAAGACTCAGAATCAAATCCAAGGCTCTCCTGCAAATTTTTCTCTAAGTTGTTGTTGTTTTTCTACTTTTTTGTTTTTTGAGACAGGGTTTCTCTGTGTATCCTTGTCTGTTCTGGAACTCTGTAGACCAGGCTGGCCTCGAACTCACAGGTCTGCCTGCCTCTGCCTCCTAGGTGCTGGGATTAAAGGCGTGAGTCACCACCGCCCAGTATAAGTTTTATTTCTTCAGATTTGATTCTAGAGGTGCTAGGAATTGAACCTAGGGCTTCATCCACACTGGATAAGGACTCTGTCCCCAAGCTGCAGCTCCGGCCTCTTTTTTTTTTTTTAAATACTGTTTGAGACAAAGTCTTGTAAGTTACCCAGGCTAGACTTGAATCTGTGATCCTCCTGCCTCAGCCTCCTGAGTTCCTAGGATGACAAGCTTTTGACTCTAGCTCAGATTTTGAATGTGGAGATTTTTGTCTTTGAGGTTCAGGCCTCTGTCCATCCTCGGCCCACTCAGGTCTGGTGACATGTCACCTGGTGGATCACCGTGTCACCTTGGAAACGCCTAACTCCCCGGTTGCACGGGCTCCCTTCATCATTCACTTTGTGTTCCTTCCACATGGGGTACCAGCAGGTGGTGGCTTCCCGAGGTGACTGTGGACCAGCCATGGTCACTGGGAGTTTAGTGGAAGTGGACTGAGAGTTGACATTTATTGCGTGTAGTATTAGCCAGGCAAGAAGTGGGGCAGACTTCAGAGCACCCCGCTCCAGGGCGGGGGTCAGTCTCCACGAAGCTCATGGATCCACAAGGCACCTGTGTTGCAAATTCTTTTCTTTTCTTTCCTTCCTTCCTTCCTTCCTTCCTTCCTTCCTTCCTTCCTTCCTTCCTTCCTTCCTTCCTTTTCTTTTGTGAGATGTATCCCAGGCTAGCTTTAAATATGTAGCAGAGATGGTCTTGAACTTCTGACTTTCCCGCCTGCCCCTCTGGAGTGCTAGGAGGGTAGACAGAAGCCAGGGCAGCCCGGTTTCGGTTTCCTGCTTTGATTTGCTGTCTTTATTGGTTCCTCTCTCGGTCAGTGAGCTAGCTCACGTCACCAGTACCTCTAACACAGCAGCTTCTCGGGCATCTGGGATGGGCTGTGCAAAGGCTGGGGTGGTAGGATGGGATAGATTGTGTCCCGACGCCACCCGCCATCCAAATCCGCTCCCTCCCCATACAGCCTTCATCCTTCCCAAGGCGGAGGTGTGTGTGAGGAACCACGTCCAGCCCTACATCCCGTCCATCCTAGAGGCCCTGATGGTGCCCACCAGCCAGGGCTTCACTGAGGTGCGGGATGTCTTCTTCAAAGAAGTCACAGACATGAATCTGAACGTGATCAACGAAGGGGGCATTGACAAGTTGGGCGAGGTGAGACTTGGGCATGGGTTTGGTGTCCCCCCAGAGCGTCCACTGTGTCTCACGATGGGCTGCCCTTTCTCAGCATCTACAGAGACCAGAGGCAGAAGCCACAGGGCAAAGCTGTCCAGTCTAATGGGGCTGGCGGCTGGAGGCAAGAGTGGCTATTTTGACCCTTTACCATCAGCCTTTATGAGGCAGGGTGGTTGCTAAGTGTAAGAGTAATAGACAGTGAGGGATGAAGGAAGGGGCGGGGAGGTAAGCGTCAGGCGTGAGCTGCATCGTTAACAGGTCACACACCCCACAGTGAAGCAATGCGTCTTCCTTACTGGCCCTTTTGACCTAGCTCTTAGGGTGGCTGTCCCTTGTAGCCTGCCTGGGTCTGGAATTGGTCCTGAGCTTTAGTCTCCTCCTTTGGACTTTAAGTTTGTGAATCCCAGGCAGTAACAATCAGAATTTGAGAACCCAGAAGGGCCTTAGAAGTCCTGATTTGGGACCTGAAGACAGCGATGCTCAGAGGGACTGGGTGTTTGTCCAAGGTTACCTGAGGGATGAGAACTGTCTCTAGTGCCTGGGCTGGCCTCTCCCCTCAACGCCGCGATACCTTCAGATCCTCCTCCCTTCTCTCCTGGGCCTTCCCAGGTGTCCGCTAAGGGGTACAGTTTCCAAAAGGCCACCCCTGGGTAGCTGGTGCCAGGCCCAGGCAGGGTGTGGGTGTGGGGGCTGTGCAATCACCCATGTGGCCTCGCCCCCTGCAGTACATGGAGAAGCTGTCTCAGCTGGCCTACCACCCCCTGAAGATGCAGAGCTGTTACGAGAAGATGCAGCCTCTGCGGCTGGATGGGCTGCAGCAGCGCTTTGACGTGTCTAGCACATCTGTGTTCAAGCAGCGAGCCCAGATCCACATGCGAGAGGTGTGTCCCCACCAGCCTGCACCCCGATAGCTGCCCTCCATGGCCCCCATCACCAGGAGAGGGAGGCCCTTCTCCCCTCCATGCCGCTCTGAGCACCTTGCCTCCTGTTCACCTGGCTGACTCTGGCTGCCTATTAGACATCCTCCTTAGGATCCCCGACTCCCCGTCCCCGGAAGTTGTCCTTACTGCCTAGTCCCTTCCTGGGATTTCTGTACTCTGAGGCAGACACCTGCATTTAGACACCCAGCGAGCATACACCCCAGAGCATCTCCGGGTGCTCTGTGGCAGCTGTGGGGTGGGGAGACTGGCCACGGGCTCAGGAAGGGGCTCTGGACACCCTGGGAGAGTTTCACAAGCCCTGCCGTGTGCCTTGCAGCAAATGGAAAATGCTGTGTACACCTTCGAAACCCTCCTGCACCAGGAGCTGGGGAAGGGGCCTACCAAGGAGGAGCTGTGCAAGTCCATCCAGCGGATTCTGGAGCGGGTGCTGAAGGTGAGCCTGACTCCACCGGGCTGGAAGCTGCACGGCCTCTGAAGCCAGAGCCGACTGCCCAGCCCGTCTCCAGGAGGACCCTGGTGCTTAGGGGAGCCCCTGACCCAGGTCGCTTCTGCCTCCTTCCCTGCAGAAATACGACTACGACAGCAGTTCTGTGCGCAAGAGGTTCTTCCGGGAGGCGCTGCTGCAGATCACCATTCCCTTTCTGCTCAAAAAGCTGGCCCCCACCTGCAAGTCGGTGAGTCCCAGCCTGCCCTAGCCCTTCAGGGACTGGCCAACGGGGTAAAGCCTCTGACCCATCTCTACCTGCTTCCCCGGCAGGAGCTGCCACGCTTCCAGGAACTGATCTTTGAGGACTTCGCCAGGTTCATCTTGGTGGAGAACACATACGAGGAGGTGGTGCTGCAGACGGTCATGAAGGACATCCTGCAGGGTGAGCGAGGAGGGGCGGCCCAGAGGAGGCTCAGGTGGCGTTAGCTAAAGCGCATAGAGAGACCCAAGAGTCCGAGAGGAGGCTGGGTTGGACCACTGGCTTCTCTGTGCCTGCTTCCTCCCTGGTCCCTGGCTTTGCTGAGAGCGGCCAGTGAGGGGCATTGAGTTACAGCTTTGCGGCAGGGAGGCCTGGGGTGAGGCGGGGCCCGAGTCCCGTGCTGAGAGCGCTGTCTCTCTCCGTGGTCTTGCAGCTGTGAAGGAGGCCGCCGTGCAGCGCAAACACAACCTCTACCGCGACAGCATGGTTCTGCATAACAGTGACCCCAACCTACACCTGCTGGCCGAGGGTGCGCCCATCGACTGGGGCGAACAGTATGGCGACAGCGGTGATGGCAGTGACAGTGGGGGCAGCCCCAGCCCCTGCCCTTCTGAAGCAGCCAACCTCACAGAAAAGCGCAGGCGTGCCAAGCAGGTGGTGTCCGTGGTCCAGGACGAGGAGTCAGAGCTGCCCTTTGAGGCTGGCTCGGAACCGCCTTCACCTGCATCCCCGGACAGTGTTGCCGAGCTCCGAGGTCTGCTGGCCCAGGATCTGCAGGCTGAGAGCCCCCCACCAGCCAGCCCCCTTCTCAATGGGGCCCCTGTCCAGGAGAGCCCCCAGCCCGTGGCAGGCCTTGAGGCCTCCTCACCGCCAGCCTCGCCCCTTGGGCATCTCCCACCTGGAAAGGGTATGGACATTGAGACCCCGAAGCCCAGTGACCAGGAGACCGGGGAGCAGGTGTCCAGCCCTGGTCGCCGTCCTCCCATCCACACCACCGAGGACAGCGCAGGTGTGCAGACCGAGTTCTAGGCACGGCCCCCAGGCTTCTGTTGGACACTGCACTGGGCTGCCTCTCCTTGGGCACTGTAGCCTCATGTCTGGGGAGGGGTACCCCAGCCTGTGCCTTGTGGGGGAGGTGGCTGGGGTGGTGTGGCACCTGCAGGGGGCTGGCTTACCCAAGTCACCCTATGGGGTTCAATATACCTGTTACTGCCCTGTTCTCTGTGGGCTGGTCTCCAATGCTACGTCTGATTTCGAGGGCTTCCTCTTTGTGCAAGGGGCTGGTGACCCCCTCCTTCCTCCGTCACCTGTTTCCCTCATGGTGGATCTTGTGTCTTTGGATGGAGATGGTGAAAGCGTTGGTGCTGTTCCTGAAGCCGGTGAACTCTGTCATCTCACTCTGGGGCTCCTCGGCACCAAGGTGGTGAGGAAGGGGTGGGGCCCGGTCTGTCTCATGCTCCCTGCAGGCCCCAAGACTAGACAGACTGCTGTCACTGGCCTCTCTTTGCTAGCTGCTGCTGTAGGAGGGTGGGGCTTGGGGTCTTGCAGGGGAGAGATGCAAGGGGCCTGAGATGGGGTGAGAAAGGCCCAGAATGTGGTAGTCTGTGCAGGGGAAGTGTCCTGAGTGGGGGAGCTTGGGAGTGTCCGACGGAGGCCGGATGGAGACGTGAAGAAAGTGTCTGAAAGCTGGAGAATCTCGGGTGCTCGCCGCTCCTGTCTGCCTGGCTCCCCCACCCCCACTTTGGGCTGACAGCTGCTCATTGGCAGAGCCTGGATGTGGGCTATTCGCCCTGCTCTTCCAAGGTACTCACTACCTGCCAGGAAGCTGGCGGGGCTCCCGAGGGACACCGAGGGCCGTGGCTTTCTGAGACACTGCTGAAGACAATATGTGGCCTCTGAGCCCACTCTAACCCTGACAATTTCAGACCCCTCTTCCAACGTCCTTGTGAGCCATTTGGGTTTGTCCCCTTGGTCATGATGGTCACACCAAGCAAGGATGACTGACACATGACCCTCACCTTGGGCCTCTGCAGACTCGGATGCTGGGGTTGGGAGAGCAAGGCAGACAGGCCTCTTCAAGGCCCCTAGGATGTGGCTGGCGCGCAGGGACACCAGTCCCCCGGCCTACTCAATTGTGTCACTAATTCCTTCCAATGTCCTCTAGTGCCTTGGGGTTTCCATCGCCCTTCAGATATGGTATGAAGAATCTATGCAAACTGTGTAAGCTTTGCTCATCAATAAACGCTTTATTTAAAGCTCATCTTATGTGCTGCTGGGGTCCAGGAGACCTGGGCCTAGGGTGTCTAGGGACCCCATTCATCTCAGCTTTCTGGGACTCATCATAGGAGCTACTAGGTCCCTGTGTGTGTGTGTGTATAGGTGTGAACTCACATGTGCATGTAGAAGCCAGAGTATCTTCAGTGTCGTTCCACCTTGTGTTTTGAGACGAGGTTTTTCACTAGCCTGAAACACCAATTAGGATTCCTGGCTGGCTGGTGAGCCCTGGGATCTGCCCGCCTGGGCTTCCCCAGTACTGTGATTGCACTTGCCTTTCTTTCACGTGAGTGTGGGAATCCAAACTTCAAAAGGCCAACCACCTTTCTGAGCTCTCTCTCTCTCTAACCCGTGCCCCCTTTTTCTTTTTTCATGAGACAGGGTTTCTCTGTGTAGCCCAGCTATCTTGGAGTTCACTCTGTAGACCAGGCTGGCGTGGAACTCAAGAGCTCCACCTGCCTCTGCTGGGACTAAAGGAATGCACCACCACCACCTGACCCTAACCCGATCTTATAATGCCCTATTTTAGAGGGGGAAACTGAGGCTCAGAGAGAAGGGAGAGGCCACAGAGCTTTCAGGTAACCGTCCTCCTGATGGCTGATCAGTTCCAGAGTGCCTACCACGAGGGTGGGCTCCAGGCCTGTGCTAGGTGCCAATGGCCACACTAATTCCCCAGAGCTCATCAGGTGGCACTTGCTGAGCACCTGCTGCAGGCCACACACTTCATATTGACAAGGGCAGAGGGTGTCATGTCACATGGACTGGCCCTGTCACTACAGCTGGTGGGAGTGGACGGCCCATCTCAGAGTTAGCATGCCTGGTCAGTTTGCTTGGCAGTCTCTTTACCTAGGATAATCACCGCAGGGAACACAGCCCGTGCCATGGGCACAAGCTGCTCATAAATAACGAGGCCATCCCCGGCTGTCCCTCTTCCCTCTGTAGAAGAGGGCGTTGCCTAACTCAGCCAGGAAATGTCAGTGCGGCCTTCCCTTTGGCCTAGGTGCCTTAGCTCTGCTCTGCTCCCTCTCCCCCGAGGAGCTGCCCTCTCCTAGGACCCTGCCCACTCCCATCCCTCCCAAGTTCCCAAGGACGCACAGTCACTCAGGGAGGAACTCAGATTTATTGGTGTTCCTGTTTGAATCAAGCTGCCTTGTGGGCTGAGGATGCAGATACGGGAGGGCGGGTACTGGAAAGCAGCAGGAGGAGGGCTGGGAGGGAGCGGTCCTGCACAGCTCACCCCGACCCAAACACCGCCCCACCTCAGGCCAAGTGGTACACGCCACAGACAAGGACACCTCCACAAGGGGCCGACAGCTGGCTGTGGCACTAAGGCTTGCCTAGCATCATGGATTCCTGAGTCCTGCTGGCGGCATGGCCACCTCCACAGCCTGGACCCTGCCCCTGTCCCACAGGCTCCGTCACCAGCAGATATGCCCATCTGTTCACTGTCCACTGTGTCACTGACCAGGAACACGCCACCTGCCTGCCTGGGGGTGGCAAAAGGCCGTGGCAGTCTTGCCCTAGTCTGGGGAACATGGGTGCGTGGGAGCCCAGCAGCGGTAGGGGTGGCGCCAAGCGAGGGCCAGCGCTGGCTGGCGGGCGGGCGGCTGTGCGCTCAGCTGCTGTGGTAGATCCGGAGGCGCTGGGAGATCTCCTGGCGGCACAGTGGGCAGGTGCGCAGCGGCTGGCAGCACTGTTGGCAGCAGCAGACATGGCCACAGGCGAGGAAGACCATCTGGGCCTGTGGAGAGAGAGAGGTGAGTGGCGGGGATGCTTGGCTGTCCTGGAGCCTGACCACGTCCCAGCCCCAGGAGCACGCCTGTGGATGCGCAAACCTGGTCAGGCCTGTTGGCAGCTTTGTGCCTGTTTCTCTGTGGATTACAATAGCACTTAAATACCTGCAGCCCTACGGCCCTTTCCTCCGCTGAATCCTAGGCCCAATGCCCTATTACCGAGCTGCCTCCACCTCCCAAGGACTGGGATACCAGGAGTGTACCACTCACCACCTGGCTCTCGGCCTATTTGTAATTATTCTGTGTACTTGCCAAATTCTGATGCCTGGTCTAAAATGACTTCAACCTTATTGGTCAACTAGCCTTGTATATGTGCCCCACTCTGTTTAGCATGACCCCATGGTATGCATATGTCCCGAGAAGTCTCCAACTCTACACTCATTTAGCGTATCATGAGACTGGGAGTCATTTCCAGAGCCCGAGGACAGGGCCGTGGTTAGAGTTCTCATGCCTGTGCTCTTCCCCACAGCATCCCGGAGTCTTCCGAAAGCTGGAGAGCTATCCAGCTGCCACTGTGGCCGCCTTATTTACGTGTGTGTGAGACGTGTGTAGCTCCTCACGGAGAGCAGAGGAGGGGTTGGGTCCTTGGAGCTGTGAGCCACCTATCACGGTTACAGGGAACCAACTTGGGTCCTCTGGAAGAGCAGCAAGCGTGGGCCATTTCTCCAGCCTTTTTGGGTCACAGAGACCCTGCTATCTTTACCTCTCACAAGCGGGGATCACAGGGGTGCACCCCATGCCAGCTCCTGGCTACTTTTCTAAGTCTGTCCCTCGGTGGACGCGAGGACCTGGCTCTAAGCACCCGCATGTTTACTTTTTGCAGTGCTAATTTTGCAACAATTGTAAAAAGACCTGGCAGGGAAAACCGCGTTCTTGGTGAGTCATGATAGGGGAAATTTCCCCTAATCTAGTTAATAAGCCGAGGGAAGGATCCTTCTGGGGGAGACCACCTCTAGGAACTGATGTTGGTATTGCTCCCATCTGGGTCACGGGGGTCCTGGGTTCTGTGGCATCTCCGCACACTAACCTCACGCTCCAGGCACACGACACACTCTGAGGTCGCCATGTCCAGTTCTTCTGGGGGAGCAGATGGTCTCACTGACTCAGGAGGCTCCTGAGGTGCTGCGGGGGGCTCCAGGACATCAAGGACCTCACCCTTGGGTGGTTCCAACTCTAAAGAAACCAGAGGGACAGACAGGCTAAGCAGGAATCGTGCTGAGGTGATCCTAATCCCTAGGAGATCACCAAAGTGACTGATCTGAAGGACAAAGGAGGGGTCCTCCAGTCCGAGAGCAGGGAAAGGCTCTTTCTTTTTGAGCCTCGTTCCTTCCCACGTCTCCATCCGTGAGACGGGAGTGAATTCTCTGCCCACTGCACACTCTGGATCCTTCGGAGCTCAGAAACATGAGGCTCAGAGCGAAGCCATCACTTGCCTGGGGCCATATCGCCATCTAGTGGTGGAGCTGCAGGATAGGATTCCTCTACCAGGTTCCCAGGAAACAGAAGGACTCCATGAGGTGACGGCAGAATGGGAACACCCCAAAGGTGCCTCTGTTCCCCAGCCCTCCCCCAGGCAAAGCCCTTTCTGTGCCCAGAGTGCTGCCCTGGAGCCAGTAGCCCTGAGTCCATCCACAGTCCACATACACCTGGGCCTCAACAGCCCTGGAAAGAGCCTAGAGTCAGCACCTGGTTGGACCCTGGCCGCATCTGCCAGGTCCCGGGCCCTCCGTAGGATCTCATGTTGCAGGCCTGCTTCCGAGACACCCACCTGTGGCAGAACAAAGAAGACCAAGAGCTGAGGGTGGGTAGGAGCGGGAGCCAGCCTCCTGCTTTAAGCTACACATAGTGCCCAAGCCCACAGGACGGCCTCGACCCCCACCTCTGGCATCTTCAATGGAAAACAGGGCCTTGGGGTCAGCATGCGGCAGGGCAGAACCACAGCTGTGTAGAGAGCTGACTCAGGTCCGGGTTCACCTGTCACGTGGCCATCATTGAACCCTCCCCCCAAGGAAATCTATGACATATGTGGTTTACTAAATGCTTCAGGGGACAGGACTGCCCGATGTCACCTGCACCCCAGCTCCCCTGGCCCCTGGCCCCACAGTCACGCACACGGTGAACTGAGCCCCCCAGTGTCATAAAGTCTCCTGCACCTGGAGCTCATCGTCCTGGATGAGACAGGACACCAAGAGGATGGCAGCAGGGACTCTGCTACCAGCCACTCACGGTCAAGTTCCAGGTTCGTGGCTGGTGTGTGAGACACCTAAGATGCCAGGCATGTGTGGGTCCCAGGGAGGGGCTGGTGACCGTCAGCATTATTTCACTTGGAAGAGAAATGGATTAATTCCATGAAAGGCGCTCAGCGTGGGGTCAGGATCTAACTTGGGCTCGGGCAGGGCTATGGCTGTGAATGTGACACCGTGGCACAGGCTGGGGCTGGCGCAGAACCTCCCAAGCACCTTGTGCTACCCGTACAGGTGAAGATCCAGACTTCAGGATCCACATTCCTCACTTTCTTAGTTAGCTGACAGGCCGAGCACACAGGTGAGTGGAGGCCGACCGGGCAGCGGTTCCAAAATGGAATAAAATATACACCAACCCTTGGCCAGACTGGGTCCAGGCCTAGTCAGCCTTTCTGACTTCCCCCAGTGGCTGCCCACCTTGGCCAGGTCTCCAGGGCTCATTCGGCTCAGCATGTCCAGCGAGATGCGGTGGTGTGCGAATATGGGCAGGTAGTGCTCGGCGGACAGCTCCACCAGCAGGGCCACCAGCTGGCGCTGCAGGCCTTCTTCCTGCAGGACGGCCCCACGGGGAAGAGGGGGTCAGAGTGGATGGACAGAAGACCCCATGGGTTTCAAATAGGACAAACAGCCAGAGTCCATGACACAGTCTCCTTGGGCTTTTTCCCAGAGGACGGTGTGTGCAGTGCACAGATCCACCTACACGCGAGTTCTCTGCTTTCTACACTTGAATGGTAAGCCACTTAAATGTCTACCAGGAAGGAGCTGGCTCAAGAAGCCAGGCCACATCCTGGGCACTATGCAGACACCTGAGAACAACGGGGAGAGGTGTAAGCATGGACGGGGAGCCGTCCATCAGAACTTATGAGAGAAAGCGAGTGAGCAGAACGGCATCCGTGGAGCTCAGTGGTTGAGAGAGCGTGCTGCTCTTGCAGAGGACTGAGGTTTGGTTCCCAGCACCCACCTCAGGCAGTTCACAACCAACCCCCTGTAACTCCAGTTCTGCTGTGGGCCGCAGGAATATATCCTAAGAACTCAGCTGGTTATGGCAAAGTCACTACCTGGAGGGATCAGGGAATTCCTCCAGAGGAAGCCAAATCCCAAGGAGTTTTAGTGTTACTTGGCTTGTTATATATCAGCTGTCTTCTGTTATGAAAATCATGTGTGCCTTCATAGTTCTCCCAATTGACTTTTCCCTAAGAAGGGCTAACAGTGTGGACTGATCACTCTCTGGACATACACATTCCAGGTATTTGGAGAACAGCCTCAGGAAAGGCTTTCTCTGGAATCAGATTATCTCCCTTAGCCACTTTCAAGGACTACAGGAAACACCGCCCAGGTGGGTGCCCAACTTTCGAGGACTAACAATGATAACAGCCCACATGCAAGTCTCCTGACTTATGGTAAATTCCACAAGGGGACACCGCCTAGGAGAGGTGGAACCTTAAGTAATAGCTTTACACAATTTAGCTTGGACCCTCCCTTTATATACTGGGACTTCCAGGGCACAGAGGAGGAGAAGAGAAAAGAGAATGGAAGAACTAGATGGGTAAGAACTTGAGAGGAACGAGCTGAGATGGGGAAGAACTAGATTGAAGGGCTACAAGAGAGGACTAGAGGAACAAGATGGAAGATGAGGAAGAGCCAGATGGGGAAGAACAAGATGAGGAAGAGCCAGATGAGAGAGAAGGAGACGAGAGAGGAGCTAATAGGGGAAAGAACTAGATAGATGAGAACCTAGAAGGGACAGAACTAGATGTAGGAATTAAGATAGAACCTAGAGGGGACAGTAGATAAATATAGAGAGAAATCAGACAAGAAAGGAGCTAGACATGAAAACAGAACTGAAGCTGTGTATAAAGGATGCTATGCCAGAGGAATTAAAGCAAGTGGACTATAGAGCTCCGTGTGCTGAGATTCTATTTCCTGAAAATAGTCCTCGCCGTTAGTAGTTCTCTCTCCTGAGCCCCTGGGATGTATAATATTAAGGCTGGTCCCTCTAATATTCTACAAGACAGTTCTGGGGGTCTGATGCCCTCTGGCCTCCAGGGGCACCTGCATGCACATGGTGCACATAAACTTTCACAGGTACATACACACACATACAAACAAAGTAAATCTAGGCTGGGTTTGGTGGCACATGCCTTTAATCCCAGCACTTGGGAGGCAGAGGCATGTATATTTCTGTGAGTTCAAGGCCAGCCTGATCTACACGACAAGTTCTAGGATAGCCAGTGATACACAGTGAGACCCTGCCTCAAAATAAAACAAAACACATTCATACAAAAACCCCAAAACTAAACATTAAAAAAGAAATTGTGTGTGTTAGGCCAGGTGTGGTGGCGCACACCCTCAGTCCCAGCACTCAGGAGGCAGAGGCAGGGAGATCTCTGTGAGTTCCAGGTCAGCCAGGGCTACGTAGGGAGACCTTATGTGTATGTGTGCACATGAGTGCACAAAGAGAGGGAAGGGGCGGGACCACACCTGCCCCGCCCACCTGCCCCGCCCACAGCAAGGACCACTCTCCTTCCTCTCCCATAGGTGAATACTCACTCACTTTCCTTGCAGGAAGCTGACACGTGGGATCCCCAGTGCAGTGGTTCCCACTGGGGCTGGGCTGAGGTATCTCTGGAAAGATCCCTCTAGCTCCTGGGCCAGATGAGCACCAGGGTCCTTACCTGCAGCTTCAAGGACAGAGGCTTCTGGTTCAAGAGCCGCTGGTACTGGATAAGCCAGTAATTTTCCTGCTTGGTTTCGCTCTTGGCTTCTAATTCCACCTGCCAATAACAGAAGTTGACACGATTAGCTGCCGTTCAGATTCCAGTCAGGAAACAGATGATCAAACCGTGTCTCCGACTCCACGATCCTCCGAGTGTGCGGGCTTTCCCATCTGTTCACCTGCTCACCTGCTGTAACCTCAGGGCAGACAGGAAGCACAGCTGTGCCCAACAGCTGCAGAGAACCAGCTCGGCAGGGGAGCCCTGCTCCTGGCCTCCCACACTCAGCCCCACCCTGTCACTAGCTGAGAGGGACCCCTTTCGTCTGTTTGTGGGACAGCAAAGTCTTGTGCAGCCACCTCTGTCCCCAAGAGCAGGCCTGACCTGGATGCTAGGCAGGTCTCTTCAGGAGAAGGGCGCTTTTGCTGGACAGGGCTGTCACCAATGGCAGTGAGGTCTTTGCTCTGTCACTGGGATGTTCATAAAGGTTGTTCTGGGTGGGTGCTATCCCAGAGGCACCCTCCTCCCAACTCTGGAAGAGCCGACCCCCCAGGGAGGGATTCACATCTGTCCCAGTGCTACAGCAAGATCTGGGCAGGTCTGTCTTGCTCTAGAGCGTGTGCTCCAGACAGATGCAGCAGCAGGCATCTGTCTCTCAGCGGCTCTGCATCTGACTGTCCTTGGCGGTCCCTCCTGAGACGGCCGGGAACTCCACTGTCCTTTCTTAAGTTTGGATATAACATTAATTTGTCTTGCACGCGCCTCCCTGCCCCCACACAGCACACACGCGGAGGTCAGAGGACAACCGTGGGGACAACCGTGGGAGGTGGTTCTGTCCCTCCACCGGGTGTCCCGGTAGAACCCGGCCATCAGGCTTGGCGGCAGTATTAGACCCTGCTGAACCGTCTCACGGCCTTCTCCCTTCTCCTCTGTACTGTGCCCCGGAGGGCTGGGGTGATGGGGTTGTGGCACTATGCCAGGCAACATTTTCCTTCCGGGTCCGTGGTCCCGACTGGTCTGTTATCTGGTGCTTCCTCCCTGAGACATGTGGCTCCTGGGCCTGCTGAGGTAAGGTCACTGCTCACACACTAGCGAGGCATCCTGGGGAATGGGTCACTTTGGATGGGCATGGACACATCACCTGGGCTGTGTGTGCTCTGTGAGAGCTGGCCCCACTCGTCTCAACTGGTCTAGGATGGACGTTTGGGACATTCAAAGATAGGAGTGATTCCATCTTTTCAGCCCTGGCTGGCAAGCCTAGCCAGAGTGTGTAGGAACCGATGTCTGGAGTGGGATTCAGCCAACCTGACATATGCCAGAGTGAAAGGCCAGAACCAGTCACACCGAACGGCTGGGCCACTCCGGCTAGAAGCAGTGGTCTGCTCTCAACGAGTCCTGTCCTGGGGAGAATACTGGGGACTGCCCTCCAACACATCTCGAGGGCATGGAGAGCCCTGTGCAGGGGCTGAGACGTGTGTTCTCTCCTCCTGCTGACTCTGGATGTGCTGTGATCAGCTCTCTGACTGTGAGGAAATAAACTCCCTAAGACAGCACCCAAGGACCTGGCACCTGAAGTTCCCTTCGATGAGCACCTACTACTGGGATAACAAGCGCTTCAGGAGCGCACACGGCACCGAGGGGCGCACGCCCAGGTGAGGAGGCAGAGCAGAGGCCGAGAGCATACCAGGATGTCATGGAGCTCTTCTTCTCGCTGCCTCTTCTCTTTGAGGAGCTGCTGGAGCAGGCTGCTGAGCGCCCAGCGCTGCTCCGAGATCATCTCCTGCAACAAAGGATCAGACCTGAGGCCACTGTCGGCTCCTGCGGTGTCCCCACGATGCAGCCAGGCACGGCCTGGGAGCCCCACTAACTGAATTCAGGCTCTGACTGACGCCTCTAGGCCGAGTGGAGGGACCGAGTCTGGAGGTCCCTATTCTTGCAGCAACCCACCTCCTCCCAAGCCCTCAGGCCAGGCATGGGACCCTAGTGACGGTGACAGTGGAGGGGGAAAGGCCACACAAAGGGGATGACAAGCCACAGGTCTTGATTGACCACAGCACACAGGTGGAAGTTAATGCAAGAAGGGCTGATGTGGAACCGGAATGAGGAGGGGGTACCACACACAGAGCAGGGGGGCACCACACACAGATGAGGAGGGGGCACCACACACAGATGAGGGGGGCACCACACACAGATGAGGGGAGCACCATACACAGATGAGGGGGGCACCATACACAGATGAGGAGGGGAGCACCACACACAGATGAGGAGGGGGCACCACACACAGATGAGGAGGGGGCACCATACACAGATGAGGGGGCACCATACACAGATGAGGAGGGGAGCACCACACACAGATGAGGGGGGCACCATAAACAGATGAGGGGGGCACCATACACAGATGAGGAGGGGGCACCATACACAGATGAGGAGGGGAGCACCACACACAGATGAGGAGGGGGCACCATACACAGATGAGGGGGCACCATACACAGATGAGGGGGCTGCCACACACAGATGAGGGGGCACCATACACAGATGAGGAGGCTGCCACACACAGATGAGGGGGCACCATACACAGATGAGGGAGCACCATACACAGATGAGGAGGGGAGCACCATACACAGAGGAGGAGGGGGGCACCATACACAGAGGAGGGGAGCACCATACACAGATGAGGAGGGGGGCACCATACACAGATGAGGGGGCACCATACACAGATGAGGGGGCACCATACACAGATGAGGGGGCACCATACACAGATGAGGAGGGGAGCACCATACACAGATGAGGAGGGGAGCACCATACACAGAGGAGGGGGCACCATACACAGATGAGGGGGCACCATACACAGATGAGGGGGCACCATACACAGATGAGGAGGGGGCACCATACACAGATGAGGAGGGGGCACCATACACAGATGAGGAGGGGGCACCATACACAGATGAGGAGGGGGCACCATACACAGAGGAGGGGGCACCATACACAGATGAGGGGGCACCATACACAGATGAGGAGGGGGCACCATACACAGATGAGGAGGGGGCACCATACACAGATGAGGGGGCACCATACACAGATGAGGAGGCTGCCACACAGGGAGACACGTGCCAACTGCCCTGTTTTTGTGACCACAAACTTATCTTGTCCTCGGAAACCCCACGGAGGTCCCAACAGTGACAGCCCTGTGACTCAAACGGGCAAGGACCAAGAGTGGTGGCCGCTTCCCTGCGCAGCCCAGCTCCTCATCTGTGAAAACCATCGGGCTCACCCAGAACATTCTCTGATGGGCTGATGACACAGGCCAGCCATGAACAATGGCTCCCACCTTAGAGAGGGGCTTACGAGGGGCAGTGGAAATAATGACAGGTCTAAGGCCACCTAGGGCAGCGGGACCCTCAGTTCTGGGAGGCTGTGGGTCAACTCTTCTCCTGGGCACAGACAGTGGCAGGTGGAAGCCCGGCGTGAGCATGTGTTCACATGCCATCCTACCCTGTTCCTGTGTGCGTCTAGGGAGACTGAGGTTCAGGGAAGGGAGAAGGGGACCCCTTTCCTCCATGTGCCAAGGCTGTATGGCCAGGCTGTGTGTGAGCCACAGCCAGGTCCCAGTGTCCAGTGCAGACTGCTATGTGCCAATCCGTGCTGCCCCCGGGGGTCTGTGAGCAGCCAGCTTCTGTTCACAGGCTCTTGAGATACCCCAACTCCCCCAACAGGGAATATCAGCCCAGAGAGTGGGACCTGAAGCCCGCCTGGCCACACAGCCACCAGCCCAGAGAAGGGAATGCAGAGATGGTGATGGTGCCCATCAGGCCTGGCAGTGAAACCTTCCTCTGACCCTCTTGCCCAGCACAAGCTGCCGCTGATCCTGGGCCGTGCTGGACCCAGGGCTGGACCTGCCCTCTGCCTGCGGGGAACCCCGTGCCTGGGCCTGAGGAGCAGCCGCTCTGGGGTCGGGCATGGGGTGAGGGTGTTGTCCGGCTGGAGCCTCACATACCTGCAGCGTCTCTGTGTCCAGGGATTTCCTCTTTAACTCCAGCTGTGTCAGCTGCAGTAACTCAGTCTCTATTAGCCTAATCTAAACAGAAGACGAGACAGGGGCGTTGATGGACAATCACACGATCCCTTAGGTGCTGCTGCCTGGCCAAGCAGGGACCAGAGACCTTTGCCAGGAGGCTGGGTAGCCCCGGACACGGTGGAGCTTGTGCGCCTTGGGATCTCACTAAAGGGAATAAAAACAAGCTGCCACTTCACGGCCCTGGGTGGCCTGGAACATGGACATACATGTCTCGGTCAACATCACTGACCGAGAGCCCAGCACGGGGCCCATCTCAGGGCGGGCACTGGGTGAAAGTCTGTGAGACGGAGGGCTTCCTTCCTGCTCATCACTGGGGCCTTTATCTGTGGACTGTGGCATGAACATGCTTCTTTCATGTAGCCGTCAAGGGGGCCAGCGGGTAACAAACGTGACTCAGTAATGAGCTGCGGTTATTTGCCGATCACCTCCTGTGCGCTGCCGGGCTGCAGCGGCTTCATTTCACTGGTACTCTGGCTGTTGGGGCGCATTACTGCCTTCACCAAAGGTAAGGAAACTGACGCTCAGTGTGGTTAAGGAACTTGTCCAAGGACACAGAGCAGAGTGGTGAGAGAATGTTTCCTTGGGATAGCCCAGCTCAAGGTCTGAAGTGGAACAGGGTCACTGAGAATATCTGGGGGTCACCACATGCTCCCAGGCCCCACAGCCAGTGACTTCTCTAACCCTGCCAGTCAATCAATGTCCCTGTGGCCTTTTCCAACCCTGAGTCCCTGACCCCACCATCCCTGGTCAGAGGAATGAGCTTCATGTCTGGCAATGTGGGATTGAAATTAAAGAGGGAGATAAAAAAAAAAATCCAGCTGGTTTAGGTCAAACAAGAAGAGAAAAAGAAAGGAGAGCATGCAAAAACACGAGGTTCATGTGAACACAAAGTGATGTGCGCTCCCATAGCCTGACAGCTTGCAGAGCCTCTGGCCCAGCCCCACGAGCTCCAGCAGGGCCTGCCCAAGGCCACCCCACAGGTCAGCAGTGGAGTCTAGATGGGAGGGTGGCCTCCCCCTACCAAGCCAGGGTCCTTCCTCAGCAGATCTTAGGACCTGGCTGCCCACTCAAGTGGGAAATCCAACCCACCCCCAGAAGCCACTGTTCAGTCATTTTGAGCTGATGGGGGTACTGGAGTCCGAGCTGGCCAGTTTCCCAAAGAGCCACGTTACAGCTGCCCTCTCTCCAGCCCATGTATCATGGCGGCACACACTGTATCTGCCCGCAGGCTCTGGCCAGGTTCTGGGAGGAGGCCATCTCCAGCGCTGTTCAAGGCACGAGGCACCAGTCCCACTGGTGGCTGCTGGGGAAAAGAAGGTCTCCCGGGGAGAGGTCTCACGTGAGCTGGCCAGCCAGACTCCAGTCTTTTGACGGCTGGCCCAGCGAGCCAGGTCTGTAAGGGGAGCAGGACCAGCTGCACTCACCTGGTTCCTGATCTGCCGATGCGCCAGGTCTTTCTTCACCTGGAGAGCCTCGAATGCAGCCTTCTGCATCACACTCTGCAACAGACCACACACAGACCACTCGGCTGAGGGCACTCCCTGCCCTTCCGAGGGCACACACCAGCCACAGGGAGCAACATCTGCCTAAAACACCTTCAAGTGTGACTTCATGTTTCCGGGGAGACAGACAGCTCCCCTCTCCTTCCTTTTGATGCAGGGTCTATGTAACTCAAGTTGTTTTGAATCCTGCCTCAATCATCCTGCCCCAGTCTTCCGAGTGGTGGATTACTAGCATATGCCACCACACCCAGCTGGAGAAATAAGTTTTTTCCAGACAGGGCTTCTCTGTGTAGCCCTGGCTGTCTGTAGACCAGAGTGGCTTTGAACTCAGAGATCTGCCTGCCTCTGCCTCCTGAGTGCTGGGATTAAAGGAGTGCGCCACCACCACCCAGCTGAGAAGTAACTTTTTATCTTATCTGTTTAAAAAAAAAAAAGGTGCTACTAAGGGCTCTGGGGTCAAAGGGCAGATCAGAATCTGTGTTTGTATGACTGACTGAGAAGAGTCAGGGTAACAGTGGTATTCTGAAGAATGAGAAGAACACCAGAGACCACAGGAGGGGAAGGGTGGCCCCAAACTCGGAGGAACAGAAGGCCTTGCAGCAAAATCATGCTGCCGCCCGCTGTGACTGGAGTCCTGGGTCCTCAGAGGGGAGGGTACAGCCACACCTTATCTACCAGTGGTCCTTTTTTCTTTTTTCCTCTCTCCTTTTTGAATGGTACTCAAGACTCTTTATTTTTTGAGGTGAGGTGGTCTTATGTATCCTAAGCTGGTCTCAAACTTCAACTCTGTATGTAGCTGAGGATGACCTTGAACTTCTGATCCTCCTGTATTCACCCCCCCATGACAGGACTACAGGTGTATGCCACCACACCATTTCCTGAGGTGCTGGGGATGGAACCTTGGTCTTCAGGCATGCTAGGGAATCTGTCTACCCACTGAGCCACATGTCCAGCCCTGAACACTGGATTCCTACAACAGACGTTGGCATGCCTGTTTCTGCTGCTCATTTCACAGATGAGGACCTGCTTGTGACTGGTGCCAAGTCTACCCAGATGCCCAGCGTCTCCGTAACTAGAGGCAGGTGCCCTCCCTGAGGACCAGGGTCCCCGGCAGCAAGTCCCACAGACGGTAAACCATGCGTGTTTGGGAAAAGCGGAGCTGGGAAGAGAAGTGGACAAGATGGCTACGCAGGGCTGGGACGACACAAAGACAAAGGGACAGGCCGTGACAAGCGCAGGGCAGATCAGGGCCAGCTTCAGGGAAAAGGCTTCAGGACCACAGCGGGGCCCTTCCTTGCTTGATCCATCAGGTTCTGTGTGGCCGCGTCTGAGCTTCAGCTACAGGGGAAGGCAGTGGCGAGTGTGTGGAAAGAGGAGGCCCTGCCCGGGCTTCCTGAGCAGGACGCCAGCCACCTCTGGGCACTAAAAGTCCTTAGGTGGAGCGCCTGCTCAGGGTGGGAGAGGCAAGGGGAGCTTCTCTAGAGTCAGGGACCAGAGGGCTGTGCCTGGAGGCTCAGGTCACAAGGTCACAAGGTCCCTGGGTCCCACCCGAGGTTGCAGTCAGGCCCCTGGCAAGGGCTTACCTCCTGAAGGATCTGGCTGATGGCTTTGCTCTGATCCATCTGCTGCCATGACAGAATCTGCTGGAACCGCTTGTCCATTTCCGCCATGCTGCCAGAAAAACAGCAGTTACACACTGAGTATTTCCTGAGCACCTACTGTGTGCTGGGCACCTTGGGGGAGACCGAGATAAACAATCACTCAGCACACTACAGAGGGCAGCGTGCAGTCTCACGGACATCAAGGAGCGGGTAGAGCTCCGAGCTGGCAGAGAAGCACCCCGGTCCTCCACTGGATCTCTTTCACAACACCCCCTGAAGTGGATGCCTAGCTCCGGCCCAACCACCTCTTGATGTCCTGGTGAGCCGCTCAGCTTCTGGAATGGTCCTCGCAGCATTTCTGCACTGGCTGTACTGTGTTCAGACTACAAGGCTGGTGACCGGCACAGAACCTGCAGCCTCAGGCTTCCCAAGCATCAAGACGTCCACTTCAAGTTTCCTTCACATTAACTTTAAAACTGTTTTGGTGTTTTTAAAAAAGGCTTATTTTTATGAGTGTTTGCCTGCATATATAGAAGTACACCACATGTGTGCAGTGCCCACAGAGACTAGAAGGACACCAGGTCCCTCAGGACTGGAGCCACCATGCGGGTGTTGCAAACTGAACTCTGGTTCTCTACAAGTACAGCCAGCGCTTTAAACAGCTGAGCCAACTCTCTAGCCGTGTGTGTGTGTGTGTGTGTGTGTGTGTGTGTGTGTGTGTGTGTGTGTGTATGTGTATGTGTGTGTGTGCGCGCGTGTGGACAGGGTCTCATGTAGCTCAAATGGGTGCTGAATTCACTAGGTAATTTACCCACGATCTTCCTGCTCTACCTAACAAACCTGTGCCACCATGCCCGGCCAAGACTTGAATTGTTTGTTTTGTTTTGACTGTGCCCCCAGAAGCTCAGCTTTGATGTACAGGGGATGGCTAACAGTTCTGTCTCCACACACAGGCCAGCCCCCGACACACGGAATGGGCCAGAGGTAGACGGCTGCCTTCACTCATCGCTGCCCAACCCTGACTCATGACGAGTCTAGATGGGGAAGCCCAGAGGTCGGCCATCTCTGTCCTGGTAACACTGCCGCGGCTGGGATGGCCTGGGGAGTCAGGGCTCAGCTTTCGCTCCACTCTTGGACCCCCAGCTGACTCTCTCGGAGCCCTCACCCGGGAACACACGCTCTTCCTTACCTTACCTGGAACAGGCCTGCTGGACCAGGCTCTGCCTCTGAGACTCATAGGCCATCTGGATGAGGCGGCTCTTACAGCTCTCGGTCAGCATCTGCTGCATGGCGGCTGTGGAGAGAGAGACAGCTGTGAGCTGCTGAGAAAAGGTGGCTGCTCTTGGGGCTCCCTGCTGAGGACAGGCCCAGGGGGTCCCTGCTCACTGCTGGACAGTCATTCTTAACAAAGTCCCTTCCTCTTTCCTTCCTTCCTCCCTTGACAGTTTTGCTAAATAGCCAGACTGGCCTTGGACTCCCATCCTCCTGCCTCAGCATCCTGAGTTCTCTGACTGCAGATGAACACCAGCACCCAGCCTTAAACATATCTAGCCGGGCGGTAGTGGCACACATCTTTAATCCCAGCACTCGGGAGGATCTCTGTGAGTTTGAGGCCAGTGTGGTCTACAGAGTGAGATCCAGGAAAAGCGCAAAGCTACACAGAAAAACCCTGTCTTGAAAAACCAAAAAAAAATAAAAAAAATAAAAAAATAAAAAAATCTGTATTGCTGGGTGCTGGTGGCGCACACCTTTAGTCCCAGCAATCAGGAAGCAGAGGCAGGTGGGCAGATCTATGTGAGTTTAAGGCCTGGTCTACAAAGCGAGTTCCAGGACAGCCAGGCCTGTTACAAAGAGAAACCCTGTCTTGAAAAACCAAAAATAGCACCCCCCACTTTGTTATTTTTTGTTGAATTCTTTAAAATACAAAAAATTATGTGTATGGCTGTTCTGCGTCTATGTGTTTATGTGTATGTGTTCTGCGTGTGTGACTGTGCACCACGTGCATGCGGTGCCTGTGGAGACCAGAAGGGGGCACTGGATCCCCTGGGCTGGAGTTACAGATGGTCGTGAGTCACCAAGAAGTGCTGGAATTCAAATCCAGGTCCTTTGGAAGGGCAGCCTATGCTTCTAACCACCGAGCCAGCTCTCCTGTTTCCTTGTTGATTTTTTTTTCTAAGTTATAAAAGTCGTAAGGGGCAGGGTGGCTCAGTGCTAGTGTGCTTGCTTAGCGTGTGCTAGGCCCTGGGTTCAATCAAAGCAACAGCAACTGGGAGGTTTGAAAGGCTGAAAACAAAAGCCCTGGACGCTGGTCCCAGCTCTGTGAAATTAACTTAATAAACATCTGGTGATTTCCACAGCTGTTCTTTAACAGATGGTGACAGTGACCTTGAACATAGCTGGCAGTGAGCTGTCCCCTCTGTAGGTGTGGTGAGCACGTGTGTGGCGAGCATGGCCCCTCCATGACAAAGGCCTCAAAGATGGGGTGAGCCAATCTCCATTTCAGCTAAGGACAGGCACTGCCTCCGAGGCCTTCCCTGGCACGTGGCTGCAAGTTCTCAGTGCTGGTCTCGATCAAGTCACATCAGCGCTGACCATGTGGAACCCAGGGCCAACGGGGCACATTGGGAAGGGCAAGAGTGGCCACGTGAGGCTGACCCCGGCTCTCAATGGCAGAAGCCAGAGCAGCTTTGTGACATGTTCAGGAATGACCCCATTGGATCCCCGACAGTCCTGTGTGGCAGGCAGGTAACTGTAGTTTCCCCCCATTCTACAGACAGGAAACTCGAGACTCAGAATCCAAGCTTGCCTGACCCCAGAGCCTGAGCGCCACAACAGACCTGGCTGCCCTTCCTCAGGGTGGACACTCAGTACCCTCCACATGAGACTGAGAGGAACAGTACCCACAAGCACTGTCCACAAGCACTCTCATTGTTCCCACCCCACAACTCACAGGCGATCTCACGTTGCCTCAGGTTCTCTGTCTCCTCCTGGGTTATGGACATCAACTGTTCCATTCTTATTCTAGGAAGAAAAAAAAAATAAAATCAAAACCCATCCATTCATTCCAACTAGAATCTTACGAGATAGACACTTCCTCCTCCAGGAAGTCTGCCCTGATATATCAATCCATGCTGCATGCCCACAGCACCACACACATCTGAGGATGTTGTTAACCTTGAGCCTTAGCTTCAAAGGATCTCGTGTAGAAGGTGATTACTCTTGAGGACAGTGGGCCACCAACGTTAGGAGCCAATACTATGAACACATAGGAAGGAAGACACCTAACATCCTGGTCCACTGAAGGGCAGGGCAGGCTGAGGTCACGGACACTGGCCGCGTTGTGCTGGTAACTTCAGACAATGGGCACCTTCGTGCGCTGCCCAGAGGAGTGTACACTGCCAACAGGTCTGTGAGAGTCCCATCCTCACCTGAATCTTCGCATTCACCCCAAAATGTCCACTTATGGCGCCTAAGGGGACAGCAGCCTAGAGACGGCTTCAAAGGTTTTTATTGTTTTGCTCGTTCTGACGCAGGGTCTCTCTATTGTGTAGCCCTGGCTGTTGCCACTGCCTTCTGAGGTTTTAAAAATATTATTTTATGTGTATAGTTTTATTTATTTATTATGTATACAGTGCTCTATCTGCATGTACACCTGCAGACCAGAAGAGGGCGCCAGATCTCATTACAGATGGCTGTGAGCCACCATGTGGTTGCTGGGAATTAAACTCAGGACCTCTGGAAGAACAAGCAGTGCTCTTAACCGCTGAGCCATCTCTCCAGCCCCCATGTATATAGTTGTTTTTTTTTTTTTTCTCCCACATGTGTGTCTGCGTCCCACATTCATGCCTAGTGTCCACAGGGCACAAGAGGCTGTCAGATCCCCTGGACCTAGAGTTACAGACAGTTGTGAGCCGCCATATTGGGTGCTGGGGATTGAACCCGGGTCCTCTGGAAGAGCAGCCAGTGCTTGTAACTGCTGAGCCGTCTCTCCAGCCTCTACAAACAAGGTTGTGGGCACAAAACTACATCCATGACATAAGAGTAAAAAACTTAGAGGTAACTTTCCACACGCGGTGCATGCTGGGTGCTTTTGTGTTCTCACATGCCAAGAGTGCCTCGATCACTCAGCACCCTGCACGTTCCTGAGTGTGACTTAGTTCAAAGGCCTGGACCCTCCGAGAGGCTCCAACCACTGCCACCTGATACGGGGCTGTCCTCTGGCCTAGCCCAGCACTAGACACGGTCTGTTAGTAGTGGCGGAATGGACGGAATGGATGGTGCCACCAGTTCCCACTGGCGAGGCCTCCGCAGCCACACAGCTGGCCTGGGCAGGACAGACCCCAGGGAGCATTCTGAAGACCCTCCTGTGGTGAGGGCTGAGGTGGCTGGGGAGAGGAGGTTCCCAGGACAGCTCAGAAATACTGTTATCGTGGGACCCAGGAGAATCAGGAAAGAGTCACAGTAGATGCCTCAGGCGGGGACAGGCAATGGCGCCGGCCCTTCCCACCATCATTTATCTTTGTGTCTTTCTATCTCTTTTGGACAGGCCTCACTATATAGCCTAGGCTAGCCTGGAACTTCTTATGCAGACCAGGTTGGTCTTGAGCTTGTAATCCTGAGTGCTAGGATTACAGACGTGCACCACCACACTTGTGTGTGTGCGTGTGCATGCACGTGAGTATGAGTGTGTGTACATGTATTGTTTGTGGAGGCCAAAGGTCAATGCTGCATGTCTCCCTCTATCTCTTCCTACCTTACTTTGAGACAAGGTTTCTCATTGAACTGAAGTCATGAGTTTCTCCCCGCTGGCCAGCCAGAGCTTTTCAGGTTCCTGTTTCTACACACACCCCACCCCCATCCTGCAATGGCGGGATGCACTCCCACGCTTGGGTTTTGTGCAGAGGCTAAGGATGGTCTGAACTCAGACCCTCATCCTGTGTGGGAAGCTCTCTAGTGAGCCATCTCTCAGTCCCTTCCTGGTATGAGTACTCACTACGTAGAAGCTGGCCTTGAACTCCTGATCCTTCTGAACTCTGGCTTCACTTCCCTAACGCTAGAAGGACAGCTTCATGCCAACGGTGACCTATGACTTTCTCTGATGACAAATGCCTCAAAGTGGCCAACTTGGTAAATCCCAAGACAGAGAGAAAACAAAGACCATTCCTGTCTACCACAGACGCCCAGCACAACCCTGGGGATGGGCCCCTTTGCTTTCCACTTGCAAAACATTGCAAGAGCTACACTGTGTGCTGTGGAATAATCCTCTTGTACACTGTAAAGATTTGTCACTCAAATTGGTTAATGGAGTGCTGACTGGCTGGTAGCTGGACAGGAAGTTAGGTGGGAAAGCCAAGCTGAGAATGCTGGGAAGAGGAAGGACGGAGTCAGGAGTCACCAGGCAGACGCAGAGGAAGCAAGATGAGAACGCTGTACTGAGCAAAGGTACCAAGCCACATGGCTAAACATAGGTAAGAATTATGGGTTAATTAAAGTGTAAGGGCTAGTTAGAAATAAGTCTGAGCTACCAGCCGAGCATTTATAAGTATTACTAATAGGCCTCCGAGCCAATTACTTGGGAAGTGGCTGCGGACATTTGGGAGTTGCTGGCGGGACAGAAACTTCTGCCTACAGCTGTGTCCACGCTGCTCTGATGCTGCCCACTTTTAGCAACGAGGGATACAGTTGGTCCTTGTACCTGTGGGTTCTGTCTGCAGGTCCAACCAACTGCTGATCAGTACTATTTGGAAAAATCTTGTGTCTATACTGGCATGAGTATGTGTTGTCCCCCCCATCTCCTAAGCAATGGAGCAGGGCTGCTATGTGCACAGCATCTACATTGTATCGGGTATCACAAAGCAGGTACAGCAGGCCGGAAAATGCATCTACATTGTATCAGGTATCACAAAGCACGTACAGCAGCCCGGGAAATGTATGAGGCTCTAGGCCAGTGGTTCCCACCCTTGGTAACGCTGTGACCCTTTAATACAGTTCCTCATGTTGTGGTGACCCCAACCATAAAATTATTTTCGTTGTTACTTCGTAACTGTAACTCTGCTACTGTTATGAATCAGAATGTAAATATCTGTGTTTTCCGATGGTCTTAGGCGACCACTGTTATTAAATTCCTTGTCATGACCCACAAAGAATTACTGCTCTAGGCAAATATTTCACTTTATTTAAGGGACCTGAGCAGCTGTGGTTTGGGTCACATTCCTTTTATTTCTACAAATGTGGATTTTAAAAATTTTCATTCATTTATTTCCGGGTTAGGACAGGGTCTGTGTATGTAGCCTTGGGTGTTCTGGAACTCACTCTGTAGACCACGCTGGTCTACAACTCACAGAGACCTGACTGCCTCTGCCTCCTTAGTGCTGGGATTAAAGGTGTGTGCCACTTGTACCTGGACTAAATGTGAATTTTTTTTTCTTTTTTTTTTTTGAGACAGGGTTTCTCTGTGTAGTTTTGCGCCTTTCCTGGAACTCACTCTGTAGACCAGGCTGGCCTCAAACTCATAGAGATCCATCTGCCTCTGCCTCCCGAGTGCTGGGATTAAAGGTGAGCGCCACCACTGCCTGGCTAAATGTGAATTTTTAAAGATGTTTTATAGCCAAAATACAGACAGGCATTACAGATCCATCTTCCTTCTTTCATATTTCTCAGTTTTTCTTGAGAGTGTACATTTATTTTAAGAAACTAAAAGAAGAGCTGGAGAGATGGCTCAGAGGTTAAGAGCACTGGCTGCTTTTCCAGAGGTCCTGAGTTCAATCCCCAGCACCCACATGGTGGCTCACACCATCTGTAATGAGATCTAGTGCCCTCTTCTGGAGTGAAGACATACATGCCAGCAGAACACTGTATACATAATAAATAAATTTTAAAAAATTAAAAAAAAAAAGAAACTAAAAGAAGAGCTATTATTAACTAGATGCCAAGAGGTAATTCTCCTAGAGCACCAGGGAGACTTCCCAGTACAAGGGAGGAGCCCATGGCTCCCTTTCCCCAGAGCTGTGAGCGCCCCAGGGTATCCACTCCCCAGAGCAGTGAGCACCCTAGGTTGCCATGTCCCCCAGAGCTGGAGTGCCCCTGGGAACTGTCTCTAGACACTGGTCCTAGAGGCTCACTCACCTCTCATTCTCCAGTGACTTCAGAATCTCAGAACTCTTCTTCTGCCTGTGGGAAAAACCAGAGATGGGCCCTGTGAGTACCAGTGATGCTGCTTCTAACCAAGCTGCCCACCTCACCACACTGGCTGAGCTCACTACCCAGGAGCTCTGTTCTCAGGCTGTGAAGCCCTCTAAGGCTCTCTGTGACAGGAGAGTCAAAGCACTTCTTAGGCGGCTGGATAAGGTGGTGCACACCTTTAATCCCAGCACTTGGGAGGCAAAGGCCAGCGATCTCAGAGTTCGAGGCCAGTCTGGTCTACAGAACGAGTTCCATGACAGCCAGGGCTACACAGAGAAACTTGTCTTGGAAAAGACCACAAGTGTGGGAACACAGAGCGCCTGGCACAGAAGCACCAGCCAGTGTCTCCTTTCCTGCACTCACTCACTTTGTCACTGACAGATGACAGAAGAAAGAGGACCCAAGGCAGGGAAGAAGGAAGCAGGGGCTCGTGGAGCATGTGGCTATAGCCAGTTTCTAGAATCTTCCTATGGTGGACCCCTAACCCAATGTTTTCAGACTTGAGATTTCTACTCGGCTCCTTTCTCTCCATCTCCATCACAAACGGCTCTTGGTAGTCCCTATGTAAGACAGTTTGTTACCTATAGGTTAGCCCTCAGGAAACAGAATACTTGGAAGCCACCTGCAGGAGCAGGCTGTGATTTTCACCTGCTAATGTGGAGAAGGGAAATGGGCCTTGGGGAGAAGTGCAGTCAGCAGTCCTGGGACGGAGCCCGGTCTGCAATCCCCAGGATAGGCTCTCTGCAAATCAGAGCACTGACCCGCCTTCCCTGGATCCTGGCAGAGGAATGCCTGGGCAGGGTGAAGACTGTCCTGCCCCCAGGGCATCTGGGGCTGGCCAGACTGACCTCTGATTGTCCTGCAGGAGTCTCTGGATGCGGCTGGCGATGCTCTGCTCGGTCTGCTTCAGCTGCTCCCGCAGCTGCTGCCGCTCTGCATCGAGGCAGCGCTGGCGCTCACTCAGGCCCTGCTCCAGCCGCGTCTGCTCCTGCAGCGGGGGAGGCACAGGACCCGATGCATGCAGTCGGGGCTTGACTGGAGGAAGGACAGTGGAGTTCCCATCTCACTTCCTACGTGCCCTCTGTGACCTTGGGCTCGTCCCTCCCTCCCCACTAGGCCTATGAGTGTCCACTGTACCCAAGGAGGCCGGCCAGGGTATCTAGTCAGGACTTCCATTCCTGCTTCCAGGGGATGGTGGGACAGCTCAATCCCCTGCTCTGCCACTTTCCTGGGACACAGGCAGGCTGGTGTGTGGACACTCCCCGGGGCTCAGGTGTGTGGACACTCCCCGGGGCTCAGGCTGGTGTGTGGACACTCCCCGGGGCTCAGGTGTGCGGTCACTCCCCGGGGCTCAGGTGTGCGGTCACTCCCCGGGGCTCAGGTGTGTGGTCACTCCCCGGGGCTCAGGCTGGTGTGTGGTCACTCCCCGGGGCTCAGGTGTGCGGTCACTCCCCGGGGCTCAGGCTGCTGTGTGGTCACTCCCCGGGGCTCAGGCTGGTGTGCGGTCACTCCCCTGGGGCTCAGGCTGCTGTGTGGTCACTCCCCGGGGCTCAGGCTGGTGTGTGGTCACTCCCCGGGGCTCAGGTGTGCGGTCACTCCCCGGGGCTCAGGCTGCTGTGTGGTCACTCCCCGGGGCACAGGGGCTCAGGCTGCTGTGTGGTCACTCCCCGGGGCACAGGGGCTCAGGCTGCTGTGTGGTCACTCCCCGGGGCACAGGGGCACAGGCCGGTGTGTGGTCACTCACCTGCTTGACTGACTGCAGGATCTCATCCTTGTGACTGTAGCTCTGCTGCAGCAGCTCGGCATGCTCTCGCTGCCCGAGGTCCAGGCGCCGCTCAAACTCCAGCTTCTCCAGCATCTTCTGCTCCTGTGGGGACAAGCTGCCTGCCTTCTATGTCTAAAGCAAGCCAGGAGGAAGCTGTCCCCCAAGTCTCTGAGGAGCTGCGATCTTTCAGAGGGAAAGTGGCAGGGAGGGCCTTACCTTTCGCTTCTCATAGTCGGAGAACCGGTTCTGGGGAGAGAAGAGCCAGAGGTGAGGAGAGGGTGGTGGCCGTGGCTCCCTCTGCATACCCTGGCCTGCTGGGCCTGCTTCACTGGGCCGAGGATAGGGAAGGATGAGAACTGATACAGGGGCCTGGGGGCTGCAGTGAGAACCACTGTATGCTTGACACCACGGGAAGGAAGGAGTCCTCCAGGATAGCTCCGGAAGGCAGTGCTGGGCTCCCGAAAGAGCAAAACAGGCCATCTACCTCCTGGATATCTGTGTAACACATCACAGCACCCAACTCTGGCCACCCGAACCTCTGAAAGCACAAAGGTGCTGAGCAGGTTTCTGGAGAATTATTAGAGAGAAAGTGGAGACACTCAGATACGGCCCAATGGGCATGGGCACTGCAGATGCTTCCAAGTCTGAAAGGCCTGAGCTTCACTCTCCAATTTCCACTAACTGCTCAAAGCGACAGGTCACAGAGGCATTCTCATCGACAATGGCAAAGTGGGGAGACTCCCCGGAAGACTGAAGGCGCCCTGCAGGCAGCTGGAGTTCCCACTCACAGCCATCAGATCTGCTCTGTGAGCCGGGGTGAGAGCGGAGACGGCAGAGGCAGGTCCTGCCTGCTCCGGTAGCAGATTTATCTAGATAACTGTGGCAAACTTTGCTGAGCCTCAGGGGCCTTAGGTGCCTGCCTGCTGCGGGTGCTGACCTGTGTGCCCATTTGTCCCTTTACTAGTCCTGAGTCACGGCTATCCTAGTCAGTGAGGAGCATGAGATCAGGAAGGAATGCAGAGACAGGTATCCACAGACACGCTCCTGCCTCCCCGAAGCTCCGACAGGTATCCACAGACACGCTCCTGCCTCCCCGAAGCTCTGACAGGTATTCACAGACACGCTCCTGCCTCCCCAAAGCTCCAACAGGTATCCACAGACACGCTCCTGCCTCCCCGAAGCTCCAACAGGTATCCACAGACATGCTCCTGCCTCCCCGAAGCTCTGACAAGCAGGATTGGGGAGGCGGGAGTGGACTGTAACCAAAACATTTAGCACACAATCTGTTATTTAAAAAGCACTGGTGAGTGGTCCCTGGCAATGTGAAGGACACTGAGAGCCCGGAGATGGTTTAACCTAGGCTGGTGACGCTCACCGGACACATGGACAATAATAATATCATTAAGCTGACAAATATCATCCACAGATCAGCTTTGAACTACAAGGTGCTCAGAGCAATTTTGAGAGGGCTAGCTGAAATGATCCAGTCTCAAAGACTACTTGAATAAGGACTTGAGATAAACCCTGAACTTTGGCATTATACACAGACTGGATAATGAAGGATATAGTTACCTCTCCTAGAATTTGACAATTAACCTAAAATTTTTCTTTCAGGATAAAGAAAACTTCGCCCATACCCAGCAGGAAGCAATTTTAAGACTACGACGCCCACATTCCCAAAGAGGTGGTGTGGGGCAGGTGGTTTTTTGGTCTTTTTAATGGGTTTTGGGTCTGGGATAATTTTCAGTATTTAGGGGGGTTGGTTACAAGTTATTGTCAAGGGTTAAGAAAAAGGCTAAGCAAAGGAGATTAGATTTAAGGTTCTTGTTTAAAAAAAAAAAGAAAGAAAGAAAAGAAAAAGACAATTACTAATACTTTACATTGGATTGAATTGTTTTATATTGTATACAAATTTGAAACTGATATTGTTAGAAAATGCTATATGTATATTTCTAATTGTATTTATACCATTCATTTAACAATGTAATGCAAATTTCTGATCCTTGAATGTTATTATTATCAACTATTAGGATATAAAGAAATGAAAGTTAGTAGTTAGACATTACAATAGAACTTGTAGTCATATTAGATATGTTTTAAAAATTGAGCAGAGATATTTTAGACAGGTCATCTTCAAACCCTTCAGAGATCTACAGAATATGGCATTTAAAATGTTTAAATAACTTAGAAAATTTTTCTTTTTTGAGACATGTCAGCTCCTGGCAGTACTAATCTACTTCAGAGAAAATATGGGCATTGAAGAAACTGCATATGGAGTCAACTTTCATTGTGGCAAAAGTTAGCCACTGGACAACAGAGTATCCTCGAATCAAATGGACAGACAGAACACGAAACAAGGGACTACTGATTCTTGCCAAAACAAGTGTGGTTATGGCTTTATCAAAAGGCATCTTCTGAGGCCAGGACAATATGGCCCCATCCCTGAAGTGGCCTTCGCATCCGGAAAAGGTACGGTGCCCTTTTCTTCGAAGGCAGCTTAAAAGGCAGAGGGCCGATGGCTTCTGTTGTACAATGGAACAGCAGCTGAAAGCTCATGCCTCTCGAAAGTAGACTGGCATTTAATAGAGGGATGTGGAGAAGAAGGGGATGCTGAGATGAAGCCATATATACACAGCCAAGAAAAATGGACAGATGAATTCAAAAACTGTCAACAATTTCTAGAATTTAAAATCCTGAATCATGACAGGACACTAGTGGAATTCAGGTGTTTCTGGTACGTGGACTGCTCTCACCCAATGTGAGGTTGAACTGTTGACCTTGTGTACATCCTACATCACAAATGAGTCTGTCAGATACACTAAGCCTATAGGCTGAAGATGATGCCCCAACACTGCGGAGAAACCTCAGGTGACTGCCCAGGCAGCTGGCTGTTTCTGTCAACTCACAAATTTTTTGGAAGTTGCTTGCATGCACTTCCTGTTTTTATTTTTGTTAGCTAATATTATTCCCTTCTTGGGTCTCTGAGGGAGTTGAAGATTAGTTAGTTATGGTTGAAGATTAGTTAGTTATAGTTGAAAATTAATTAGGATAGAAAGTGCATTAGATACATCTTAGATTTACCAAAATAGGATAGATAATGGAATTATTTCTCTGATTTGTCAAATACCTGGTTAGGTATTTATTACTTGTATATATTGTATATAGTTATTGTACTTTTGTATATAGTTTTTCTTTTGTTAGTTATAACCTTTTGCTTTTTTTTATTAAAATAGAAAAGGAGAAATGTGGTGGTATTCTAATTGTACTGAAATGTGATTTTTGATTGTATGTTAATAAATAAAGTTGCCTGGGAGTCAGAGCTATTAGAGCCATAGACAGAGTGTGGCGGTGGTGGCACATGCCTTTAATCCCATAGATCTCTGTGTGTTCAGGGATACAGCCAGCATTGGAGACATATGCCTTTAAGACCTAGGGGGCTGTACATTCAGACAGTGACGAGGCAGTCACGTGTTTGGGTTTACAACCAATGAGAAGGCAGAACAATAATACTATAAAAAAGACGTACAGACAGGAAGTAGCCTCTTTCGGGAAGCTGGGACACCGCAGGCGGAAGGGTGAGATTTTAGCTCTGAGCTCTGACCTCTCGGCTTTCTCTTTTACATTGTTTCTGTGTTTCTTATTTAATAAGACGGTTAGTTACATCTACATCTGGGACTGAGAACCAGGGCCAGTGAGATGGCTCAGCAGGTAGAGGCTAATTTCAGCAAGCCTGATGACCCCATGATCCCTAGGACCTGCATGGCGGCAGGAAAGTGCAGGGAACCATGGAGCTGGCTTGGCCTGGCCACCTTGAAAGGCAGATGTCTTGGGTTTTTCAGGCTACAGTCTGTGGCTCCTGGGGCACTGTGTGCCTTCCAGTTCCTGAGAGACTGATGCACTCCCTCAGGCAGTGAAGTGTTCAGGCCGCTTTGTGTTTCTCTGTATGCTCCCTTAGCAGTCACGGAAGCTTGACAGGACACTTGGTCTTAGACATTAATCTTGTGTGCCCTGTATGACTTGCCAACTTCACTGGGTCCTGGCAACCATAACTGTATTGGTCCTGACAATTGCCATTATATTCTGTTTCTATAAAGGTACAAAAAGTCTGAGTGCTCTCAATAAAACTGTCACAGCCTCAATTGTGCTGTGGCCCCTCCAACCGGCCTGGGTGAATTCCTCGCGGCCGTATCAGGTGACCTTGGCTGGTAGGTTTAGTGCAGCCAGGTACAGCAGAGGATGGACTCCCGAGGCTTGGCTCTGGTCTTCATGTGCATTCTTTCTCCTCCACGAAATAAATACAATAAAAAAATCTTAGAATAAATTGAGAGGCTGGAGAGATGGCTCAGCAGCAGCAAAGCTTCACACAGGCATGACAGCCCTGTCAACCAGGATCCGCGAAAGAGCAGAGAATGCTACAAAGTCACCCTCAGATCCCCACATGCATGCACATACACTAACCCTGTGCACATGTACACACATATGCACACACACATTCATGAGCACACATACGTGCACACTTCACTCATACTCATGCACACACACTCACTCCATGCACACATATGCATGAACACATGCACATTCATGGACACAGGTACAAGCACAAATTTCACCCTCACATGTATACACCACACACACACATGCATGCATGAACACACACTGTTGTGGAATATTGTTTTAAGGTGTGTGTTACATTCATTTATGCTGTGGAACCTTTGTTTAATGATGCTAAGATGTGCTGCATTCTTTTATGTTGCATTTGTTTAACTCTGTGAAGCTGTGTTACTGTGCCTGTCTAAAACACCTGATGGTCTAATAAAGAGCTTAACGGCCAATAGCAAGGTGGGAGAAAGGATAGGCGGGGCTGGCAGGCAGAGAGAATATATAGAAGGAGAAATCTGGGAAGAGAAGATGAAGGACCGAGAAAAGAAAGGGCCAGCTATGCAGCCAGACATGGAGTAAGAAGGAAAGAAAAGATATAAAAAAACAGAGAAAGGTAAAATCCTAGAGGCAAAAGGTAGATGGGATAATTTAAGAAAAGCTGGCTAGAAATAAACCAAGCTAAGGCCAGACATTTATAAGTAATAAGTCTCCAGTGTGTATTTATTTGGTAGGTGTGTGTCGGACCTCCCAAAAGAGCAAAGAGTCAAAAGAGTAAAAAAAAAAAAAACAAAACTACAACACATGCAATACTAATAAATAATTTTTTAAGTTCAAGGCCATCCTTAGCTATATATTAAAAAATAAAAAAAATAAGTAAGATAAAATGAGAATCAGAGTGAGTGGGAAGAGTTCCAGATGGGAATGGTTTGCCCTAAGATACTGCTGGGAAAGGGACAGGGAACAGAGGAGACCTGACACTTGATGTGGTGAGCGGACGGCCTGGGACAGCTGTGGTAGTTGGGTCTGTGGGTCTGAAGGAGGAATCTGCGGCTATAGCTCTAAACACCTCCATGCTAGCAGCCCTCAGTACCTGCTCAGGTACAGCCATGCAGCCCTCAGTACCTGCTCAGGTTCAGTACCTGCTCAGGTACAGCCATGCAGCAGCCCTCAGTACCTGCTCAGGTTCAGTACCTGCTCAGGTACAGCCGTGCAGCCCTCAATACCTGGACAGGTACAGCTGTGCAGCAGCCCTCAGAACCTGCTCAGGTACAGATGTGCAGCAGCCCTCAGTACCTGCACAGGTACAGCTGTGCAGCAGCCCTCAGTACCTGCACAGGTACAGCTGTGCAGCAGCCCTCAGTACCTGCACAGGTACAGCTGTGCAGCAGCCCTGTGGAAGCCCGTTTTCAGGTTCCTCGTGGCTTTACCCAGAAGGTCCGCATAGAGGATGATTAGGACCATGGGCCTGAGTGCAGGTGTCTGAGATGGTCTGCACTTGGATGTGCTGGGGGAGGAGGTCTTTTGCTCCACCCCTTGGTGTCTCTATAAATACCCTGGGGCAGAGACAGCCGGGCCCATTGGAAAAGGTTCCAGGCCCTCTCGAGGCTATCCTTTATTTTCTATCTGCTCATCTCCACAATCTAAATCCTTCTATCTAATATTTCCTGCTGCTCGCACTCAAGAAAACTTTGGGAGCTGTGGGGTTGGTGGGTAAACGCCCCGCAGAATGGCGCCATGAACAGGAACTAAAGTAAAAAAGAAAGAGGGGCTGGAGAGATGGCTCAGGGGTTAAGAGTGCTGACTCTTCTTCCAGAGGTCCTGAGTTCAATTCCCAGCAACCACATGGCAGCTCACACCTGTCTGTAACTCCGGTTTCAGGAGACCCTGACACCCGTGGCAAAAACACAAATGCACATAAAAATAAAATAAAATATATTAAAAAAAAGAAAAGAAAGAAAAAGAAAAAAAAGGGGGGACTAAAGACAAAGTAATAGGGACTAAAGAAAAAATAATAGTTTTATTACAGAGTTTTTAGCGAAAATGTGAGTCAGCCCTGCCAGTGGAAAGTGGCATGCCAGTGTTATGGAAAAAAATTTATATATATATACTTTATATATATATTATTGAGGAGCAAGGGTTTTATCCTTGAGAGAAAAGGAAAAACCGACTGGAAGGATGTGCGCGATGCTGCAGCGCAAAATTCTCTTCTGTCAAAATTTTCTATCTTCTATCCCTTTCTCATTTTCTATCTGTGAAAAATATAAGGCATAGTGTAGTAATATAAAGAAAAACTTAGAAGTATAAGATCATGTAGAAAAATATAAGTAAGGCAACTAGACAGAAAAACAATTTTCTAACTTTGGGGGCTATGAATGCAAACTGGGAAAAAAATCTTTTGAGCTTTACGGGTAGTAAAAAAGCTCTGAGTTTATGGGGAAGAAAAAGTTCATGGAAACTTTTGACCTGGCGACAGCTGAAATGCTAAGTCCAAGTGGCAGGAGAAAGTATTTTCTCCCTGAGGCAAAAATGTGTAAGAAGCCAAAAAGTTTAAAATTGAGAAGTTTTGGGTAAAGTTGGTCTTTCTCTCTTGGGAAAACTCTCTAAAAAGCTTTAACCTTTCTCAAAAGCTCTCAAACTTACAAAACTAAAGCCTTTCAGAACTCTCAGAAGGACAAACTAGAATCACCTGAAGATATTAGTATGAGGTGCTGTGGGATGGTCTGTATGTCAAATAACTCTGATTGGTCAATAAATAAAACACTGATTGGCCCGTGGCTAGGCAGGAAGTATAGGCGGGACTAACAGAGGAGAAAAGAAAGAACAGGAAGGCGGAAGGAGACACTGCCAGCCGCCACCATAACAAGCCACGTGTGAAGATGCTGGTAAGTCACGAACCACGTGGCAAGGTATAGATTTATGGAAATGGATTAATTTAAGATATAAGAACAGTTAGCAAGAAGCCTGCCACGGCCATACAGTTTGTAAGCAATATAAGTCTCTGTGTTTACTCGGTTGGGTCTGAGCGGCTATGGGACTGGTGGGTGACAGAGATTCATCCTGACTGTGGACCAGCTACGAGGACCACCTGTGATTCGCTCTAAGGGAAAACAACAAACCTCTTAAGACTGTAAAACCTCTCTAAGTTCTCTTTCAAACTTTAAAAATCCTCCCTGCAATGCAGGAGGCAGGGATGGAGTTCCTAAAAACCTCTTCTAAACTCTGTCTCTTCACGCTAGTAAAAGACAGTGGGTCAGAGTACCCTGAGGGAAACGCTTGCGAGAGTGTGGGTGAAGAACCATAAAGAACCCGATAGGGCAGGAAACTTTACCTGGAAAAAGCAAAAAAGCCAAGCTTTTCAATTACAGCCGAGCTGAGGCATCAAGGGTTTTGTTTCTGAGTGAGGGTTTCAGAATGAAAAGGTGCTCCTAATCGTCCTAATGCAAAGATCCCCTGAAGCAATGCAAGCTGTTAGCATTGTATCCTCGCTTCTGAGCAAAAACCCAGAAGCGACTGGCCAATATCTCTGGATTGCATTTCCCGGATACTAGGGTTCCTGCAGTTGTGAACTTCCTGGAGCACAGAGCTGAGGCAGGAAGGTGCAGGACCCAGGGGAAGATTGCTAATGAACAAACAAAGCTAAAGCCGGTGGGAACGGCACAGTTGTCCACTTTCCTACAAGTCCCGGGTTGATAGGTCCACAGCTGCAAAAAGAAATCTGAGAAAAGCTTTCCTATCAGAGAAAGGACCTTTCTGGGAAAACAGTAAAGCTGAACCGTGTCTGAAGCAGCTGTGCTGGCGAGTCAGAACGCTGTCTGGGGAAAAAGCCCAGCTAGAGCAGGAGAGAACTATCCAGGAGTAAGGCTTTCTTTTCTGTCAGAGAAAGCATCTCTTTGAGAAAAGCTTTGTTTCAACTGACTTCCGGTGAGATGAGGGACTGTAGCCCTGAGGGGTGATTGCCTCTGGCATAAGCTCTGTCTTTGAGCACAGGGACAAACAAACACAACCCACTGGGGGACTGGGCCAGGTGAAGGCCTGATGAGGCAAAACACCTGTCCTAATGGGAGTTTAGAGATGGCAAAAACCTCCCGTTAGAAAAGCAGAAACTTGATTTATGAACACAAACCTCACAGACCCCGAAAACAGAAACGGACAAAAAGCCCCTACCTTCAGTAGCAGGGAAAGCTGCCAGTGTAGTGTTGGAAACTGTTGTTGGGGTAGAGGTGATAAACTGAGACCAAACTGGGTACTGTCAGGGAGAAAGACTCTGAAGAAACAGAGGGGACAGATTCCTCCCCAGAAAATGCATGACCTGAAAAAGTTGCTAGAATCTGAGGCAGATTCAGGGGGAAGAAAGCCCGTACCTCCAAAGGCAGCTAGCAGAGGAACAGAGCCGCAGACAGATACCTGAAGCTCTGCATGGAGGGGTGGGGTGGGGAAGGAACAAGCAAAATGAGATAAAGATCAGTGGGAGAAAGTCTCTCCAAAGGAGCCATGGAAAAGCTCTGCTGTAAAATGTTGTTTTTCACTGACTGGCTAAGGCAAGCACAAGCCCTGAGGAAAGTTGCCAGCCTCAATGCGCAATAACGAGGCAGGTGTGGTTCTGATCCGGCCCGTGTCTGATGAAGGAGAAACACCTGTTAAAGCCAGCTGAGGAGAGAACAGAAATCTCTCAATGTCCCATAATTGAAAACTTAAAACTATTGGTTCAAATCTCTTGTTGCAAAAGCAAAAACTTCGTAAGCAAGTCTGGTAAAAGTACTGGAGGTTGACTCCCGGACCCAAAAAGAACTATGGGAAATAAAGTCCAAAAGCTAGCTTGCAACAGGGACTGATATAAGGGAAATGCATTCTGGGAAAGGTAGTTTTTCCGCTAAAGATTGCGACATTGCCCTGAAACACTTTTGTCAGCTCGAAAATACGTTCATGGTAAACTTAAAATACAGCTTTTAAAAGAATAAGAAGGAAAATCGTCTAAGTTTAAGTGTCAGTTCCAATGAAAAATTGAAAAGATATGGAACTAGGAGCTTCGAGATTTGGGGCTCCATTGGTAAAATGCCTTATTTACCCTAATAACTGTGCAAAGTTTTTTACAGTAGTTGGACCACAAAAAGCTACCTATAAGAGCAAACAAGCCACTTTAAAATCCTTAAGAAAACAAGGGAAAGCAGTTTATATACTGAACGTTGTCTTAGATATGAAGAAACTTATGTTGAAATTAAAGTTCTTTGCCTTTTGAACAAACTGCCTGCAATGAGTAATTCCTTTGCAAATCTAATAAAGAGACAAGGAAACAGACATTCAAAAAAGAAATGACTGCTTTATAATGGGAAACAAACTCCAGAAAAATTTGTCTTAAAAAAAAAAAAAGCTTCACCTGAAAGTTCCTTATAAGAAATCAGTGCTAGGGGCTGGAGAGATGGCTCAGTGGTTAAGAGCACGTAAATAAGACTGCTTTTCCAGAGGTCCTGAGTTCAATTCCCAGCAACCACATGGCAGCTCACAACCACCTGTAATGAGATCTGGTGCCCTCTTCTGGCCTGCAGGGACACATGCAGGCAGAACACTGTATACATAATAAATAAATAAATCTTTAAAAAAAAAAAAAAGAAAAAGAAATCAGTGCTAAATATCACAGCTAATAACATCAGGAGTTAAAGCTAATGAAGTGAAAATACTAAATCCTGAAAATGCTTTTTCTCTGAGTAACCTAATGAAGGATATGTTTCAGGAAAGAACATCTATGTCCTTGACTCCTTTGAATAGTAACACTTTTGGTGAAGATATTGGAACTAACAACAATCAAGTCAAAATGTTTCAAGAAATTCAAGACGCTATTCACAAAAGAAAGCTGCATGCTTTGTGGGCCATATTAAAGCTCACTCCAATCTTCCTGGTCCTTTAGCTGAGGAGTAATGTAATGGCTGATAAGTTAACAAAGATAGTAGCATTATCCCAAGTGGAAATGGTTCAACAGTCACATGCTCTTCATAATCAAAATAGTAAAACCTTAAGAAAGCAATTCAATCTTGCCAAAGAAGCAGCTCATCATAGTTAAACAATGTGGGGGTATGTCCAAAATATTTTCCAGTCCCTCACTTAGGGGTAAACCCTCAAGGTCTTCTTCCTAATCATCTATGGCAAATGGATGTTACTCTTATTGCAGAATTTGGCAAATTAAAATATGTACATGTGACCATTGACACTTATTCAGGATTTTTAATGGCTAGTGCACAACCTGGGGAAGCTACAAAACATGTAATTATGCACTGCTTGAGGTGTTTTTCGTACATGGGTATACCAAAAATTATTAAAACTGATAATAGTTCTGGATATAGTGGTAAGGCATTTCAACAATTTTGTACCCAATGGGAAATCGTACATAAAACAGGTATTCCTTATAATCCTCAGGGACAAGGTATTGTATAAAGGGCTCATAGCAGTCTTAAAATACAACTTCAAAAAATAAAAATAAAAAAGGAAGAAATTTACCCTCAATCACCACATAATGCATTAAATCATGATCTTTTTGTTCTGAACTTTTTAAATATGGATGTACGTGAGCAGTCTGCCGCAGATAGATTTTGGCACAGTGGCACCCAAGCGACTTTTGCTCAAGTGAAATGGAAAGATCCCTGCTCGAGATTATGGAAGGGTCCCAATCCTGTTTTAATATGGGGTCAAGGACATGTTTGTGTTTTTTCACAAGAGGAGAATGAAGCTCGGTGGTTACCGGAGCGTCTGGTAAGGAGCGTGGAACTAAGGAAGGTCAGCTCCAATGAGGTTCCTATAAAGGAACCAGAATGAAAGTGGCCCGATTAGTGTTTCTGAGGTTTTGTCACTGGTTAATGGAAACAGTGAGGAAATGGAGTTCGGAGCTGTACTGCTTTTGGCTTTACTAGCTCCTTTAGAAAAATACTTTATGCCGGGCGGTGGTGGCACACGCCTTTAATCCCAGCACTCGGGAGGCAGAGCCAGGCGGATCTCTGTGAGTTCGAGGCCAGCCTGGGCTATCAAGTGAGCTCCAGGAAAGGCGCAAAGCTACACAGAGAAACCGTGTCTCTCGAAAAACCAAAAAAAAAAAAAAAAAAAAAAAAAAAAAAAAAAAAAAAGAAGAAAAATACTTTATATCACCTAATAGCTGTGCAGTATTTGGCGAAGAGCTTTACAGCAGTTAAATACGGTAATTTCACTCTCAGCCTGAAGTGAAGTTTTTTGATAGAACAAACCAAAAGTACTGCTGTAATAGAAACTTTTGTCTGAATTGAAGCGCTTTTATTATGAATTTGGGTGAAGGTACAGCCTCTAGTTAAAAACCGTTTACCGCTGACAGTGCATCTCTGCCAGTTCCAGAATGGCTGAGAGAACTTGGCAACTTTGGAGTGTGGCTTCGTCCCCACAATGTTACAGTCCCCTAGCAACAAGTATCACAACTCTATAAAGGCAACACTCACTAAATCCCAGTGTTGTACAGCAAAGCTGACTATAAACTCTAAACTTTAGAAATGATGTACGTACTTCCTGTCTAGTTAAGAGAATCTTTCTAATAGAGATAGTGATGATAATTAAGAGTAAGAAGTAGAAAAAGATGAAAAGATGTGTTTGTAGAAATTATTCTGTCTTGTTAGATCTGTGTTAAGAAATCTTTAGGTGTTTGCTAAGTTAAATATATGCTAATGGTAGTCCTATATAAGTTTGTAAAATAGATCCATAGAGTTCCTTTAAGAATATAAGCTTGCGCCGGGCGGCGGCGGTGCATGCCTTTAATCCCAGCACTCGGGAGGCAGAGGCAGGCGGATCTCTGTGAGTTCAAGGCCAGCCTGGGCTCCAAAGCGAGTTCCAGGAAAGGCACAAAGCTACACAGAGAAACCCTGTCTCGAAAAAACAAAAACAAAACAAAACAAAACAAAGAATATAAGCTTGCAAGAAGTATCTAAGGTAGTCTTAAGACATGTAGTAATAAGCTTGTAAGTAAAGATGCTAGTTGTAAAAGAAGTATATAAGAAGTAATAAGAAATATATTTGCTGAAGTAGTTCTATAGTTTCTTTAAGGAGTATAAATAAGTAGATGTTAATATGTTATATGTGAGTTTGTAAAAATGTATAAATGTTAAATGTGAGTCTAAATGCTTTGTAAGGCAAAATATGTTATATGTGAGTTTGTGAAAAAGTGTAAATGTTAAGTGTGAGTCTATTAATGTATATGGTTGAAAGAACCTGAGACAAAGAAGGTAGTGTCCTAGTAGACTGCAAAGTAGTCAGTCTAAGCGGTTTTGAAAAGCTCGAGAAGCCGCTAAAAAGCTAAGAATGGCGGACGTCAGAACCAGGACAACAAGGCATCTGCAGCTGAGATCCGTGGAAAATCGATGCAACACAGAAAAACCTGAGCTAACATCAAAAACGGTGCGGTTTAGAATACTACTGTAGCTAAAAAGGTCTCTGTGAGAACAAAAGTTGCAGAGATGCTTGTTTGAACTAAAATTGTTAACTGCAAAAAGTTTTGGTTGTAAAACATCTCTTCATATTTTGAAGTGAAAGTCTGATATCAGAATTTATTTCTTGTTTGAACTTTTTGAAATTAAAATGAGATAAAACTACAAAAAGATTTTGGTTATGGATTTCTTCATATTTGGAAGGCTCATACCAGAATTTATTTGAATTTTGGGACTTAATGAAATGAACAATAGATTTCATTGCAATGGGACAATTTTGAGTTTACTTATAGTAATGATCTTGGAATGGTTTATGTAAAAATGGAATTACTTATGGAACTAGTTTTGTGTTACAAATGGAACTGTTTACACAGAAAAGTTTGGGTTTTCTAACTAGGCTTGAGATTTTGCTTAAAAATTATAAAGAAAAGGGAGAGTTAATATTCCTTAGTCTATTTAATTTAAATTGTCGTTTGAGTGGATTAATGTCATGTTTTGTTAGTAAGAAATGCAAATGGGGGGCTGGAGAGATGGCTCAGAGGTTAAGAGCACTGACTGCTCTTCCAGAGGTCCTGAGTTCAATTCCCAGCACCCACATGGTGGCTCACAACCATCTGTAATGAGATCTGGTGCCCTCTTCTGGTCTACAGTCATACATGCAGTATACATAATAAATACATAAATCTTTAAAAAAAAAAAAAAGAAATGCAAATGGGGTATACTAAGAGACTACTTTTAAAGTGTAAAGAGTTTTATTAAGAAAACGCTTTTGGAATTTTTGCTAAGTTTTCAAAGTGTTAATGGTTAGATTGAGAATATTGCTTTTCAATGTGGGTTTTTAGGAATTGTATAAGTTTGGGTATTTTCTAACTAGGTTCGAGATTTTGTTAAATTATAAAGAAAAGGAGTTATGAGGTTGAATTATGTTTGCAGAAATTATGTTTAACCTATTGGTATTAATGCACCCTAGTTTTGTGGAGTTAAAGAAATATTTAAGTTTGATGTGAATACATCGAAGTTTTTCCTATGTTCTGTTAGCAAGAAAATTCAAATGATTGAGTTAAAGTTGTAAGACTGAGAAAATTGTTGACTATATATAGCACCATATATGCTAATTCAAATGGTTCTGTTGAGTTTGCTTTGAGTTGTAAGATTAAGAGAATTGTGACTATGTATAGCAATGTTTGTTAACCTGTTAATGGTAATGATGAAGCTAAGGGATTCTTTAAGTTTGTGATTGCATTAAGTTTTGGTTTAGAAAGGGCTTGAGGCAGCTAAGACTGCTGTAGTCACCTTGGACCTAATCCAAAAGAGAAATGCCATCTTTATCATCCTTTACTCCATACTGGGAGGTATAACAGCTATGGAAATTGCTGTAAGCTACTAATGAGTTCTTTTTTTAAATATTAAGAAAGGGGGACCTGTAGAAGCCTGTTTTCAGGTTCTTCGTGGCTTTACTCAGCAGGTCCTCATAGAGGATGATTAGAGTCACGGGCCTGAGTGCAGGTGTCTGAGATGGTCTGCACTTGGATGTGCTGGGGAGAGGGGAGGTCTTTTGCTCCACCCCTTGGTGTCTCTACAAATACCCTGGGGCAGAGACAGTCAGGGCCCGTTGGAAAAGGTTCCAGGCCCTCTCGGGGCTATCCTTTATTTTCTATCTATTTATCCCCGCAATATAAATCCTTCTATCTAATATTTCCTGCTGTTCTCACTCAAGAAAACTCTGGGAAGCTGTGGGGTTGGTGGGTAAACGCCCCACACAGCCCTCAGTACCTGCTCAGGTATGGCTGTGCAGCAGCCCTCAATACCTGCACAGGTACAGCTGAGCAGCCACGCCCCCACTGCCAGCTTCTCTTACCTGCCATTCAGCCTCCTCCCTGGAGAATCTGTTTATGGGTCCATCGGGGCTGTCCTGGGAGTTCTCAGCTCCATCTTGCTCCAGGACTGGCAGCAGGTACTGAGAAGGGGGGTAGTACTCCAGTCCTGATTCTATGGGAGATGGGGTACAGGCTGGCCAGAAGCACCCCGGCTTCTTGCTCCTGCTGCCCTCACCCTCCTCTTCCCTCCTCGCTGGCTCAGTCCACTCTCCTCTCCCAAGGCTGGGTCTCACTGCTGTCTAAGAAGTACTGCTCAGCGTCAGGCCTGGTGACGTAGGCCTGTGATCCCAGCTACTCAGAGATCAGGGTGACTACAAGTTCTGAGCCTGCCAGGGCTACAGAGCAAGTCCAAGGCCAGTCTGAGCAACTCAGCAAGACCCTGTCTCAAAATGAAAACAGAGAAAGGACTGGGATGCACGAGCGCAGAGCCCTTGCCGTGTGCGGGCCTCAGTTCAACCCCTAGGGAGGAAAATACAGGTCATATTTGAGTTCTGTAGTCAGCATGTGCAAATTTACTGCTTTATTTTTTATGTCTGTTTAAATGAAAATTAGAGAATCTTAAAACATTACTTTAGTATTGAGAGCCTAGGTAGGTAGCCTAGGCTGGCCTCAAATTCACGATCTTCCTGCTTCTGTTTCCTCAGATGTTAAAATTATAGGTGATATTACTCTACCCAGAAAACTTTGTTTTATTTTAGCAGCTGGGAACTGAAGCCAGGGCCTCATGTGTACTAGACAAGTGCTCTGTCACAGCCTGAAGCCCATGTAAAGGCAAACACACCCTTACAAGTCAGGCCAGGCCTACCTCCTCTCTCTGGCAGAGACTCCAGCTTGCTGTACGAAGTTTGTTCGCTATGCTGTGTGCACTCACATGTGAGTGGGAAACAGTTCAGTCTCCTACGGGTCGCACTGCTAGGGAGCAACCGGCTTCTCCTGTTGCTGGGCAAACACCCAGTCAGGGAACTGAGCTGTAGGCCTGAGTGTTCAGCTCAAACAGATACCGGTAACATCCAAAGTGGGAGAGGGAGACAGACAGAGTCTTGCTCCACAGCTCAGGCTAACTTTGAACTCACTATGTAACCCAGGCTGAATTCCCTGCCTCAGCTTTCCAAGTACTCAGTACCATACCCAGCTATAATTTATATTATATAATACTACATATCTGCTTCTACCTCTGGAGTGCTAGGATTATGGGTCTGTGCTACCACACACACATTATGTGGTACTGGGGCTCCAACTTAGGGCTTTGTGTTTATCAGGCCAGCACAGAATTGCACATCTGCTTCCCCAGCCTCTCTGAAGACAGTCAGGTGCTATAGCCTGGCCTTGAACTGGAGTTGGTTTTTCCTGCAGCTCCAGGCCATTGGATCTGGGATCAGCTGCATATTGAAAAGATCCTCAATTCGCTTTGTACCACATCCTGAATAATTCAGATGACCAGAGGCTTGCTGAGGATGCCACAGGTGACGGGAGCCACAGCTGACAACAGTTGCTCCCTCCTGGTGCCCAGGCCACCAGGGTGTCCCCTAGGCGGCCCCAGGGGCCTGCCTAGCTTGTAGTCCTTACTCCAGTTACTTCTCACTTTACCATGTGATCTTTGTGAAACCAGGCCTCCTGCTGGGCCGCGCCCCACCCTTCCTCCTGGATCTTCAGCACTCCAGCCACACCGGCTCTTTCTCCACAGAACCTCGGGTTCCCTACCTTCCTCCAGGTCTCTTAGCACTTGCCTCCTCTGCTAGAAACGGTCTCTTCTCCTGGCCCAGCTCCCAGTCAGGTGTCGGCCACGTTGCTTTCTCAGCCTTCCCCAGCCCTAACCTAAGGCAGACGCCTGACCCTAATCTTTCCTGAGCTCAGCCTGGGTGTTTACGTCCCTGTGTGATCCTTCACTGTACCTGTTGCCCTCACTGGACCCTGACCTCTGACCAGGCAGACTGCACCAGCTGGTCTCAGCTGTCCCAGGCTGGTGGCAGGGGATGACCATAGGGTGTGGGGAGGAGCAGGGTGGCCAGCCTTTACCTCGGCAAAGGAACTGCTGTACAGATGCAACGCCAGCAGCGCACACTTCTGGAGGCGGGTAGACCATGGACAAGGCATCGAGGCTCAGCGTCTGTGGACAGAGAACCCCCTTACCGTGTACACCACTTCACCGCCTGGCACTTGGTTTTGTTACTAACTTGGGTGCTTACAGTCTCCCCTGCCTACTAGGAGCACCCAGGGAGCAGCGAAGGCCAGATCTAAAGAGCATTAATCCCACCTGGTGACACTAGTCACCACTGTGGTGGCTTGAGTGTGCACTCTGGGCCACACTGCCCAGTACGGTGGCTGGAAGTCACATGTGGCCATTTACATTTCTTGAGTTGCGTGTGCATGCCTGGGTGTACATGCGTGTGTGTACGTGTGGAGGGCCAGGGGATAACCCTGAGTGGTGTTCATTAGGAACCACTGACTGTTTTTGAGATCATCTCTCACTGGCCTGAACTGGGTAAACTGGCTAGGTTAGCTGGCTGGCAAGGCCCAGGGACCTGCTGTCTCTGCACCCAGGGCTAGGACTGGAGGTGCCTGGCTCTGAGGCCCCGGGTTCAGGTCCTGTGCCAGCACTTCCCCAGTGAGTCGTCGCCCCAGCTCCAATGGTTTCTTGAGACAAGATCTTGTGGTCCAGGCTGCATGGGAACCTGTGATTCTCCTGCTTCTGCCTCCCGAGTGTCAGGATCAAGGGGGGGGGAGAGACGATCACAGCACCCTTCATTGCGATTTTAATTAGTTAAGGTCACCTGGGCTGGAGGAACTGCACATCAGCTTGGTGGCCGAACAGATGACAGCATTTCTGTTCCCTGCAGGGGGAGCCTGTCTCTTGAGACACTCAGCCTGGCTTTAAACCCCAGCACCATCTCTTAGCTGTGCTGGGCCTTGACATCCTTAGTCACTTTGGACAGCTTGGAATGGAGTCGGCACACAATATGGCCTTGTAGACAATGCCTGTGCCCTCACCCTGAGAAAAGGCCCGGGCACATCTGTAGTCTCAGCAGGTGGAAGCAGGAGGATCGAAAGTTCAAGGCCATCCTCAGCTGCACAAAGTGCTAGAGCAGCAACAAGCCACCCCGTCATGACCAAGAGCCCACTGCCCCTGGCGGGCCACCTGGTGCTGGCTCCTGTGGTGGGCTGAGCTGTGTCCCCACTTTATACCCTGAGTCCTAACCCCTGGACTCCAGAATGTGACTACATTTAGAGCCAGGTCGGACCCTAGTCCAATCTGACCGGTGTCCTCTCAGAAAGGAGATGTGACACAGACGTCCAGGGCTCGGGGAGGACAGGCCACCCGCAGGGGGGGCCTTAAAGGAACCAACCCTGTCTGTCAGCAGTGGGGTCTTGGACTCTCACCACACTGTGAGGACACAAACCCCTTTGGTGTGAGGAGCTTCACCCTGAGGTGACTCACGTGGGGTCCCAGGACGCTCACCCACATGCTCTGATGAGATGTGGTTTCCACACTGAAGCCCAGCTCTCCACATCGCTCCTGCTCTATTCCCAGCTTCCCAGGCTCCAGGCACAGAAGTTTCTGGCCTTGTTATTTTCTGTCCACAGCTCATTCCATCTTGCTTACGTCTGTGTCCTGTTCTCCCTACTGGACGCCCCCATTTCCATGGCTATGTCCCAAATCTCATTGCTCTTCAAAGTCTGGCTTCAAGGCCACAGAGTGAGGACCTTCTGGATTCAACTGTCCTCCGTCACTTTGGACGTCCGCCCTCCCACTTCCACGACGGCAGCAAAGTTACAACATGACAAGCGGTCACACGTCAGTCTCTGTGAGCACTGGAGAGAACGCCCCTTACCTCCAGGGTCCGCACATGAGCCAGGATCTGAGGCAGTCTCCGAACCTCGTTTCCACTGATGTCCAGGGTACGCAGGCTTCGCAGCTCTCCCAGTGTGTCAGGAAGCTCCTTCAGCTTGTTGTCTGCAGGGACCCAGGCGGCAAACTCGGTACCCCAAAGCCTGCTGCCACCTCCTGACACCCGAGGGTGTGGGATGTGGGGCCGGGAGGCTCTGTCTACTAAGCTGAGCAACTTAGGCCACCTGGCCTTCCCTCCCTGTACGGCTTCTCCTCGGTAACAACACCACTACTTTCCCATCAGTCACTCGATGAGCTGAGCCTCGGCTGAGGGGCCGCAAGAGTGAGATGAAGAGCCTGGCCACAGTGAGGCAAGTCCTCTTTGGAGGATGAAGATACTATGCTGGTATCTTGGCTAATCACTACCTCACTGCAGGGGAGGGGGTCCCGAGCAGGCCACAGCTCTGAGCCTGCCTCAGGGACTAACCAGGCCAGTCACATGCACGAGGCCAGCATTTCTCATGGAGTGCCCCAAGCCACCCTGGCACTGCAGGACACTTCCTTCCGTCTTGCCCATTAGGCCACCCTCTTCCCGTCGCTCAGCTTACCACTTGCTACGCTCTGCCTTCGGCCCCACAAGTCTCTGATTCTGGGGGTCAGGGCTCTCTAGACACACTACCTCTGCTTCATGACCAGAGACAGGCTGGCTAGCTGGAGGTCAATCTGGCTTATGGCATCACCCTCACACTCGGTGGCTCCCAAGGAGAGCCCCCTGTGGAGGCTGGAAGGACAAGCTGGCCTGACCCTGGAGCTGCTGACATGGACTGGGCTTTGTGGCCCCACCTTTCACATTGAGGGTCTGGAGCTGCAGCAGGTTCCCAATAGAGCGTGGGAGATGAGTCAGTTGGTTCTTTTCCACGTTCAGTACCTAAGGAAGAAAACGATCATGCAAGAAGCCCACAGGACAACTGTGTCTGCGTGCTCAGCCCTGCCGTCATCCAGGCACCGAATATACCTGCCTTGATCTCTTCCTACAGCCCTGACAGGGAGGTAGAGATTGTTATGGTCACATCTAAGAGATGAGAACACTGAGACTTACAGAGGTCGTGTGTCTAGAAGAGCCAGGCCAGGCCCCCGGACACACCCCCACTTGAGGTTTTATCATCTGTACACACTGCAGAATGCCCAGGAATTGCATGAAGCAACGGTGGGGAGGCAGAGCTCAGGCTAGCCCCAAATAAAGCACTCAGCCAGTGCAGGGCAGCTACAGACAAAGCATCAGGAGAGTACAGAATTTGTCCTTTTAAAATGATGTACTAAAACTTATGCACCACCTGTATGCAGCACCGGTGGAGGCCAGAGGAGCACATCAAGTCCCTTGAAACTGGAGTTACAGAAAGTTGTGAGCTGTCATGTAGGTGCTGGGAACCTAACCAGGGTCCTTCTCAAGAGCAGCTGAGGCATCTCTACAGTCCGTGGAATCTCTTTAAGGTGGGGACCCACTGGGTGTTGGGCTTTTTGTGGGGAGGAGTTAGAGCTGTGAAGCCATGAAATACCATGAAGTACAAGCCAAGTCCTGGTCGAGTGGTGACTCCCAGGGCCTCACCTGCAGGACTGTCAGCTGCCCCATGTCTTCAGGAAGGGCTGTCATCTGGTTGTCATGGAGATCCAGAACCTACAGAACAAACACGTCGGTCAGGCCCAGAGAGCAGCTGGGAGATGATAAGGCCACCCCATACCCCGTAATAACACGGCAACCTGTAGTAGGAAATCTAACAGAGTCACTGTGTCCAGAGTAAACAACAGAATGAACCAGCTGTTTTCTACAAGTACCTAGACCTTGAAGAAATCAATGTAGAAAACAGTGGTTGTTTTCTGACATCTACAGAGCTGTTTCTCTGAAGGACCTTCACAGCCTTTCATGACAGGGTCACGTGACGGCCCTGGCACACCTGGAACGTCTTTCATTATGAAGTACTGCAGACAGCGCACACTCAGAACAGAAAATGGAAGGGTGAGGTGTTCTTTCCAGAAATGGAGATTAGATCTGGATTTTGGTCTAAGGACCTTGTTTTATTCTAAAAACAACTTTTGTGTGACTGTCAAGAAATCAGCTTCTGCACGGCTGATCCTCTCTGCTGCCTGCAAGGCTGCTTTCATCCTGCAGCGATCCTTTGATCTTCCTGCAGGACTCACACACCACAGCATCTTCTTCATGCCCACTGGTCAGCATGCCGTCGCGTGGTCTTTTCTGTCTTTTAGTTTTATTTTTTGGGGAGTGTTTCTCTACATAGTCCTGGCTGTCCAGGAACTCACTCCGCAGACCAGTCTGGCCTACAGATACCAACCTGCCTTTGCCTCCTGAGTGCTGGGACTGAAGGTGTGCACCACCATGCCCAACTTTTTTTTTTTTTTTTTTGAGACAAGGTCTCACACTATGCAGTCCTGGCTGGCCTTGAACTTACAGAGCTCTGCCTGCATCTGCTGGACTAGAGGTGTGTGCCTGCACATGCAGCTCCATCAGCTCTGCATCTCATATTCTTGTGTTTCTTTCTCTTCCAGGTATTAGAGGCAGGCTCTTACAATGTAGCCCAGGCTAGGTCAATTCTCTTGCCTCAGCCTCTTTGCCAATGCTCAGGATTGCAGATATGTGCAGATATATCACGTCTGGCTTAAGTGGTCTCTTTTCACTGAATACAAAAATTATGCATGGGCTGGGGTGTGACTCAGTGGCAGAGCAAGTAATCAGTATGTGTGAGGGCCTGGGTATATTGATTCCCAATGCATGCACGCACGCACGCACGCTCACGCACATATAATAAATAAACAAACACAAAGCAAACAACAAGCATAGAGTAGGGGTGGAGAGAAGGTTCAGCTAAGAGCGGCTCCTGCAGAGGACCCAAGTTTGGTTCCCAACACCCACACTGGACAGCTCACAATAGCCCGTAACTCCAGCTCCAGGAGACCTGATGCCCTCTTCTGGCTTGCTGAGGCATGCGTGTGGTGCACGGAATACAGAGATGCAAACAATCATACACAGGAAATAAAAATCAATCTCTTAACGCACTGAGCACTGCGTGTGGTGGCATACACCCTTAATTCCAAGACTCACGAGACAGAGGGAGACAGATCTCTGTGAGTCTGGGGTAAGACTGGACTACACAGCCTGTGTTAGGCCAGCTAGGACTGCACAGTGAGCCCACATCTAAAAAAAAGAACACCAAGGAGCAGAGCTATTCCCGCCCCACCTGTCGGAGCTAAGGATGGAGTACTGGGAGAGCATGCAGGACTTCAGTCCCACCCTACCAGGTCACACTCGTGTAGGACAGCCTGGGCCGACACTGCACTCTATTATGACTCTCCTGTACCCTGGAGGGAGTCCACCAGCTCACTGAGGCATCAAATGCAATGACCTCTCTGGATGCCCCTCCTGCTCCCCCTGGTTAGGGTCATCACGTCGGTCCTTTCTGCTGTCTGGGCTTGAGTTTAGGACCAGCTGGAGTGGAACCCTTGGTGGGTAGGTGCTGGGGCTGGTTTTCTTTACCAACAACTCACAGGAGTGCTTAGAAAACCACGCTGTTCAGACACCACAGTGACCATCCTGTGAGGACCATTTGGTGTATTTTAACAGAAGTCCCAAGGAGGGTGTGGAGGCACTGCTGTCACCTGGAGCAGAGTCCCCAAAGCCTAGAGAGGGCCCAGTACCTTGATGGTGGCGAGGCTCAAGAGGCTGCAGGATTTGGGAAGCAGGGAGGTGAGATGGTTTGTATGCACAATCAACACCTGTGAGAAAAAGAGGAGAGAAAAGTCAGGTCCCAGAGGAGCAGCAGGCAGGGGAGGCTGAGGGGAGGTAAGCAGCTTGGCCCTGGCACAGGGCGGCCATGCTGTGCTCCATGCATCCACCAGACCCACCCTGGGGGAGGCTGTTACGATCACGGGCACTTCTGAGCCTGACTCAGAGGGCTGCAAGGTCCGAGATTCCTGGGGGGAAAGGGAGTTTGGGAGTCTAATTCTACCTTCTATTCTGAGAGGGGGGCAGCTATTATGAGCTTAGCTGTTCCTGGAAAATACGAGTAACAAAGGGCCTTCTCCAAGGGCTGCAATAATTACCAAGCCACCTGGTGATTGGTGTTTAGCCCAGGCTGTCATGCGGTCCACTCCTCAGACTGTGTCAACCACAGCTATTTTTGCCCGACACTAACTCCCGCCTCAACTATGCTGTTGGCAGGGAACACGTGTTACCTTTCTGTGTCCAGATCTAAGGGTGTGGACGAACCCGCCTATGTGCAGAGCCTGGAGCGACCTTCTGGAAACACTTTCAGGCCCTTCTAACTCTGAGGGGCAGCCAGAGTGCACCGAGTGTCCTTCCTCTAAGGACACTGGGGGAGGTGATAACCGCAAGGCGGTAGACTCTAGCACTCATTTAATTGCCACAGTATCACGAGACATCTAGGAATGGCTTCTTCCTTCTACAGATGAAGAGAACGGTGTGTGGGCTGGAGCTGGCTCTGCAGTTAGGAGCACTGACTGCTCCCCCAGAGCACCCAGGTGTGATTCCCAGGACCCACACGGTGGCTCACAGCCAGCTATAACTCCAGTTCGAGAGAGTCTGATGGGCTTCTGGCCTCCCTAGGCAACATACACACGTGACGTAAAAATACATGCAAACAAAATACCCATACACACGAAACACTGAAAGTTAATGAAAGAAACGGAGGCGTGAGCGTGTAAAGAAGCGGAGTCACAAAGCTGGTGAAGCCAGGGCCAGGAGTGGCCCAGAGCGGTCCAACTCCAGAGCCTGCTCTCCTGATTGTGACAAGCTCTACTGCAGACCAAAGGGTGAGGGACAGAGAGAAGGAAGACGGCCGCGTGAGGCGCCTCTAAGTCCCGTGTGGCTTCCCCCAAGCAGACACTCAGCTAGCAATTCTCTGAACAACGACTCTGCTCACCTTTTTCTGCAGAACTTTGCACGTTGCAAAAGCCCCAAACGGAATCTAAGACCAGACAAAGAAGGGTCAGAGCCTCCTCACTTGCCGCTGTCCCCCCTGCCCTCCCAGTGGCATGCTGGGAGGTGACTGAGGAGTGTAAGCCACTGCCCCGGGAACAGTGCTCAGCCAGGGGCGGGCTGGGGAAAAACAGCTGGCACTCAGCCCGCCCTAGCCTACCTACTCTGGGGTATCAGGAACTTCAGGGGGCAGCCCTCTCTCCCAGCACCCCAGGAATCCGTAATGTTTTCCCTTCTTCCCATTCTGGGGACTGAACCCAGGGCGTCTTGCATGCTAGACAAACTCTACCACTGAGTTTATCCCCAGATTTCCCTTCCGGCCTTTCTCCAGGGTTTACTATGTAGCCCAGGCTGACCTCAGACTCATAAGCCTCCTTATGCTGGGAGTAAAGGTGTGCTCCACTACACCTGGCTCATTTCTGAACTAGGCCCTGACTCTGGAGACTATGCTGAGGTCATAAGATCATCTCAATTCTTTTGGACAAGATGGCAATGTTGGTCTGGCTGCGTCTGTGTGCGCACACTCTATGCAGGCGAGAGGTTGACGTCGGGTGTCTCACTCCCCGCCTAGTGTTTTTCAGAGTCTCTCACTGAACTTAGAGCTCACTGACTCAGCTGGGACGGTTGGCTAGTGAGCCCCAGGGGACTCATGTCCTCATGCTCAGAAGGCAAGTGCTTCACTGGTGGGTCCACCCACCCGCCTTCACTCCTGGCACTTTGAAAGTCTCAGTCTACACCTGTTTTCCTCACGGACGCAGGACAGGTTAAATTCAGTCTTTGCACACCCTCACCTTACCTCGGAGAGTTCACATTTAGAGATGTCAAGAATGTCATCTGCCCCAGCTTCTTTTGCCTAAGGTGAAATAGACATTTTTAAGTTGAAACAGGGTCTCCTGTAGCTTCAAATTCATCATGTAGACAAAGCTGACCTCCAACTTCTGATCCCCCTGCTTCCAGCACAGGTGAGGGTGGGGGAGGGAGGGAGGAAGGGAGGGAGGGAGGGAGAGTGGATTTTTAAAAATCTTCAAGTTTCCTGGTGTGGCGCACACCTTTAATCCCAGCACTCTAGAGGCAGAGGCAGGCGGGTCTCTGAGTTCGAGGCCAGCCTGGGCTACAGAGCAAGTTCCAGGACAGTCAGGGCTACTCCTACCCCCATCCCCGAAAAAAATCCTTCTGTATGTTTACAAAATCTGTTGATTCTGTGAGCGTTTCATATTTATGGTGTTAGCCTCTTAAAATCAATGGTAACTAGTTTGGCTTTGTTTTCAGCCTTGAATGTTCTTAAAAAAAAAAAAAACACTTTTTAATGATTTATTTATTATTTTATGTGCATTGGTGTTTTGCCTACATGTATGTCTGTATGAAGATGTCAGATTCCCTGGAATCTGGAGTTACAGACAGTTGTAAGCTGCCATGTGGGTGCTGGGAATTAAACCCAGGTCCTCTGGAAGAGCAGCCAGTGCTCTTAACCGCTGGGCCGTCTCTCCAGCCCCTTTTTTTGGTTGCTCTCGGCAATGCCTTCCTGAACTCCTGCTCTTTTATCTGCCCTCCGTGGCTGTGCTGGATACAGAACGCAGCTCCTCTGCTACCGGTAAGGCAAGCACAGCTGGTTTTCACGTCACGGCTCAGGCCAGCCTGGAACTGACTATGTAGCTCTTGCTAGCCTTGAACCTGCGGCAATCTTCTTGCCTCAGACTCCTAAATGCTGGGATTACAGGTGTGAGCCATGTATTTTGGGAACCGTGCCCAGTTCCCCCCACCCCCCCAAAAAAAATACTCAGGCAAAACACACTTGTGGAATGGAGAAAATAAGAAAGGAGATTCAGGCGGAAGGAGCTGGAAGGGACCACAGCCAAGCTACAGCCAAGCCATAGCCAGCGTTTACTGGTCCCTTTGGCAGGTGGCCCAGTGACTGTTTGAGGTCCAGCAGGGAAAGAAACCACACACACTCAGCCTGTGAGGAAGGGCACTCCCAGGGTGGGAAGGCAGAGGGAAGGAGCAAGCACCCGGCGACATTTTAGGGGGCAGAGGAGGGAGAGACAATACTCCCGCCTTACCAGACACATCTGGTACTCCAGGCGTTTCCGAGCCTCCTCACTGGGTTTCCGCTTCCGAAAGAAGAGGGGCATCCTCCTGTGTGAGTTCTGGACACTGGAGGCACGAGAGGGAAGTCACACCTGGGAACTTGCACCGCATCTGACAGACACTGCAGCCGGGCAGCTCAGAGATGCAGGCAGCTGGGCAGCTGGTGGGAGTGCCCTGCGGGCGGGGCTGTCTGCCCCATTCAGCTGGGCCCTGAGCCCACACGGTAGCGCTCAACATTTTGCTTTGTTGACGAAGCCATAAACACAGACTATGGTGGAAAGAACATAAACACAGGCCAGGTGCCCTGGGTTTTGGCTCTTTTGCCATTGACCCTCTGGGAGGCGCTGACATCACCTCCCAGTGCTGAGCCATTTTCTCCACCTTAGGGAGGAGTCCCCCAGGTGCCTTCCAAGGATGTTCTCTGGAACCCTTGACAGACTCAGCTGATGAAACTGTCAGAGTGGCCCCAGCAAATCCAAACTGGAAGTAGCCACGACTCAGGGGAAATTCAACCATGCCAAGACTAAAGAGATGCATGAGTTAAATAAAAATGAAAACGCAGCCTTCAGGTACCTTCCCACCCTCGAAGCTAGCATTCACTTGATTGTCACGACTGCCCTGCGGGGACAGTCCTGGTGTGGATTCCTGCGGGGAATATGGTGATTACTAAGTTCAGTGATAAGGCTACACGACCTGGATTACAGAAAAACCAGCCCGGGATGCTTGCTGGTCAAACCCTGATGCTGTGCGGTCTGCGAAGCCCCCTGGATTTCACAGTTCAGCAAAGTTAACCACTCTGTCCTGAACTCAGGAGCTGGGTGCCCACAGCCGGCTCAGAATCTGGAACTTCCAGTGCTGAATGAGTGTGCAGCTCACATCATAGGCTTTGACATCCAAGACATCAGCTGTGTCACTGGGGGTCACCACACAGAGCCTATTTCCTCAAATGTGACATGGAGTAATGTTGCCAACAGTGGGTTCTGTGGGACTCAGTGATGCATGCATGTCAGGTCTGTGCCACAGAATCTGACACAGAGTGCACCACATATGTGCATTATGACAAATAGATTCAGGAAGTATTACAGGTGCCAGGAGAAAGGGCTAGAGGAGTCTGGCCGTTGAAGACACACCCTGCGTCCTTAGAGATTTCAGATCTCCATTCCTGGCTGTGGGCTGTCAGGGGAGGTGGTCAGGTCTGCAGAGCCAGCTCTTTCCTCACTCACCTGCTGGCACTCCTCAAGAATGATGTAAAACAGCCCTCCTCCATCCCTTATGGATGACTTACCTTCTGCTTGCTACTGACTAGCTCTCCCCCTCCCTATCCTCCAAGGGAAATCCTACTCAATGACTATCTCCCACCCTCCACCCCAAGTCCTCTTCCCTAGTCATTCTCAACACCGGCTCTTTCAGATCTGGTTGGAACCTCCCTGACGGTGTAGCTTGGTTGGGAGACCACACCCATCCTTCCCTGGCAGAGCTGGACAGTGGCTGACCTGGCTTTGTGGACGGAAAGGTCCTTCACTGATGTTCCGATTTTGGGGTGGACCTCAAGGTAGGCCAGTCACGCTGAAGGCTTGGTCATATATGCAGACCATAGGCACCAGGAAGGCCGGCTGGAGTCCGGTCTCCTTCCAACATAGGAAGTTAGGACCGAAACTCTGAATCTCATAAAATCATGCAGCTCAGGATGACAAAGTCTTGCGACTCTAGAAACCAAGGCACTGCAGAATTAAGAATCGTGATTTAGACCGGAATAGTTTGCTCGTATAACTAACATGCACACACAGCAATGGGTAAGGAGGGTACTAGGGCAGCATTGGCACTGGGGTCCCGCAAGCCTGGTGCGGATTCCTTAGGGGCGGGGCGGGGTCCTGCGACTCCAGAGTCACCCTTGTAAGGAAGGTGGACTACATCAGAAGCCAGGGCCTCTGGGGCAGCCCTTCTACTCTGACTGTGCCCGGGAAAGGTGCTCCGAACGTCCACCCCTTCCGAACCCCTGGCTCACCCACGAACCCGGCTCTCCAGTTCTCTGCCGCAAACGCCTGCCCACAAAAAACAGGGCGGAGAGGGAGTCGCCCCGACATGGGGCGGAGCCGGCGGTTATCGCGAGAGCCGAGCTTTCCTGCCTATATCCGGCGTGGGCGGGGCGGCGGCCGCCTTTTCGGCTTTCGGCTCGGAGGAGGCTACGGTGCAACGCTCTTCGGTCGTCCCGAATCCGGGTTCATCCGACACCAGCCGCCTCCACCATGCCGCCCAAGTTCGACCCCAACGAGATCAAAGTCGGTGCGTGCCCTGGCCGCGGCCGGGCTGCGGGGGGAGCCCTCCCCGGCGCGCGCCGTCCCGGGGCCTGGCTCCGGGCCTGGCGGGTCTGCCGCGGGCCTCGGCCTCGAGTGTAGATGGGGAGGGAGTACCGACGCCCCTGCAGCCTGTGCGCCTGAGGGTAAGGCCTGGCCCCGGAGGTCTGCGGCCCGAGCCCAGGGCGACCCGGCGCGCTCCGCAGGAGGTCTAATTGTGCTTTTTCTCAGTGTACTTGAGGTGCACCGGAGGTGAGGTCGGCGCCACGTCCGCCTTGGCCCCCAAGATCGGCCCCCTGGGTCTGGTAAGTGGGCGCTGCCGAGAGCTGTGTGTGTGTGCGTGTGTGTGTGTATACTTACCGCGAGAGCGGACTGCGTGATTGTGTGTGTGTGCCTGTGGAGGTCAAGGCACCACGTGCCTGATGTGGGCCAGCTACCGGGAGAGTGCTGGGACTCGAACCCGGGTCCTCTGCAGCCCCGTTTTGACTTGTTCTTAACACTTAGAAAGGAAAGTTGAGATAAGTGTTTATGTGCCACGGCACAGTTGAGGCAGTCATCGGGCTTGGCTGAGGAAGCTCACACAGCACCATGTGCCTGGTGGACAGGAAGTAGTGTTCTTACCTTGGTCCTAGGTGGAGCAGTGGAGTCAGTGAGTGGCTAGTAAAATCCCTGTGGCCAGCCTGTGCGCCTTTAAGGTCGCACCCGCCTGGTAACATGGGAACCCAGCAGCGAAGCTCTAGGTGACCCACTGCGGCTGAAGGCGTTTGCTGCAGCGCCCTTGGGGCGGAGCTGGCTTAGTAAACGAGCTTTGGAGTGATAAGGAAAGCTATGCCTTCAACTTTGAGCACGTGGTAATTATTTTATTGCCATTATTTCCACAGTCTCCAAAAAAAGTTGGTGACGACATTGCCAAGGCAACCGGAGACTGGAAAGGCCTGAGGATCACAGTGAAGCTGACCATCCAGAACAGACAGGCCCAGGTATTTGCTTTGCTGGGTGTCGGGAGGGCGGGGGTGGCAGGCCTTGGACAGTCATGGGATCTCGCTGTTCTGGAAGGTGGGAGCCAGGGTGCAGGGTTTCACGTGTGGGGCCTAGGGATTAAACTCAAGTGGTCAGGCCCAGCAAGAAATACTGTTTCCCACTGAGCTATCTTGCTGGCCCCGTTAGCATGTTTTGGTGGCAGTGCTGGTGTTGGAGGATTCCTGCACTGTGCTCATTAACTTAATTTCCTGCAGATTGAGGTGGTGCCCTCTGCCTCTGCCCTGATCATCAAAGCACTCAAGGAGCCACCAAGAGACAGAAAGAAGCAGAAGAACAGTGAGTTGATTTGCACTCCGGGGTTCCAAACTCTCCAGTGTTTGCTGCTTGGCATTTAGTTCCCTCTAATGATCCTTGGGTCAGGATGGGCTCACTTGAGGCCATTTGTCCCCTGCCTCGTCCTCTGGGTACAGAAATAACCCTAGTGTCGGCTGCTGGGGAGGACTTGGTTCTGGGTTCTGCCCTAGCCACCCGCCACTGCACCTGACCAGCATTGTTGGCTGGTGCAATCCAGTGGTGAGCTGACAGAAAACCCAGCTTAGGAAACAGGGTTGTCCTTCATGTGGATGACTCTGTGCCGAAAGCTTGGGGACAGCCCAGAAATAGGGAAAACGAAATCATGGGGTCTTGGCTCAGATTGAACTAAAGCTTTTAAAAAGCAAAACCATCCTTGTGTTTTCTTTCTTGCAGTTAAACACAGTGGAAACATCACTTTCGACGAGATCGTCAACATTGCCCGGCAGATGCGACACCGGTCTTTAGCCAGAGAACTTTCTGGTAAGAGCATGTTATTTTCACTAAACGGCTGTTGAAGGCCCAAAATTGGGATGAACTTTTCTGAGACAGGGTTTCTCTGTATCCCTGGCTGTCCTGGAATTAGCTCTGTAACCAGACTGGCCTTGAACTCTGCCTGCCCCCCAAGTGCTGGGATTAAAGGTGTGTACTGGCACCATCCAGCAGGATGCACATTTTTTAGTTGAGCATCACGGAAGCCCATGGAGCCATGTTTTTTTCCCTTTGCCCCTCAATCTAAGAGTTGCAAGGAACTGAGATCTCTGCTGAGGCCACTATTGTTTTTAATATAGGAACTATTAAAGAGATCCTGGGTACTGCACAGTCTGTGGGCTGCAATGTGGACGGGCGCCATCCTCATGACATCATTGACGACATCAACAGTGGTGTGGTGGAATGCCCAGCTGTAAGTGACTTTGCGTGATTCCCCTTGTTAGAGTGGGGGCAGCGGGACTCTGGTTGCCTCTGGTGTCTTATTGGGGCATCCTTAAAGGGTGAAAATTGTTTGTAATGTGTGTTCCCCATTGTGATTGTGAATTTTCCTCCCTTTTCCACAGAGTTAAGAAGCAACAAGAGAGAATATTTCAATAAAAGACCATCTGTCTGATAACCAATGGGCCTGGCTGTTTTTTGGGCAGGGGAGTGTTTCTCTTTTTGGGATGTTCAATATGGCCATGGTAGCAGAATATGAAGCACAAAGTCCTGGTATAGCTTTGTAGACAGACTCAGAAGACAGGTAGCAAGGAAAGGGGCCTTTTCTCTGGGTGTGGTTAGGCTGTCAGGAAGAATCTTGCTCTAGTTTACATACTGGCCAGTGTCCTTTCACCCAAGTGCTCACCCCCCCCTTTCCCTTGCACTCCTGGCTCCATTCAAGGGGGCAGGCCTCCTGTGGGCTTGGGGTAAAGCTTGGCACCTCCTCAAGTTGAGGCAGGCCCAGAGCTCCGCTTGGGTCAAGGTAGTATCTAGTGTGGGGTGCAGGTTTCCAAAAGCCAGCTAAGCTTTAGGGACAGGCCGTCTTAAGACACTTGGTTACAAAAGACAGCAGTATGTAAGCAGCTGAGAAAGCTCTACACCTGGACCACAGCATGAAAGGGATAGCCCTGTGTGCAGTCAGGGGTGACTTGTTTCCATTTCATGAGTGTTTCTCCCCAATGAACACAAATTGTGCCTGTATTTAGAGGAAGGAAAGGTCCAATGAAACTTGAATTAAAAAAAAAAACTGCATAGATAACTTTGTAGCACATGTATTTTTTCAGTTGACCAGACTTGGATTTCCAGCATCTACATGGTGGTTCACAACCATGCCAAATTCCAAGGATACCAAGCATGCTTACTGTAACAGGCACATGGTGGCAGCAGTCTACAAACCTGTCAGATTTCAGCTCACCAAACACCCATCCAGCCGCCCTAGGGAATGGGAAGGCACTGAAAGAAATCGATGAGGCCTATCTGCTGCTGTGTTGACACGGGTAGGGAGGCTCAGGTGACATGGTCCCTGGGTGTTTGGGCTGTGGGTCAGTTTGCCATTTCCTACGCTCAGATGTGGAAAGATGACTGGGGTTGGAAGTTAAAAGCACCGGCTGCTCCTCCAGCACCTGCAGCTCACAACAAACTAGTTCCAGAAGACCTGACATAGATGCAGTGGCAGTGGCACACGCCTTTGATCCCAGCACTCCGAGAGGCAGAGCCAGGTGGATCTCTTGAGTTCAAGGCCAGCCTGGGCTACAGAGCGACATCCAGGACAGGCACCAAAACTACACAGAAACCCTGTCTCGGGGAAAAAAAAATTATGCTCTCCAAGATAGGTTTTTTTTTTTTTTTTTTTTTTTTTTTTTTTTTTTTTTTTTTGAGACAGTTTTTATGTATAGCTCTAGCTGTCATGGAACACTAGACTAGGCTGGCCTTGAACTTAGATCTGCCTGAGCCAGGACCTCTCTGCTGGTCTTAGGATTTTATGGGTAAATCAGTTGGTATATAATGCCTTCCATGTAGGTGGGTTTAGAAATATGGCGTATTTAGTTCTCTGGGGAAAGGGGCTGCAGATGAGAAGTAATTACTAGTGGGTGACTCAGCTTACCATAAGCAGAAGAAACAAGGTGGGCACCAGAGTGGACACTTGTAAAACACAAGCTGCTTCCTGGCATCCGCCATAATTCTGGCTATTTTGGAGGCTGAAGTAGAAAGGCCACCCTGAGTAATTTGGGGAGACAGTTTTAAGAAGTTTAAAGGATGCTGGCTTCTCTGCCAGAGGACTTGGGTTCTGTTCATAGCATACATGACAGCTGGATAATAATACTGATGCCCTCTTTTGGCCTCTTAGGGCATGTATGTACATATATGTGATGCACATAAATGCAAGGTCAACATACACCTTAAAATCTAAAAGAATTTTAAGTCTTTGCAGAGGACCTGAGTGTTTCCCAGCACCCATACTGGCTAAAACACCTGTAATTCCAGCCCTTATGGATTTGACACCTGCTATGTGGGCACCTGCATTCATGTGGCATTTATTCACAGGCATAAACACAAAATTCTTAAGAGGGTAGGGCGAAATCAACTAGAAAGCATAAAGCTCTATGCTAATTCAAGTACTGCAAAAACAACAAAACCCTGACTAGAAATAACTACTATGGAATGTGGCACTAACATACTTCTGACTAAGGACTGAAGGCTTTCTCCCCTTAAAACAATCACACTGAGGATGTCCGCTTCTTTTTTGACTGCCTGGCTTGGCTGCTCTTGTAGAGGGCCCAGGTTCAATTCCCAGTGCCTACAGTGGGGTAGCTCACAATCACCTGTAACTCCAGGGGATTCAACAAACTCTTCTGGCCTCTGGGGGTGTGCATGTATGTACACTCGGCATGGGTGCACACACATGTTAAATATGTCATCACAACCTTTGCATACATGTTAATTGCAGCAATGCTCATAACGACCTATAAGTGAATGTAACCTAAAATGTCCATTCACTGAGGAATAAAATGGGATGTGTGTTTTTCAGTCATAGAGAACTGAGTGTTCATACACATTATAACATGAATGAGCCCTGAACACCACGCTGACAGGCTAGACAAGGCCATGTATTGCATGAATCCACCTATGTAACATGCCCAGCAAGTCCAGACAGGAAGCAGAGGTACTTGGAGCTTAGGTCTGAGGAGTGACTACTAATAAATAGATAAGGGGTTTCTCTTCCAGATGATGTGTTCTGGAATTAACTAGTGGCTACATAACTACATGAAAATACTGCCTGAACCACCGAATGTAAAAGGGTCAGTCACCTTTAAAAGCGTGAAACGACTATGATGTGTAACTTAATCTGAATAAAAGGTCAGAACCAGGCACTGGTTTTAGCGCAGACCTACTGATGTGCCCCTGTACATCGTCATCTTTTGGGATGCAGGTAGGATAGTCACACATTTGTTCTGCGTTCCAAGTACCTTCAGACGCTGTTTCACCTGGTTACAGTTCTTAGAGACATGAAGAGAGCTAAGATCTATTTTTGTTTTGTTTTTCGAGACAGGGTTCTCTGTGTAGCTTTGCGCCTTTCCTGGGACTCACTTGGTAGCCCAGGCTGGCCTCGAACTCACAGAGATCCGCCTGCCTCTGCCTCCCGAGTGCTGGGATTAAAGGCGTGCGCCACCACCGCCCGGCAAAGATCTATTTTCTTCTGAGAAACCCAGGCTAAGAAGGACCTTCAGACAGCACCCTCCCCTGTCCTCTGCGAAGTCCGTGCTAAGAGGCTGAACCTGCCCTCCAAGTGTTCCCTGTTCCAAGCATCCCCAGCTGCTTCCCGGGGCGGAAGCCAACGTCGCCCGTGTCTCTCTCGGCACTGGGTAAGAGGCAGGCAGGGGGTACGCAGAGCCCACTCCGCTCACACCGCTGGTGGAGAGAGTTGTGGTGGGCGCTCCTGCGCACAGCTGCACAGCTCCCCGCCGCTTCTCACCGTCCCACAGAGGGCACCCAGACACCGCGCGGACCGCTTACCCAGCAGGCGGGCGCGTAGGAAACGTGTCACTTCCGGCCACGCGCAGTCCGCACGCCGGAAGTCACTTCTAACAAGTTACTGTGTGTCCGCTCCTCTGCGGTCTCTTCCCGGCCGCCAGGATTGTGACCCCTGTTGCCTCGTGCGGTGTGTTTTACACAGAACTCCCGCATGCCCGTCCTCGCTTCCAGAGTCCATCCTGGAACTAACTCCGCATCTTTCAGGGCACTCGGATCCGGACGTGGAACCTTGGACGGGGGGGCGACCCGACCGCCAGGGATGCCGGGAAGGGTGCTGATGTGGGCGACTCTCCCAGAGAACAGAGGTCATTGCTCCCCGAGCACGTTTGCGGTGCCCCGAGCACGTTTGCGGTGGGGCGCGGGCCGGGAGGGTCAGAGGCAAGCAGCTTGGACCTCACTGTTCGCTGACCTGCCACGCTCAGCAGTCAGGACGAGCTCCGGAGCCCAGGGAGTCATCGTTTCCCCTGCTGGGGATCGAGCAGCCCCGAGCTCACCTCAGCTAGCGTGATTGATCTTCATGGCTCCAAGGCCTGGTAGGAGCTAACCCCCGTAAGGGCCACTGGTCTTTAGCAGGTTTCCTGTCTTAGTTAGTCCTGTGGTCTCACTTTTGACCGCCGGGAGATAGCAGAGTGCTTCAGGTGTCAGATGATGTCATTCTGCATATGGCTACGTAGGGGTGCAGGCCACTTCTGCGCTTTGCAGAAACCAGGATTTGCCCACATTATTCCGGGGATGGTAATGTGGATGTGGTAAGGGGTAATTGACATTTGTGGGGAGTTGTGTCTGCTACACCTCTCCTGGGAATGGCCATCTCCCCTCTCCATGGCCTTGTTCTTAGGCTGTTGACCTCGGCTCTTTGGTGGGGGAGGGGCGGGGGCAGGCACAGGACTGTCTGATGGAGCTGGCTCTTGGCTTCTCAAACTTTATACTCCGAGGGGAAGTTTCCAGAGACTGTGGAGGCCTTGGGGAATGTATGGATCCCCAGAGCACTGGCATCTGGGAGCAGGTGGGTAGTCGGAAGGCAGTACCCTGAGGCGGCAGGGTGGGGAGAAAAACAGGAGGAAACCTCAGGCCAGGCGTGGTAGTCTGGAATCCCAGCACTGGGGAAAGAGACCTAAGGCAGTAGGATTAAGAGTTCAAGGCCAGCCTGGTTTATAGAGTGAGGCCCTTCCTTGACAACTCCTTTCAAGTGTCCGTTTGTGATAGATACATCCGAGGTTCACACATGCCGAGGCCTACCACCCCCCTCAAACAGCTGCTGTGGGCCAGCATTTTCTTTGACATCCTCTATTCAGGCACTTTACATACCTCAGCACCAGGCCATTTAGAGGTAATCAATTAGCCTAGAGACATTGTGACAGTCCAGGTCACACAGGCAGTAAGTACTACACTGGAATTGGAATTTAGCATCCTGACGTACCCTTTCCCATGCTGCCTGGCTCCTCCCCCAGGTTATGGGGAATACAGGTTGAAGCCAGTGATAGTGCCTACATGTTTAATCACCTCTCCAGTGGTCTATGCGCCTGACCTCCTGCCTTCTAGTCTTTCATTAGCCCATTAACAGAGGTTGGACAGTGGGCAAGCTGCAGTTAACCTTTGCAAGGACCAGTCTGTGGCTGAGAATAGATGGCCTGAGCAGACAGTGGTGTGGGCAGGCTGCTTGCCTCAGCCCCTGTGGCCTGATGTGTTGAGCCGGCTAACTTCCCTAGTCATAGTCATGTCCATACCTGTCTGAGGTGCTACACCGTGGCCTTTGCTGTGACTCCCTGAGAACTGACTTGGTCACGAGAGAAGGCCCTTCTCAGACACAGCCATTGCGGCCTATCAAGATGGACGGGTTGCTCTGCCAGTGTGCACACTGTTGACCAACAACCACACCTGTATGGTTTCATCCTGTGAAGGTTTGCTCAGACAACATCTGTTCTTTTAGTTACCTCCTTCATGTCCACCCTCACCCTCCACCCCCTCACCTCTCAGGGTTTCCTTGCTTCTCCATCCATCTCTACCATTGTCCTTTAATCCTTTTATCTCCATCTATTGTCAGTCTCCCCCCTTTTAAAATGAATCTACATATGACACCCAAATTCTCAATAAAGAGACTGGAAACAACCTAAATGTGGATTATGGAATTGCGTTAAGTTCTATATCTAATAAGGGGTTGACGTAAGTACTGATATAGTTATACAGTGGAATAATTTTACATCCAGCAAATATCTGAGCATCTACCTCTGCTAGGTACTGTCAGCATGGTAACTGCACGAACTGATGGTGAACCAAACGTACACACCTCCATTTCTTCCTTGTCAAAACCCACCAAAATGACATCGGAGGTGTATTAATAGAAACAAATCTGTAGTGTATCAGGGAGGTGTGTGTGTTGAGTCGGGAGACTTATACCAGGTATTAGAATGTAGTTCTTCAGCCCTAAGCATAAGTGCGGACAAAACATGCCAGATATGTGAGAAAAATCAGCTGTTTGAGATAGGTCAAGACTCATTGGAGGAGAAATCAGAAAACAGAAGACGACTTTAAAAAAGTTAGAATCTATAGCTTGCTTTATAACAGGGAATTAGCGTCAATGACATGGAGCCACTGCGGGTGGGATGGGAAACAACTTTGAAAGTCGAAGCAGCTTCTAAAGTACGCTCCACACACAAGATATGTCTGCAGATGTTGGCAATGGGGCTCCACGCCCCCAGTAATATCCCCAAACTGGAAATAGTGACCATCTTCTCAGATTACAGGAAGTGACTTGTTGATGCCCCTAACCACATGAATGAATCCAAGAGGTGCTGTGCTCCATTAAAGAGGCCAAGCACAGAGGCCTCACACCATGATTACACCTTTATACGATTCTGCGGGAAGCCTGGTGGAGAGCACAGGCCACTGGTGTCCAGGGCCATAGATGCAGGGGTGATGCTGCACAGGGATATGAAAGTGTCCTGTCCTTAAGTGTGGTGGTGGCTCATAACTACGCTGTGCTATAAATCATTAGATTTTGTACTAATTGTTGGGTTCTGCTTATGTAAATAATGCCTCATTCTGATTTTTTTTTTTTTCCAAGACAGGGTTTCTCTGTGTAGCCCTGACTGTCCTGGAACTCACTCTGTAGACCAGGCTGGCCTTGAACTCAGAGATCTGCCTGCCTCTGCCTCCCCAGTGCTGGGATTAATGGCAGGTACCACCACTGCTTCGCTTAAATGGTGGAAGTGTATGTCCTTAGAAAAGACACCCTAAACAGCACAGGATGAAGTCACAGAGAGTAAGACAAATGGAGAAGACGGAGAGAGAACGACAAAACTAGGGGCTGGGGGAGGGCTCAGTCACTGAGGTGCCTGCTCCGCAGCCCGACACCCGAGCGCTGTCTCCGGTACCCACAGCAAAAGCTGGCTATGGTCGTTGGCAGCAATGGCACTGAGTCTCGTGCCTGCCTTTGGGCTGGAGTCGCACTGTCAGCACTCCTGGGTCACGAGCCGCTGACTCACTGCAGACTGGGCTTCTCAGCCCCTTGCAACAACTGTGCACCGTCTCTCTGTGCACTGTCTCTCTGTACACTCTCTGTGCACCCGTCTCTCTGTACACCCGTCTCTCGGTACACCCATCTCTGTACACCGTCTCTCTGTACACCCGTCTCTCTGTACACCCGTCTCTGTACACTGTCTTGCTGTACACTGTCTGTACATCTGTCTGTCTGTACACCCTGTCTCTCAGTATGCCTGTCTCTCTGTATACCCATCTGTACACCTGTCTGTACACCCATCTGTTTGTACATCCATCTCTCTGTACACCCCTGTCTCTCTGTATACCCATTTGTACACCCATCTGTTTGTACATCCATCTCTCTGTACACTGTCTCTCTGTACACCCTGTATGTATTCTGGGTTTGGCTCCATCTCTCCTTCCTCATACAGGAGACTTGGGCAACACCACCCTACAGCTTACTCGGCTTAAGTGACACTTGCAGAAGAGTATTTCACCCCACCAAAGCTGCCAGTGTGATTCTGTTCAAGAATCCTCACCAGGGGAGGGTGTGGTCTCACAATCGTCATAAACTGAAAAGGATTAGAATTGCTTTAAAGCATGACTGGCAGGGCAAAGTATTTGTAGAACATAAAGTGAAACAGAGCACAGAACAAAGACACAAAAAGGTGTCGTGAAAGCAGGTGTGGTTTGCACACCTGGAATTGCACACCTGGGATTACAGCACCCAGTGGTAAGATCACTAAGCTTGAAGCCAGCCTGAGCTACAGTTGAGTTTTAGGGCCAGCCTGGGCTGCTCTAGGGCAAGAACTTGTCTCCATATCCTCCCCACAAAAAGGATCTAAGTGGAAAGCGAGAGAAAAACATCAACCAGGAAGAACGGCGTCCACTAACTAGTCGGGACAGAGCAGGATCGTCGTCCGCTGACTATAAACAGTCGGGACAGAGCAGGAACAGCGTCCACTAACTAAACAGGACAGAGCAGGAACAGCGTCCACTAACTAAACAGGAAAGAGCAGGAACAGCGTCCACTAACTAAACAGTTGGGACAGAGCAGCAACAGCGTCCACTAACTAAACAGGACAGAGCAGGATCCATGTCTGCTGACTATAAACAGTTGGGACAGAGCAGGAACAGCGTCCACTGACTATAAACAGTCGGGACAGAGCAGCAACAGCGTCCACTAACTAAACAGGACAGAGCAGGATCCATGTCTGCTGACTATAAACAGTCGGGACAGAGCAGGAACAGCGTCCACTGACTATAAACAGTCGGGACAGAGCAGGAACAGCGTCCACTAACTAAACAGGACAGAGCAGGAACGGCGTCCACTAACTAAACAGGAAAGAGCAGGAACAGCGTCCACTAACTAAACAGTTGGGACAGAGCAGCAACAGCGTCCACTAACTAAACAGGACAGAGCAGGATCCATGTCTGCTGACTATAAACAGTTGGGACAGAGCAGGAACAGCGTCCACTGACTATAAACAGTCGGGACAGAGCAGGAACAGCGTCCACTAACTAAACAGGACAGAGCAGGAACAGCGTCCACTAACTAAACAGTTGGGACAGAGCAGCAACAGCGTCCACTAACTAAACAGGACAGAGCAGGATCCATGTCTGCTGACTATAAACAGTCGGGACAGAGCAGGAACAGCGTCCACTGACTATAAACAGTCGGGACAGAGCAGGAACGGCATCAACTAAACAGCCAGGACAGCAGGGAGAATGGCGTCCTTACAGCGCAAGAGGGAACAGGGAAGCCAAGGGCTAAAGCAGGAGAATCAGGAGATAAGAGATGGACTAAAGAGTGAGACTGTCCCCAAGATAAAATAAAAAAAGTCACAAACAAAAATAGATTTACAATTACATTCTTTCTTGTCCAACTTTAAGTCACCGAGATGGTGAAAGCTACCACAGTGCTCCATCCATATGATTAACTGGCAACACACTTTCCATCAGCCAGAGAGGATCCTAACAGACACTTGAAGTTGGCAAGGATGGCTTAGTGGGCAAAGGCCCTTGCTCCAAAACCTGGGACAAAAGCTGCCCTCTGACCTCCACACATGAGCTATGACACACGTGTCTCACCATAAATGTAAAAAAAATGACAGCAGGGGCTGGGGGTGCTCAGTCAGTAAAGTGGCTGCTGTGACAGCCTGAGGACCTGACTCAGATGCCAGGACGTCCACAGAAAGCCAGGCGTGAGGGCTGGCAAGATGACCCACTGGGGAACGACCCCTGCTGTCCAGGGTCCTAGGTGCACACGGTGGAAGGACGCTCTCAGAGATGCCCCTGCCTCCGCCTCAAGTGCCCCGCAAGCCCGCTGTTTGTTTTTTTTTTTTTTTGGTTTTTCAAGACAGGGTTTCTCTGTGTAGCTTTGCGCCTTTCCTGGGACTCACTTGGTAATCCAGGCTGGCCTCGAACTCACAGAGATCCGCCTGGCTCTACCTCCCAAGTGCTGGGATTAAAGGCGTGCGCCACCACCGCCCGGCAGGCCCGCTGTTTTGAGTAACTGACACAGCGGGTGTCGGGAGAAGCCTCGTGATGGAGCCATGGTCTCACTTTGGGGTCACCTCTGGAAAGGGACAGATTTTCCATGCCAGTAAAGTTTCTAGCAGATGGCCGGCTGCTGTCAACCATGCTAACTCGATCTGTCTCTAATTTACTCCAGAATGCATGACCCATGATACAAGCAACCTACAAAAGACTCTGGCTCCATTAAACCCAAACAGAAAGAGGTTTTTTATTTTTGGAAACTCAACAAGATTTGACCCAGGACACTGAACCCAGGAAAGGGCTGGAAAGAACCTCCAAGTGATGGGTAAGGTGGCTGACCCCAAGGTGGATCCACAGGATCTCTGGGCAGGGCTGAGGAGGGCTTGGTTGACTAGAACATTTCTTCTCAATCTGGGCTCACTCAAAGAGGTCACAACCCTGTCTCTGAGCCCAACTTTTATGTGGCCAAATTCCTTTCTGATCCCACAGTCAAGTGTGAGGCACAGGCAGATGCTTAGGACCCAAGAGCCAAAAGATCCCCAGCCAGAAAACAGGAGGCAGGAGGCCTCACGTCACTTCAGATGCTGACTGAGGCAGGAGACGCTCCCGCGAGGCTCGGCTGCACAGCTCCTCAGATGTCCGGCGTGTGCCGCAGGCTGCAGAGACTAGATCCAGAACCTGGTGAACCTCACAGCATTGGCCTGGGTCTCAGCCTGGACAAGGAGGGGCTCTGAGGTGAGGAGTCGGGGGCTCCAGGCTCAGACTGAGGTGTGGCTCAGCTACAGGCACTCTACTCCTTCTGAAGCCCAAAGTCAGGCCAGCTCAGGGCTGCCAGTTACAGAAAGCGGCTGTCACCGTCCCTCGAAACGGGCTGTGATTTGTTCCAGAGTCCTGCCTTTAGTCTCAGGGACAGAGGTCACCGTGAAAAGGACACTGAGGACACAGAAGGCAGCGGTGAGCCAGAAGGCGCCATAGGGCCTGAGGATCTCCTGCAGAAGAGGAAGGCACATGTGGAGGTAGCCAGAGGTCAGAGGTCAGCCCTCTCAACCCGCAACCCTAACTGCAGCCTGCCCTGCCGGGCTTAGCATGTCTCTGGAGACCAGCTGTGTGGCTGATAGCTCACCGCCACCCAAGGTGATGTGTGTCTGAGAACCGAGGCTCACGGTAGGTAATGTAGGGACTGCCCTGAGATCAGAAATGTCAAGGACACAGGTTCCTGTTTCTGGGCATCCCAGGCTTCCTGCCCTCACTCCTACACCTTAGGCGCTGCCCTCGTGTCCCAGCTGCTGTGAGTCCTCTGTGTTGAGGAAGGGGAAGTGCTGCTCTTGAGAGAGGGCGAGGCTGCGACCCTGCAGGTGGCAGAGCAAAGTCCCCTCCTCCGTTCATTCCTTGCAGGAGAGGACACCAGTGACCTTTCAGCCTCTTCAGCAGGGTGCTCCCCTGGTCCCTGCTGGGTCTTTGTCACGTCCTCCTGGGCTTCCTCCCCCAGGTCCTTTGCTGGCTGCTCCCTATTACATTCCATGATGGCTCTGCTCGCCTTCCTCTGGGCTTTCTGGGAGGCCCCGTCTGCCTGAGCATGTCTTTGGCTAGCTGGGTGTCCACGCCACCCACCACCTTCCTGGCACCTGTCATGAAAGCAACCCTGTTCTCCTCAGTTGGTGCCATCTTTGCTGCCTTAAACAGGCCTGGGCATGGCCCATGCCGGGAGACATGGAGGGCACCAGTGACTGGACAGATGGCCGCTCGTCTGCCCCAGGACCGACCTCTAGAAGCTGGCAGGCCACAGCCACACCAGTGTCAGCTAACACCGAGGGCAGAAATGTGAATGGACTGACATCCCTTCAACCTAGAGGAAGGCCTGCTGCGTACCCGCGCTGCTGCTGCTGCTTCAGGTCCATGTTGAGAGACGGTTACGCAGTACGCACAGGGAAGCAGGCCCTCTCCCTCGGTGTGTGTGTGTGTCAGAGCCCAGGCCTGTCAAGTTTCCTTAATATATCACGGGCTCCTGACCTGTGTCTCTGACACTCATTAATGGGGAAGGCCGGCCATGTTATTTTCACCCCAACACAGACTGAAGACTTAGGGGATCATTTGGTTCCTCATTTGGTTCAGCCTCTGGCTCCATGCCACTCCTGAGATGGCAGTGTCCCCGTCATGAGGGGGCCTCAGCTTACACTCAAGGTCACAGACAGGAGTCTCTCTGGCAGTGAAAGTAGTTTCATGAGGTAAGCCTTTGCTGACAGTGTGAGGGGAAGGCTGGGGTCTACACTCACCATGACGCTGCTGAACTCTTTGGTCACCAGGAAGGCCATGAACCAGTTGGTGAGGACACAGACACCAGTAGCCACACCCTTGACGTGCAGAGGGAAGATCTCCGACATGAGGAGCCAGGGGATGGGTCCCCAGCCCACCGCAAAGCCTGCGGGAGCAAGGCAGTGCTGAGGCCCACATGCTGGGCTCCGACACCATCCTTCTTCCCAGCCTGTGGGCCTTAGGGCTTCTACCAGCCCTCAACCCTGCTGGGAGCCTTGGGCAAGTCCCTTCCCATTTTAGACTTCAGGACAAGGATGGGACTTGCTTGCAAGTTGTCATGGAGAGTATGTGAAAGAATTTAGCTCAGTGCCACATGCACAGAAGTCATGTTCCTTGGGACAGAGGGCAAAGCCAAGTAAGATGAAATTTGAAGGTGTGTGCTACCGAACTTGGCTTGGTGGGCTACAGGGAAAACCACCCCCTCAGCGTCCCGAGTCCCTTCTTACCAGCAATGAAGAGGCACATGCTGCCTACAGCCAGCCAGGCCAGCCCCACGTGGACATCACCAGGCTCCGCAGAGATAGGCACCAGGAGGCCTACATGGGAGGAGTTGCTGGGGCCACTCTGGGTCAGCTTGAAGTAGGTCCCAAAGGCACTCATGCTGAATACCATGATCACACCTGCAGGCAAGGGTTCAGGCTTGGCAGGGTGCGGGGGACGGGCCTAGAGGGCGGTGCAGCTGCTCCGATAGAGTAAGGCCAGCTTCCGCATTCTCACACCTTGGCCGTGGTAGCCCAACTGGGCAGCATTCCTACCATGCTTTGGAGCTCAGCCCTCAGCCAATGCTGGGAAGTTCTCGAGCAGTCTCTCACCTGCACACGCAGGCAGCAAGGGCGGCGACGGCCAACCACACCCACAGCGGCCTTCACAGGCTCCAGTGGCACCATGGGCGTGTAGGCCAAAGCTACTGCCTAGGACCTGACCTCACCACAGCCCTTCCCCAATTCAGTGGGAAAAGAAGGCTTGGGCACAGATGGTCACTTGCCTCCCTGACCGTCTCCCCATGTGAGCTGCGGAGGCTGAGCCCTCCCCTAGGCCTCACCCGACAAGGCCAGAAGCAGCCTCCGCCCTGCTCTGTCCATGATGAGGGCCGCCACAGCAGTGAAGAGGACCTGGATGATGCCCACCGTGACCGAGGCCAGGCTGCTGTCCTGGAAGAGGGGAAAGTTGGTCTGCAAGTCCCTCCCTCTCCCTCTGTCTCTGAGCTGGGTCAAAAGCCCCAGGCTTCGGGAGGCTAAATCACACATGTGGCATGAGGCAGGCTGGGCGGAGGCCTCTTACCTTGAACTTGGCCTCCTCAAAGATGGTGTTGGCATAGAACATGATGGCGTTGACCCCTGACAGCTGCTGGAAGGCCATGAGTGAAATGCCAATGACGAGGGGCTTGTAGACGCCAGGGCGCCTTAGCATAGCCAGACGGAAGCCCTGCCGCAAAGACGGCTGTCAGTGTTCTCTCTCCCGACCCGAGAAGCCCTCTTTGAGCCCAGAAGCCTAAGTGAGGGACTGAGCCTCAGCCTGCTGGCCCCACCCCACATGTGGCGCTGAGTGTGCAGACAGACCTCTGCAGCCTCCTCACGTAGGAGGGGAGGGGTGGAGGCTGGCACTCCAGCCCTCCGGGCAAGAATCCTGTACCTGACAAGCACTTGTGTGTGTTCAGGCTCACCTCCACCTGGGGGAGGAGAGTACCTCCTGTAGCCATCCGTGTGGACCTCAGCATCACCATGAGGTGAGGACTCAAAGATGGCCAGTCACACAGCTGCAAAGTGTCTGCGTGCCCTGACTCTGGAGACTCCCCTGCCTGTGGTTCCCAGGAAATGAAGCCCTCCCCGGTTCCCCTCAGGCCTGGCTTTCACTTGTTGGGACAGCAGGAGCTAAGTGGGGCTCCGGCTGCACCCCCCCCCCCCGGCAGGCTGGTCCTGGTCCTCACTGAGGGGGGAGGGCTGCTGACACTCAGGCGTGTGGCCTTGGCAGCAGGCTATCTCTCAGCCTCTCACCTGGTGCTCAGCCCCAATGGGGGGCTCTTCCCAGCCCTCCTCAGAGCCCCACAGGAACCGAAGGGCAGCCATGGCCTCCTGGTGCTGGTGCTGAGTCAGGAGGAAGCGTGGGGTCTCGGGCATCCAGCACATGAGCAGCAGCATGACGGTGGGAGGCACACAGCCCAGCACGGCCAGCCAGCGCCACTCCAGGACCCAGCCTGCAAAGGCAGACGTCAGAGCCAGGTCGAGCCAGCCTAGCCCCCTTGCCAGCCCGGGGACTCGCTCCAAGGGTGGCCCTCACTGCCTCGCCCGGCTGCCTTCATGTTGGTTAGAGACTGCTGCTACTAGGAATGTTCCATCAGGACATCATTGGGTGGCATCTATTTAGGGGAATACAGATGGACTGCACATAGGATGTAAAGTTATCACAGCTGAAAGATGTCCATGCCAAGCCTGCCTTGTAGCCATAGTAACATATTACAGTGCACTGCAGTGGTGATACTGGTGGAGCCCAAAGGCCGCCCTCCCAGTCATGTTAAAGCATGGGCGCCGCAAAATGGCTAGAAATGACTGCTATTGCGTTGATGCATTTACTACAGTATGCTTTTAAAGCGATTCTTGATTTATCTGTGTGAGTGTGACGTGTATGCACTCATGTATGAGTGTAGGAGCCAGAGGAGGCACTGGTGTCTACTGCTGCCCACCTTATCCCCTAGACAGGGGTCTTCCATTAGACCTGGAGCGAGGGTGGGGGTCAGCAGCCCCAGCATCCTCCCGTCTCTGTCCTACCACAGCACTGGAGTTCCAGGAACTCATGACCACACTTCAGCTTTTAATGTGGGTTCTGGGATTTGAACTCAGGTCCCCATGCTTAGGCATTAAGCTCTTCTACTTGCTGAACTACTTCCCAAGCCCCATGTTATTCTTTTATCATAATTTTATTATATCATTTAACTATTTGGGATGTGCTGGTTTGAATGAGAATGGTCCGCAGTTGGTGGGACTGTTTGGGAAGGAGTAGGAGGTGTGGCAGTGGGGGCAGCTTTGAGGTTTAAAAAGTCCTTGCCATTCCCAGTTAGCTCTCTGCCTCTGTTCCAGTGCCATGCTTTTTTTTTTTTTTTAAAGATTTATTTATTTATTATGTATACATTGTTCTGTCTGTACATATCCCCACAGGCCAGAAGAGGGCACCAGATCTCATTACAGATGGTTGTGAGCCACCATGTGGTTGCTGGGAATTGAACTCAGGATCTTTGGAAGAGCAAGCAGTGTTCTTAACCTCTGAGCCATCTCTCCAGCCCTCCAGTGCCATGCTTACCTGCCTGCTGCCATGCTCCCCACCATGATGGAGACTCTGGAACCATACACCTCAAATTAAATGTTGACTTTTATAAGTTGCTTTAAGCATGGTGTTTTGTCATAGCGGTATACAAGTAACTAAGCTGGGCCTGGGGGCACACACCTTTAATCCCAGCACTTGGGAGGCAGAGGCAGGCGGATCTCTAAGTTCGAGGCCAGCCTGGTCTAGAGAGTGAGTTCCAGGACAGCCAGGGCTGCACAGAGAAACCCTGTCTTGAAAAACATAAATGCATGCATGATGCATGGCCCAGCGTGTGTGGAGGTCAGAGGACAGCCTGCAGGAGTCAGTTTGCTTTAGCAGTAAGGCTCACAAATTGCTGTTCCACTAAGTCTTGTGACTGAGGCATTATTGTTCCCACAATGTCACTTTCTGGTGTCACAGTCAACTCATACCAGTGGGTCAAAAGGACAGAACCAGGTCAGTGCAAGGCAGTGTGATGAAGACACATTGGAGGCAACACTGTGGTTGAAGGACACTGACTGTCTCCTCACCACAGTGTCAACATCTGTGCCTCGCAGGGGCTCTGGCTCACCCAGCGCTCCTGAGGCAGCCAGGCTGCAGGGACGACAAAGGGGTTAAACATGAAAGACTGAGACCTGTGTGGGGTTCACTGTGAAGATCCAGTATGTATACCCCAGGCTAGATCACAGCCTGTCAGCCACCCCACCCGCCATGGCTCTCATCTTTTAACAGTTCTCATTGGGGATGTGCTCTCAGGCACATCCATATGCTGTTACTCTCCTGGCCCTGGACGTTTATTTAGGGATGGGGAATTGAGGCTCTCGGGGGCAGTGAAACTTGGCCAAAGTCACATAGCAAGTGGCGGTGTGGCAGGTTTCCTAATGAGGAAACAATTCCTGAAACTTCTGCAGGCCACCAGCTCTGCCCCTCAGGGTCTCTGGGAACCAGCCTCCTTCATGTGACTTGAACCCAGTGACAACATGCTGAAACTCCAGTTCTCCCAGTGAGGGAGCTAATGCATTTCCCTATACCCTGCCCCTCCTTGCACTGGAACCCTCTGCTGAGTCTCCCCCCCACCCCCACCCCCCAGTGCCGTGGGCTTCTGGGACAATGAAGAAACCACCTGCTCTAGTTCTCCCTGGCACTCGGTTACCACACCAAGCTCCAGTGTGACCGAGAACCTGGCACCTGGTCAGTAGCACTGGGCAAACTCCTGCCCTCTCTAAACCTCAGTTTCCAAAGTGGCCACGTAGCCATTAACGGGGATAAAGACATCGTGCAAATCTACCTGCCGCGTAGGCCAAGAGGATGCCGGTGACAACCATCAGCTGCACACAGGAGCCGAGCAGCCCACGGACGGCTGGGTAGGCAATTTCCGAGATATACACCTGCGTAGGTAAGGTGAGACTTCACTTGGGCCCTTAGACGTAAGGGTCTAACCACACTGCCGCAGGGTGACACCCCATCTTCTGCAGATTTTTAGAGAGGATTGTGGGTAATGGTTGCTGCTGTGTGTATGAGCAGGGGGAGCGAGGAGTGCACAGAACTTCCTTATACTCATTTATTTTTTTAGACGTTTCATGTAGCCCACGCTAGCCTCCAATGAGCTGAAGATAACCATGAATTCCTGATCTTCATGTGTTTACCCCTCAAGTCCTGGGATTACAGGCATGTGCCACCAGGCCCAGCCCAGTACACGATTAATACGCACAAATGTGAGTTAGAACAAAAGACTTCTCCCTTGCTGGTCAGCTCCAGATGCTACCCAGGACACTGAAAGTGCCCTTGTCCAGCCTAATTCGACCAGGGGCTGCCATCACTTCTTCAAAGCTCAGGGGTCACAGGCATCGACCATACTTCTAGATTATTCCATACCTTATGCCCAAGACTATCCTAGTTAAAAAAAAAAATCTGCAGGTCTACAGCCTCCCTCTCCTCTAGCTCCTTCACAGCTCAGACAGATGCAGAGAATGAGAGGTGAGGAAGGGACGTGGTCATCCAAGTCTGTGGTTGCGGGTTGCTGGTGATCTGTTACCAGGGCCCAAGTCTCTCTAGAGACCATGCCTGGACCAGCAGCTTCCCGTACAAAGACCTCACAACCAGCTCAGGGATAACTCTTAATTTACAAGGGCACGGACTGAACTTAGAGAAGAGCCTGTGCCCAGGTAAATGATCCTGGTGTGTGGGCTGCAAATGTGTAGGTTTCAAGCAGTGAAGGTAGTGAGAAGTCTGTCCCAGGGACAAAGCAGAACAGAACCGCCCTGCTAACATGAAAATAAGGGGAATCCAGTCATAACTGCTAAACAACAGGGATACCATCATTTGTAGAGTAAAAGAGGCTCAACTAAGGGCAATGCTGGGCGTGAGGAATGGCTTCACTGCCGACTAGCTTTGCCCCTTCCTGGCAAAGATCATCTAGAAGGCCCAAACCACTCACCGGTGCCACTAGTGAGGCGACTCCGCAAGCTAGGCCAGTGAGGAGACGGCCTCCGAGCAGCATCCACACGTCCTGAGCCGCGGTGATGACGGCAAAGCCGGTCACGAAGGGCACGGTGCAGAGCAGGAGGCTCAGCTTGCGCCCTGCACGATCCACGAGCCAGCCGCCCAGTACGCCCCCTGCCGCAGCGCCCAGGGTCACGATGGCCTGGGAACCCGTACGGTCACCAAGGGCCATGGTCCACGATCCCTCCACCCCACGCCCCGCAGCCTCAGAGGAAAGAGAATAAGGACCCTGGGGTGCAGCGGAGAGTGGGGGCCCCCCGCGGGCTCACCCCGAACCAGGAGGCCGCACTGTCTCCGAGGCGCAGGGCGGGGGGCGCGGTGCGCCGCAGGCTGGGGATGGCTGGGGAGCTGTAGCCGAGCGCGAAGCCGAAGCTGAGCGGGCCCAGGGCGGCGGCGAAGGCGGCGAGGAAGACCCGGCGGCCGCGGGGAACGCTGCGGGTACAAGGCGGGGCGTGAGCGGCGCCGCTGGGCGTGAGAGGGAGGCCGCAGACCCCCGGGGTCCGCACCTGACGGCCGGCGGCCGCAATAGCGGCAGCGTCTCCACGGCGTCCTCGGGCGACATGCTGGCACCGCAGAGAGCGACCCGCGAACTGTCGCCGCTCGGGCGAGCGCGGCCTCCGCGGCAGGCGTGGCCAATGGGACGCTAGAACCCGCCCCCAATTAGAGCTGACCAATGGGAGCCTGTGCCCTCGTGGGCAAGATTGTCCAATTGGAGTGTGGGATGAGTCTGAAGGCGTGGCCACCAGGACTGAGCTAGCCAATGAAGTTTGGGTGTTTTAGACGTTTGTTTATCTTAACATCTGTTGTGGGGCCGAGGTGATGGCGCCCCTGTGCAGGACAGAAGTGGACTTTTTCAAGTTGGTTTTCTCCTTCCACCATGTGGATTAGGTCACCCGGATCGAACTGATGTCGCTAGGCTTGGGGGCAAGCACCTTTGCCAGCAGACATCTCGCTGGCCCATGTTTTGGTGCTTTCATTTGTTTTTAGTTTTTATTTTTATTTTAAACTTCTTTGTGAGTGTTTTGCTTACGTGTATGTGTGTGTGCCCCGTGCGTGCCTCGTGCTTGTGGAGGTCAGAAGGCGGCGTCAGATCCCCTGGAACTGGAGTCACAGATTGTGAGCCACCACGTGCGGGTGTGCTTGGGACCTAGGTCAGAGTCCTCTGCGAGAACACGTGTTCCTAAGTCTCGAGTCATCCCCCCACCTTACAGTTTTACTTCTTTTTTTTTTGTGGCATTGTCTCTCAATCTAGCCTCTGCTAATGAGGGTAGTAGTGGGTCAAAGGCGGAGCACATGGGCTGGCTGGCGCAAGATTTCCCACCCTTACTACATAACATTTCCCTGGAACATGGTCAGCCATTCTTCCCCAACCTTGACTTCTGCCTCAGAGAGCCTCAGGGTGAAAAGTCTCCGAGCAGACTGTCTTGGGCTACCTGTCCCTCTCCTTGGACTTTCTGAGACTGACCTGGTGCTTCCGGGGGGAGATCACCTTCATCATGAGTGCTACAAAATCTAGGACCCCGAGATGCTGAGGACCCTGTCAGGTCCCCGTTCCAGAGGTGGGGAGGGTGGGACTGTGGTTTCCTTGTTCCTTGGTTGCCTCACAGATCATCCCCAGCTTTGAACCTTTGCCTTTCTACCTCCCCGAGTCTCCCTCTGGTTATGTACCACCGCTTTCTGGGCAGGCACTGCCCACACATGTACTTCTGGAAAGAACAGTGGGAGGCACCTAGCCCCTCCCTGTGCCGGGTGTCTTCATCTGTAAGTGGGGGTATGGACTGTCTTCCAGGAGAGCTGTGGGCAGGCGAAGCTCTCAAATGCCCGTTAGTATAGTGGTTTGACATTATTGCAGCCAGTCAGTTGTAGCAGCCAACATTTTCCAGGCCTTATTGCAAGCCTATCTTAAAGACAGCCAGCCGCCTGTTTGCCCCTACAAAACCTCATGCTTCGGGGATAAGTTCTTATACTGCTTCATAACCGCCTGCTCTTTTCTTTCCCAGTGGGCGTCAGCCCCTTTGGACAGGAGGTGCTTGGTGTCTGCGGAGCAGAGGCCATGGAGAAATTGCACCTAGACCCTGTACTTTGTCCCTGAGCCCGTGGCACAGCAGGGTGGCCCAGCTAGCGCTAGACTTCTGAGCCATGGACACGCATGAGCCATTAGCCATGTTCTCCCTTCCCACATTTGCCTAGATATTGTTGGTAGAAAAGCCTCACTCTCCCCACCCACCCCCTTTTTTTGGTTTTTCAAGACAGGGTTTCTCTGTGTAGTTTTGGTGCCTGTCCTGGAACTCACTCTGTAGCCCAGGCTGGCCTCGAACTCACAGAGATCCGCCTGGCTCTGTTTCCCGAGTGCTGGGATTAAAGGTGTGTGCCACTGCTGCCTGGCACCCCCCCCCTTTTTTATGAGCAAAGCATCACCAGCTTGAGTCATGTCTCTCTCTTGCCTCCTCTGTATTTCTTATACCCTTGTCTCTTACCTGTCACAGCTGGCTTCAATACTGTCCTTTCTGGAAGAATAAATACAGGCTTGAATTTTCTTCTCTTTCATCAAGATATAACAACAACAATAAGGACAGGAAAAATACAGATACAAGCTCATTAATTGGTATAACATGAAAAACAGAGGCCAAGAACTAGATGTGGCACAAGCCACTCAGCACCTGGGAGGTGGAAGTGGGAGAATCAAGAGTTCAAGGCCAGCCTTGGGTGCATGAAACTCTGTCTCAACCTCTCCTCCCCAATCCTAAAACAAAATGAATGCCAGCCTACCCCACCTGACAGGAAGCACTTAGCCTGTTTCTGTGAGGCCCACAGGGCAGAGAGAGCAGAGTTCTCTGGGACTAAGGGAACCCAAGGTTCAAATCATAGATGCTTTCTGAGTTCTGAGCCTGTTTCCTTTTCAAAAGAAGGCGAGAGGCCTGGGAGACGGCTCCGTTGGTACAATGCTTGCTTCTCAAGCATGGGAACCTGGGTTTGACTCTAGCATTCTTGCAAACGCTGGGAGTGGAGGTGCATGCCTGTAACTTCAGCACCGAGGAGGTGCATGCCTGTAACTTCAGCACTGAGGAGGTGCATGCAAGTTGTCCCTGGGGCTCACTGGTCATCCAGCTTAGCCTAACCTGTGAGCCCCGCCACATCCTAATGAGAGACGCTGTCTCAAAAAAACAAGTGCATGGCCCCTGAGGAACAACAGGTGAAGCTGACTGCTGGCTCCCACATGTAAACCCACTTACATCCCCACAAGCCCCCAACCGGAGAAATGCCAGAATATACCTAATACAACTGTTGGCAGGGTTGATGTAGCCTCTAAAGCTTACTTTTGGTCCCATGTATCACACGGAACTGTTGTGCAGAAGGGGGAGGGGAAGGGAGGCCTCCTATGGCCTGCAAGGCTCTAACCTCTGATACCATGACATCAGAACTCCTCGGAGCTGCTTCCTCTTGGGCAGACAATGGGGTTTCTTTCCATAGGCCATGTTGGCATGAAGGGGAATCGACTGCTAAACCAAAGGTGACCTGTGACCTCTGGGCCAGGGCTGTTATTTCACCTACTTCATTTGTGTTTGGTTCAGTCCACATTACTTCCTGCTTACTTTTCAGGAGGGAGCTGGGGTAGGCATTTTAAAAACCAGAATTATTAATTTTATAAGTGTTTTACATGCATGCATGTATGTGCACCATGTGTGTGCCTCCTGCCCTTGGAGGTCAAAAGAGGGCATTGGATCCTCTGGAACTGTAGTTAGAAATGGTTGTGAGACACCACGTGGGTGCTGGGAATCAAACCAGGGTCCTCTGAGAGAGCAAGTGCTCTTAACTACAGAGGCAGCTCTCCAGCTCTCCATCTCAACGTTCTGATACATCTGTAAGAGGAAGGACAATGCTGGGTTCATATGGAAGAGCAAGGCGGGGCTGAGGACACAGCTCAGCAACAGAGCCTGTTTGCCTAGTATGGGAAACACCTCGGCGTCCATACCCAACACTGCAAAACAAAAGCAGGTGGACCCTCTCAAGGGAGGGGGGCAAGAGCTCTGCGTGGCAAGGATCCACTACTTCCTGGCTACACGGCCTCACAGTCACAGGATGCATGTATCCCAAGACTCTGCAGTGCCTTGCCTTATTATTATCTGAGATCGAAGGAGGAAGAAGTGGGAGGCTTCATCTATCTTTCCCAGGTCTCTAGGCAGGAGTGTGGGGGCCCCACCCCAGTGAACACAGGCAGCAACAGGGCCAAGGTGCAGAAAGAAAACTTATTTATATATAGTAAAATTAAAAAGCAGCATCTTTTTTCATAAAAGAAGCATAGTATGTGACATAAGTCAAACTTACAAAAAATAATTTCCATCTAAATCTATAAAATATAAGAGGAGGGTTGCAGTGAATAAGAATGAACATTTCTGATTTATTCAAAGTTTTGATCTAAAACCTCAATGAAATCTACCACCTTTATTACAAGGGGATTGACGGTTCCTGAATGGGAGAGACAAGGGTCAAGAAGGATGGCACTGGACTCCGCCGGAGAGTGACCCAGCTGGCTGAGGGTGTGGGAGTTTGGTCCAGTAGATGGCGGCCCGGCTGAAGGCGCACTTGGTTGAGCCAGGATGCTGGAGCTGCTGACAGTATAAACCTGCGTACGGAAACTAAGGGTGGCCAACGAGACGCACTATTTCAAATCAATGATGTCTTCCTCTGAGGAGGCCATGAGCTGGAAGGGGCTGCTGCCTGGGCCTGAGCTGCCCTCCTTGTCCAGCACCGAGGGGTCCTGATCAGAGCTGGCCAAGTGGTTATGGCCCTCAGCACTGGCTTCAGAAGCAGGACTTTCCAAAACTCCGGATGGGATCCTGGAAGAGAGAAGCTACTGTCAAGGTGTGTTGCTTGCTCTCCTGTTCTCTTGGGCTCAGTGCTGCCTTGGGCACTGATCCCCCATTCTTCTTCCTTTTTTTTTTTCTTTTTGGTTTTCAAGACAGGGTTTCTCTGTGTAGCCCTGGCTTTCCTACAACTTGCACTGTAGCCCAGGCTGGCCTTGAACTCACAGAGATCTCCTGCCTCTGCCTCCGGAGTGCTGTGTAACCACCGCCTGGCTGATCCTCCATTCTCAGCATTCACTCCAAGCCAGCCCTGTGCTAGACTCTTCCCTGACCTCCCATCAAAGTGGACCTTCTATCTGCCACTCTGTCATTTGTTTATTGTTGTTGTTGTTGTTGTTTTAAAAAGATTTATTTTGCCAGGTGGTGGTGGCGCATGCCTTTAATCCCAGCACTCAAGAGGAACAGGCAGGCAGAACTCTGTGAGTTTGAACCCAGCCTGGTCTACAGAGAGAGTTCCAGGACAGCCAGGGTGGTTACACAGAGAAATCCTGACTCAAAAACAAACAAACAAACAAACACTAAAAACCCTCAAAACACCTAACAATGAACAGATGTGTTTTATTTTACAAGTGTGGATCTGTCTGCATGTATGTCTGTCTGCATGTATGTCTGTCTGCATGTATGTCTGTCTGCGTGTATGTCTGTGTACTATGTGCATCCTGTGCTCTCAGGGGCTAGAAGAGGGCATTAGATCCTCTAGAAGTGGAGTCACAGATGACTGTGAGCCACCATGTGGTACTGGGAATTGAACCTGGGTCCTCTCGAAGATCAAACAATGAATGCTCTTAACGGCTGAGCTGTCTTTCTAGCCCCTCATACTGTGAGCTAGGGTCAGGCTGGCCTTGAACTCTAATCCAGGTCTGAACCATCATCCCTAGCCACCTACAGTTTTTTTTATATAATTTATTTATTTTTTTAATTTTATGTGCATTAGTGTTTTTCCTGTATGCATGTCTGTGTGAGGGTGTTGGATCCTGGAGTTAAAGACAGTTGTAAGCTGCCATGTGGGTCCTCTGGGGTAGTCAGTGCTCTTAACCACTGAGCCTTCTTTCCAGCCACTTATCTTTACTCTTGGTATTTTGAGACAGGGTCTCAATATGTAGCTTTGGCTGGTCTGGAATTCATTATATAGACTAGATTGGTTTGAACTCAGAGATCTATCTTTGTCCTCCTGAGTGGTGGGATTTAAAGTATCTGCCACCATGCTGGCTCTCTTTTTTAAAAAAAATTACCAAATGTGTATTTTATGTACATAATTGTTTACGGGCATGTATGTCTGTGTCTGGTGTGTCTGGCACCATCGGCTCCCCAAAGCTGGAGTTAGAGGCGGCTGTGAGCAGCCATGTGGGAGCTGGGAACTTGGGCCTCTCTGAGCAGCCAGTGCTCTTGGCCACAGTCATTTCTCCAGGCCCTTAACTTCAGAGCACGCTGTGGCTGGCCGAGGTCAATAGGGTCCCTACAGTTAGATCTGTTTCTCCACGTGATGCTGAGCATGAGTGAGGCTTGGCCCTTCCCACCAGACAGCCTGAGACCCTCTGTGCAGGTGGCAGGACAGTCCACTCTGCCACGCTTAACGGCCCGTGGACCCTCTGAAGGTCCAGACAGGGAGGGCTTGGTCATCTCCCTTCCCCCAGCTTAGTGCCAAAGTAGCTTGGACAGATGTTCCAGTCCTTCCAGAAGGGCGCATGCGCTGTCGCTGAAGGGACCACATCTGTGAGGCAACAAGCATCTGTCCACATGTGCTGAGCTGCCATTCAGAAGGGCTCTTCCTGCTCACGGGCCACCAGTTCCGGAAAGTGGCTGACCCTAAACTCTTACTAAGCAATCTTGTTTTTGTGAATCTTCATCAACCAGTGATCCAAAAATAGTCTCTTCGGAGAGAGGTCAGTGGGAGTGGAAGGGGGACAAGAAAGAGTAACTGGGGTGTGTGTGAGACTACGATTAAAATACATTACTACATACATCCTAACAGTTTCTCTCTAGGACTGGGTGTCGTGGTACATGGCTTTTCTTTTTTCTTTTTTTGGTTTTTCGAGACAGGGTTTCTCTGTGTAGCTTTGGAGCCTGTCCTGGAACTCACTTGGTAGCCCAGGCTGGCCTCGAACTCACAGAGATCTGCCTGGCTCTGCCTCCTGAGTGCTGGGATTAAAGGTGTGCGCCACCACTTGTGCAACATTCAGTCTGAGGCCAGCCTGGTCTACATGGTGAGTTAGGTTAGCCAAGGCTACATAGTGAACCCTTTTCTAAAAAGGTGTCTTTCTCTGTTGTTTCTCTCTCTCATGCACATGTACGCGAGCACATGTGTGTGTTTTATGCATGTTGGCCGTGTGTGTGTGTGTGTGTGTGTGTGTGTGTGTGTGTGTGTGTGTGTTGTGCATGTTGGCCGCGGCTCTAGCTGACTGTCTCTAGCCCCTCTGAATTCATTTAGTGAACATTAGCTGGACGGCTGATGGCAGTGTCCTCTTGTCTCAGCCCCATGTGTCAGCTGTTCTCTCTGGACCCTCAGTGTGGGGCTGGCTGCTGACGCTGTGGGGTGCTGGCCAGTCTCACTGGGCCCTCAGTGTGGGGCTGGCTGCTGGCGCTGTGGGGTGCTGGCCAGTCTCACTGGGCCCTCAGTGTGGGGCTGGCTGCTGGCGCTGTGGGGTGCTGGCCAGTCTCACTGGGCCCTCAGTGTGGGGCTGGCTGCTGGCGCTGTGGGGTGCTGGCCAGTCTCACTGGGCAACCACGCAGAGCAGGGCTTCTTACCTGTCACTGCTAGCTGACCTCACAGCCTCTGGCTTGGGGTCTCCTTGACTTTCTTCTAACCGTTTCCGGGATTTTGATTTGGCCCTTGGTGCTGCTCCATCTGACCTGGGTCCACCATCATCAGAGAGACCTGTGTCACAGAGGAGAACCAGAGGTCAGGGGTCATTACCACAGGGGACAGATTTGCCTTTTTAATTCTTTAAAATTTTAAAAGTTCTTTGAGAATTTCACACAGGATGTGTTTTGTTCAGATCCACCCTGGTTTCCCCCTCCCCGTCCAGTTTTCCTGCCCCTTTTATCCTTACTGGTACATTATTAGGCTTGACACAGTAGCAAAGATGACAGAGATATATTTTTGAATGGTTTTTCTGTTGGTGAACTCTATTCTCTCTGATTATAAAGTATATAGACACTGCAACACACACACACACAGTCTCAGAGAACTCTAACAGTGGCGAGGCCCCTAAAATCCTATAGTGTTCTCATAAGCTGCCTGTTCCCCCCTTAAAATGGCTTAGTCAGCTTTCTGTCCATCATCGGTGGGAAATGGTCCAAAATTCACTGGTGTAGATGTAATTATTATTGATGGATTCTAGATCTCTGCTGAAAGGGAGTTTAATTTTTTATTCCATTTATTTGTGTTGTGTGTTTGTATGGTGTGTGTGTGTGGAGAGGAGAGAACAACTTGAGGAAGTTAGTTCTCACCTTCAGATTTCAACCATGAGTGTCCTGGGCCTCGAACTCAGGTCGGCAAGCTTGACAGCAAGTGCTTGTACCGTCTGAAAGTCCTTAGGACACGCATGTGACAAAGTCTTTCTTCGTGCTAATTATATTACATAATTATACATAATTATATTCAGGAACAAGAAATTATGTCCAGGCAGCAAGATGGTCCAGTGGGTAAGGGCACTGGCCATCAGGCTGATGACCTGATCTCTGCCCCGCTGGTGGGAGGAGAGGACCGGGTCCTGCGAGTTCTTCCCAAGTGCCTGCCCAGTTTTGCCAAGGGGAAAGCCCGCTGATCGACTGACAAGCTGTGGGAACACCCCTGACGGCTGTTATTACCTAGCAGTTCCCTGCGGGTCCTGCTTGCTATTTCTTTAATTTCCATGCGCGACAGGGACAGGGAGTGAGTGACAGGGATGGCAGCGACGCCAAGGCCGATGGAGGTGGGCGGTGTGATGACCTTGGACACCAGGGGCGACTTCAGAGGCCGCTCAATGCTTCTGCCCACAAGGTTTCTGAGTGGAATCCTGTACAGATTTTTAGACTGAATTTCACCTGAAACACAATTTGGAAAAGACCAGAACTTTAGGCTCATGTTATTTACAACAGAACAGTTTCTGTCTTTAAAAGTTTTAAATGACATTGTTGAGTGTGTGTGTGCATGCACTTGCAGGACCCGGTCCTCTCCTCCTGCCAGCGGGACAGAGGTCAAGCTCAGGTCATCAGGCCTGGTGGCCAGTGCCTTTACCCACTGGACCATCTTGCTGCCTGGACATAATTTCTTGTTCCTGAATATAATTATGTGATATAATTAGCATGAAGAAAGACTTTGTCACATGCTGATGACGCCCAATGGCTCCGTGTGTCCTAGGGACTTTCTTTCTTTTGTGGGAATTTGATAAAGTACAGTTGTGCTTATACACGGAACAGGAGAGACAGGAGAGCGGGGAACTGCCCACCCGGGGCCTCATCTGAACAATGAGTGATAAAGATGACTGACGGGGCAAGAAATCAGGAGAAATGCTGTTCTTGGCCCCACAGGAGCCTGGCACTGGACACACTGTGCAAAACAGAGTGACACCTGAGTCTCTGGGGACGTGTGCAAAGCAGAGTGACACCCGAGTCTCTGGGGACGTGTGCAAAGGGAGAGTGACACCCGAGTCTCTGGGGACGTGTGCAAAGCAGAGTGACACCCGAGTCTCTGGGGACGTGTGCAAAGGGAGAGTGACACCCGAGTCTCTGGGGACATGTGCAAAGCAGAGTGACACCTGAGTCTCCGGGGATATGTGCAAAGCAGAGTGACACCTGAGTCTCCGGGGATATGTGCAAAGCAGAGTGACACCTGAGTCTCTGGGGACGTGTGCAAAGCAGAGTGACACCTGAGTCTCTGGGGACGTGTGCAAAGCAGAGTGACACCTGAGTCTCTGGGGACGTGTGCAAAGCAGAGTGACACCTAAGTCTCTGGGCTGCAGATTTAGCCGTGAAACTCACTGGCACTGGCACCCCCTGAGGAGAAACACATGATGCACTAGCTGGATGCACTCTGGATTATTCTTTTCTCCGTTGAAAGCGCTGTTTTACAGAATGGGATTCCTCCTATTTTTGTTTGTTTGTTTGGTGTGTGTGTGTGTACATATGTATATGGAGGCCAGAGGGGTGTGTGTGTGTGTGTGTGTGTGTGTGTACATATGTTTATAGAGGCCAGAGGGGTGTGTGTGTGTGTGTACGTATGTATATGGAGGCCAGAGGTTTCTCCAACTTACTTCTTGGGACAAGGCTTCTCACAGAACCTGGAACTTGATAGACTAGCTAATCAGCGCGCATACCCCAGGGATCCTTCCGACCCCAGCACTGGGCTTAGGAGTGTGTGCCACTGTGCCTGACCTTTTATGTGGGTGCTTGGGATCTGAAGTCAGGTCCCCATGCTTGCGGAGCAAGTGCAAGCAATTAACTGAATGAGTCGTTGATTCAGCCCCCTGCCTTTCTTTTCTTTTTAAAAAATTTTAATTTTAATTAATAATAATAACAATAATAATTATTATTTTGAAACAGGGTTTTCTCTATGTAGCCCTGGCTATACTGGAACTCAGTAGAGAGACCAGACTGGCCTTGAACTCAGAGATCCACCTGCCTCTGCCTCTTGAGTGCTGGGATTAAAGGTGTGTGCCATCATGTATGGCTTTTATTGTTATTTTAATATAAAGTTTCTTAAGATTTTTTTTTTTTGAGACAGGGTTTCTCTGTATAACTTTGGTGCCTGTCCTGGATCTCACTCTGTAGCCCAGGCTGGCCTCGAACTCACAGAGATCCGCCTGCTTCTGCGCCACCACCACCTGGCTGTTTCTTAAGAATTTTACCAATTCAAAGGACAAAGTTTATTTATTGGTTTATTTTTGAGACAGGTCTCACCACCTAGTCCAGGCTGGCCCTGAATGTGGGATCCTCTGTCTTACCAACCTCACAAGTGTTGGGAATGCAGCCAAGCAAGTTCTTTTTACTGGCTTTAAATAGTAACATCTTCAACAACTCTAACTGCTACTTCTCCTCCTCCTCATTTTTCTTTGTTGCGGGATTTTTCATCGTATTGCGACACTCTGAGCCTGTTAATAAAGTTAACCTTGAATCAGGGAGTGGAGTCAACGACCAGCTGACTGGAATTAGCCACAGAGATTTTGGAGGACCCAGGATACGATAAGATAGAGAGATAAGATAGAAAGGGAGGGCCTTTTTGATCTGGGCAGCGTGGAGAGGGTCAGCTGGTCCTTCCTCCGCTGCTTTCTTGCTCTATCAGGTTTTTACTCCCATATCTTACTCCCAAGTTTTTAGTGATAATAGAACAATTTAGATAAATGCTTCACCTCTTCATTTTTGTTTTCCTGAAACAGGGTCTCTTTCTACATAGCCTTGATTGTCCTGGAACTCACTCTGTAGCCCAGGCTAGCCTGGAACTCACAGAGATCTGCCTGCCTCTGCCTCTTGAGTGCTGGGATTCAAGGTGTGTGGCACTATGCCCAACCTGAATAGTAACTTCTTTAGCAGTGATTATGTCTAGCTCTGACAGGAAGCCAAAGGAACCATGATCCAGGGGCTCTATTAATAAAGCAGTAAACGAAGGACTTCACCTTCCCCCAGGGAAGAAGGAAACAGCAGAGTATCCCGGGCTGGAGGTGTCTGAGGAGACGTGTGGGCGCTGGCCCCCTTGGAGCTGCTGGCAGATGAGCCCTCATGCACAGCCGTGGCTGCGGTGAAGTATATGTCTGACTGGAAGGGAAGAAGAAGCGTTAGCAGCTGCCTTGTATCCCAGGCTCTGCACCACTGTCAAGACCGACTGGTTCCCAAGCCTGGAGGTGACTTCCTGACCTCCTCCTCAGAGCATGCAGCGCAGACCGGGGCTCATTCAGCTGGACTTTCCCAAGGATTTGCTCTCCTTATCTCTGCACTGACCTACACTAGCAGAGTCACTTGTCACACATCTGCAAACCCAACGCAACGCACAAACGTCCCCTCAGAGTCTCAGAACTGGGATGGACCTTGGGGACTCAGTCAGGCCCATTCTGCAGGGGAAAGATATGGACGTCTGCCTCATGGAGTCAGCATATACTCCAGCATGCCCTCGTGTGCTCACTTGGCAACAACAATGGGAAGACATCACATGTGTTCTTGAGAGCCAACTCTCAGGAAGTTTACAAGCCAGATCTTAAACATGGCCATCATTAAAAATCAAAAGTACAAATTTAGCTTTTTGTATGTGGTGTTTACCCACGTGTGTATGCAATATGCACATCAGTGCACCTGCATGGAGGCCAGAGGAGGAAGTCAGGAGTCCTGCTCCATCACTCTCCACTTGACTTCCTTAAGAGAGGGTCTCTCACTGAACCTGGAGCTAGGCTGGCAGCCGAAGTCCCAGCAATCCTCCTGTCTCTGCCCCTCACAGCACTGGGCTTGCAGGCATTGCTGTGAACACATCGAGATTTTTACGTGGGTTGTGGGGATTTGAACTCAGGTCCTCATCTTGCTCTGCAAGCACTTTTAACTGCTGAGCTCTCTCTCCAGGCAAATAGAATAAACTAATATTAGAGGCAAAGATCCTCAACAACACTCTTAACTATTTGGCTACATTTACTATTGTTTAGGCGCTCCTGCCTGGCTCCTGCTGACTCTTGTGTCAGCCACATCCACTGGACAGACACGCTGGACACTGGTGAGCTCTACCAGTAATAGCATGGATAAAAGTGGGTTGAGGGTTAGGATTCTGTACATGTGCAGCTCGGGGTCTTGTCTGGTGCCTTATTGCATCAACTGGCGACTGTGTCCCCGCTTTAAAAAGCTACATGCGGACCCCTACGTTCTCTCTCTGGCCTCTCTTTCTGTTTCCTCTCTACCAGGCTTGGATTCTCCGTCCTATCCCTTCTTCTTTCTAATATAGCCCATTCTAACTCTGGTAACCATGGCTCATGACTCTTCCGCCGAACAACCAGCGCTGTTTATCCTTTTATTGAGTCTAGGGGCTGCAGCTGGAGTAAGTTCTGGTTTAAGAGGTATGATTTGTTTCTGGAGAGATATATTTAAATACTTTAATTTCCTCTCTTTCCGTATTGCCTCTCCTTCCGTATTCTCCCCTCTCCACGTGATCTCTCTGTCTCTCTGTCTCTCTTCCTCCCCCTCTCTCCCAATAAAGCTCTAAAAAGGTTAAATTATATATATATATATATATATATATATATACACTTTAATTTTATGTGTGTGTGTGTGCGCGCGCGCGCGCGTGTGTGCACACGCGTGCGTGCGTGCGCGTGCGTGTACCTGAGTCTACATCTATGACCACATACGTACAGGAGTTCAGGGAGCTCAGAAGGACTGTCCCTTGGAATAGACATTGTGAGCCACCACATGGATGCTGAGAACTGAACCTGGGTCCTCTACAAGAACACTAAGGGAACTTAGTCCACAAGCTTCTCTCCAGCACGGAAAAACTGTTTAACACTCAATTACATATTAGACATTTTTTTTTGAGTCAAAGTCTTACTTTGTATCCTAGGCTATCTTGGAGCTCACTATGTAGTTCAGACTGGCCTCAAATGCATATCTTTCCTCCTGATAGCCCTACAAGTGCTGAGTTTACAGATGTGAGCCACACACCTAGCCACATGACAGATTTCTTGACATAACCTACTTGAACAATAATGAGTAGACTGTGGTAGGACTTCAACTTAGGGTGGAGTTGAACCTGTAGTTTGGTTATGGATACAGGTCTCAGCAAAAATTAGAAAGCATATCTTGTGAGAACTAAGTGGTTATGGGTTTTATTAAGATGAGCATATTTTACTGTTAACTGTAAACTGAAGCTGTGTTATATCAGTAAACTTACAGTCAATGTTTTAAACATATACCTATTTTGGGAGCACTGGTGTACACACTGGAGAGGACAGCCCGGTCCCTGTGCTCACAGCAGACATTGCAGCAGGGAGACGAGGAGTAGCTGCCTCCAGCCAGCACGACTAAGATTAAGACTGAGAAAGGGCCACAGGGAATGAGGCAGGGGCACTATCCTGGCCTGGAAGGGTGAGAGGAGACTTTGTGGGGTTCACTCATGGTGGAGCACTAGACAAAGACACTCCAAGATGTGGTCAGTTGGTGAGCCACGGTTCACAGGAAAAAACTCAAATTGAAGCTAGACAATGAGCATGGAGGAAAGTGTGGGCCCAGTGGGTCAAGGCACCTGCTGCCAAGCCTGACAACCTGAGTTTCCTACCTGGGACCCACACAGTGGAAGGGGGGAGCTGATTAAGGCAGGGTGTCCCCTGACTTCAACATGTGTGTTGTGCATAAGTACATACACATACAGTCATAGACAGACAGACACACACACACACACACTCCAAAATTAAAGATTAGGAGAAGAAGGTGCTATTTCACAGCTGCATTCCCAGGCTAACAATGACCAATGGCTCTCTGCCCAAGGCAGGGAGCTCTCGTGGCATTGGCTCCGTCCTACTTTTACATGTTCTAAGGACTCAACTGAGCTTGTCAGGTCTGCACAGCCAGTGCCTTCCATGCTGAGCCATCCCACCAGTCCTGAGGGAGCATTTGAAAGCTCAAGGAGGGCACACATGAAAACCCCTGATCAATCTTGTCAGCGCCCCCCTCCCTCCTGGCACTCTGACACAGAACAGTGGTCCTGGTGTGACAATCAGCAGCGTTTGCTCACTTGACACCTCTGGGTGCAAAGGCCATAAGACTGCATTCCACTCACCCTGGAGGCCACGAGCTGCAGCTGGGGCACAACTGCTGTGTGGACCAGGTTCCCATTCACCACCAGGCGGATCTCCATGGAGTCGGTGGTGAAGGCCAGGAGGTATGGGAAGGCGCAGACTGCAAGGGAACAGACGGGCCTGGTGGCTGGTGGCTGCAACTGCTCAGTCATCTTCACCACTCCAGAAACTTCCATCCCTCCTATTCCTGCCTGCTTCACATGGATAGGCCTGCCTCTCTGGTGCGCCCGCTAACCAGCTGTCATGGCTACGACCCTGCCTGATACCCCATTGCCTGGTCTTCTGGTGGCTCCGCTGCCCAGTCCTGGGGGACTTTCCCCACATTGTCCAGACTATAGGTTGACCCCCTTCAGCACGTGACCTGGAAACTTCCCTCTACTCTCCCTCCTGGCTCAGCCTGGGTGTCCCGCATGTCACCCCATCTCTGCACCTCTGGCTTTGTGTCACAGGCAGCAGTGTGTCCTCCTTCAGAGTGTCCCTGACTTGGATGCTCTGTTCTCTGTTACAGCTGGAGCTCCTCACAATGCTGTGGTGACATGCTGACTTCAGAGTGTCCCTGACTTAGATGCTCTGTTCTCTGTTACAGCTGGAGCTCCTCACAATGCTGTGGTGACATGCTGACTTCCTGCACCGAGGCTTCCATTATACCTGTGTAGGCGGACTCTCTCAGGGCTCAGCACAGGTGACCTGTCCATTTGGGGGTGTCCTTGGTGACTCATTCTCCTACATGAGGCCTCTTGCCCTGACCTCTCCAGTGCTTGCCTCAAAGCCCAGGTCAGTTTCCATTCCTTCTTTTGGAAGATCTCATCTGTCCTCAAAGCCTGGCCAGGCACCAGCTTCAGGTCTGCTCTCTCAAAAATCTGATGTGGGTCTTTCAGCAGATAGGTTTTTATTATTGTTTTGTTTTTTAGACAAGTTGGCCATGAATTTGCCAGGTGTCTCTGCACATCTTATGAACCTCTTGCCTCTATTACCCAAGTGCTAGGCTTACAGGCCTGTGCTACCACAGCCTGCACAGCAGTGAGGAAAAAAGTCCTAACCGGAGCACTCTTGGTCTCAGGGCGACTCTGATTCCTACTGTGCTCTGTGAACTACTCATATCCCGGCACTTGTTTTCAAGATTTTTATACCCTACTATTTGTAGTGTTGGGAATATAATCCAAGGCTTGTGGATGCCAGGCAAGCACTGTACCATGGAGCCATATCCCAACATCTGGGAACTTGCTTTTACCTTTTTTTTTTTTTTTTTTTTTTTTTTTTTTTTGAGATAAGGTTCTCTCTGTGTAGCCCTGATTGTCTGTAGACCAGGCTGGCCTCAAACTCACAGAGATCCACCTGCCTCCGCCTCCTAAGTGCCAGGATTAAAGGCGTGCGCCGCCGCTGCTGCCGCCACCACCACCTGGCTTTGATTTTGCTTTATTAAAATTACATTTTAATGTGTATGTGGTGGTGGGTGGGGGTGCACATGTGGAGGTCAGGGACAACTTGTAGGAGTCAGTTCTCTCCTTCTAGCATATGGGTCTGGGTCATCGGAACTCAGGCCATCAGACTTTCAGCAAGTATTTCTGCCAGCTAAGCCATCTTGCCAGCCCCACCCTGGCATCTTAGTGGCAGGTGTTTTGCTGGCCCCTGAGGCTCTGGACTTTCAGCATGTAAGAACAGCACTGATATCTGTGCTTCTCCCCAAGCCAGTCAGTGCACTGGCTGGAGCTGGCTTGTGAGTTTTAGAAAAGGCCTGCCAGGGGATGACAAATTATATTTCATTGCTTTCTAATGTCATGTGCCTAGGAATGAGAAGAGCCAGGGGGACATAAGAATCTAAACGGGGAGCATAAAAATTATCCAACAGCAGAGTATTTGAAGAATCTCCATGCCCCAAAATGTGTGCTAGTTTTGGAAGAAGCCCTAGTTGCCCACAGGAGACCAAGCCCTGTGGTGGTTAGCCAGGGGCAGGGAGCCACAGAAAAGGTTTTCCTTACCAATTGCATATGGAGCCTGGTTCCAACAGAACTGGAAATCCGATGCCGAGGGTTGAAGCAAAAAAGAGCCACCATTAAAGGGGCAAACCTTTTTATAGATGCAACTGTCTGCAACAAAAACAATCGCAACATGTTTTGTTAGAGACGACACCCAGATCCCTGCATCCAGAGAAAGAGGGAACAGGCACCGGGCAGAATCCTCCAGCTGGGTCTCTGGACCCAGGCTGGACTTGGATTTGTAGCAATGCTCTGGCCTCAGCTTTCCAAGTGCTGGACTGAAGCGTTAGTCACCACACTCAGCCCTCTCTGCCAGGTTATCACAAGCAGCCACTGCCACCCTTGGGCCAGAGGCTGAGGGTTGTGAGGCGGTCGCAGCAAGAATGACATTGGCACCACGTATGCTAACAGCTGCCACCTGGAGAAAATACACTGTGTGTCAAGCATGGCGCTGTGAGAAGACGGTCCATTTAATATGCCTGGCTTCAGAAGGGAGATGCTGTTACCTGTAAGGTCACTCTGCCTATGAACTTGAGGTTGGGAGAGGTGAGGCAGTCTACCCTGAGTCCCATAGCTCCACCTGGGGCGGAGTGTTTGAATAAAGCTAGGCAGGGCTGCAAAGGGAACTTTGCCTTATCATCACGCCAGAGAAAGATTCAGAATGGGCAGCCCAGGGGCGGACGAAGCCTTTCTACAAGGCAGGTCACCCTTGAGCCTTACCCACCACAAGCACGACACGAGTTACATGTGCCCTCTGTGATGGCCATTCTTGGTTGTTAGCTTGACTACATCTGGACTCAACTAAAACCCAAACGGCTGGGCACACCTGTGAGGGACTTTTGCTTCATCATTTGAGGTGGGAAGATACACTTCTAATGTGGATCTTTGAGGTGGGAAGACAAACCTCTAATTTGGGCCACATCTTCTGCTGGCAGCCTCTATAAGGAGATGGAAGAAAGAAACTCTTTCTCTTTCCTGCTTGCTCTCACTAACACATCCATTCCTTCACTGGCATTGGAGCCTACTTCTTTGAGATTTAGGTTAGACATAGACTGAAGAACATCAGAGACATCCAGCTTCACGGACTGAACAACTATTGGATTCTTGGACCTTTCATTCATAAGCAGCCATTGTTGGATTAGCTGGACCACAGCCTGTAAGTCATTCTAATAAATGCCCTTTATATATATATGATATATATATATAGTATATATAATATATAATAGATTAATGAGAGAGAGATTCATTCTCTAAGTTCTGTTACTCTAGAGAACCCTGACTAATACAACTTCCTAACATGTTTCTTGAGAGCATGAACCATGTGTATATCCCCTTGCTGAACTTCAGCTATGTTAAGGCCAGTTTAATTCAGCTACCTGGTCCTGGTCTATTCTGATCTCTGAACATTAGTGTATATGGCTCAGACCTTCACAAAGTAAGAAAGCTTTTGTAGGGACAAAGTTCCCTTTCATTATAGAAGCTGTTTAAGCCTTCCCACACACTTTAAGAAAATGAAGATAACAACTATATTTGTTACATATGTGTGTTTTGAGAGAGGGTCTTGCCATGTATCCCAGGCTGGCCTGGAACATATAATCCTCTTGACTCACTCTGCTGAGTGCTGGTATTACAAGACTGTGCCATCATACCTGCCTTAAAATTATTTTACTCAAAATTTTACTTATTTATTTTTATTTTGTGTGTATGAGTGTTTTGTCTGCATGTATGTCTGTGCACCACATGTGTGCCTGATGTCTGTGGAAGCCTTAAGAGGACACCAGATTCCCTTAACCTGCAGTTATAGGTCGTGAGCTGTGTGGGTGCTGGGAACTGAACCTGGGTCCTTCTCAAGAGCAGTCAGTGTTCTAACCACTGAGTCATCTCTCCAGTCTGTTTTTAGTTGGGTGGGGGTGGGGAGAGCCAGTTCTTTCCCCATAGATTTTTTTTTTTTTAAAATAAAGTCACAGGATTGCACTCTTAAGACCCACTGTTTGGAAGAATGCTTCCGCTAAAACTTGTGGATGACTGTCCCTTCGAGATGACTCAGAGTGAGAGCTGCTGTCCTGCCTTCTCTGGACTATTCCCTGTTAAGTCTTGAATTTTGAAGATGACACCCTCCAGATAAATTTTCATGTTGATAACTGGGTTTATATATACAAATAATTTATATTAAGTATAAATTATTTATCAAAGTATCTGATCTGATCTATGAGCTATAACCAGAATTGCTACCCTAGAAATTGATGGTTCTAGGCTGAAAAAAAGTTTTTCATTTTAGTTAGCCCTTACCCAGGAAATGATCTCACTTCCATCTGTTTAAAAATAACTTAAAAAGAGATTTACTTATTGTATGGATATGAGTGTTCTGCCCGCATGTACGTCTGTGCGCCACATGCAAGCCTGGTGCCCTCAGGTCAGAAGAGGGAGTCGTGTGCCCTGGAACTGGAGTCACAGATGGTTGTGGTTGCCACGTGGGTGCTGGAAACTGAACCTGGGTTCTCTACAAGAGTGACACATGCTGGTAATCCCCCCATTAGTCCTTGAAATGCTAGAAATCAGTATCTAATACATTTGCTCTGTCCAAAACCCATCCTGCTAGGGACCCAAACTAATCTGAGTTATGTGAGTCCAATTTATGCTGATTTCATTAACAGCAGGGGGTGGGTGGGGAGACACAAAAAATTACAGGTTAAAAGCCAGGGCTGGTGCACACCTTTAATCCCAGCACTCTGGAGGCAGAGGCAGAAGATCTCTATGAGTTCAAGGCCAGCCTGGTTGACATAGAGAGTTCCAGGTCAGCCAGGGGTACACAGCGAGACTCTGGTAAAAGAAAAGTTACAGGCTGAGCCCCTAATCCAAAAGTTCTGAAATCTAAATTGACCTAATATCTGACACTCTCTGAGTGCTGACAGGTGTAAAATCCCAAACCTTACCTCATTTGATGGGTCACAGCCCAAATCTAGACACTCTTGCTGGGTGTTCTGAGTATGCCTTTGATCCCAGCATTGGGAGGCACAGGCAGGTAGATATATGTGAGTTAGAAGCCAGCCTGGGCTACATATTGAGTTCTAGGACAGTCAGAACTATGTGAGAACCCATCTCAAAACAAAAATAAAAATAAATAAATAATTCAGATACACTAAAAATAACTAACTCATGAAATTACTTCCTGGCCTTATGTAGGTGTCTATGAAATGTAAATGAATTTTGTGTTTAGACTTGGGTTCCATTTCCAGGATGACTAGTTATGTATGTGGAACTATCCCAGAGTCTAAAAGTCACAAAATCTGAAACACTCTGAGCATAAGCACTTCAGATGAGGGACATTCACCCTGTAATAACAGAAGATGAAATCTGGTACTGAGGTCAGGGGTCAGAGGTAAACCCTGAGGAAGGCAGGTCACGTCTCCAAGCCTCCTCTGCCTTAACTCTACATGGAGGAAGGAAGCAGAGCCTGCTGTGGGCCACTGTAGGTGAAAATCTGACCCGGGATTACCTGGCACACAGTAAGGGCCTGCTAGCTGGATGCCACCATCCTCACCCCACACCCTGGAAGCAGGAGCGTGGTGGCAGCTCTGATAAGCACTGAGGGCCACAGCCAGTGGTGCAGGTAGGGATGTGGATTTTAGATGCTCCCTGGTGTGATGATGTACGCAGCAAGGCTCATCAGCTCAGTCTAGGGGAGTAGGGAGATCCCATTCTAGCACCCCGAGAAACGGGCTGTTTTGTGCTCGAGCAGACAGCTCCCTACTTACAGTTGTAGCATAGGAGCAGGCCGGCGTCCCCATCTTCATACACATCAACAGCCGCGACAAAATTAACCTGCAATGACAGCAGCAGCGTGGTGCGTGGGGTGGGACACGCAGAAGAACCCCAAGCCTCGCGTGACTCGGCAGGGCCTCGGCCCCAGGGTGCCGCAAGGCCCTTTGTGCTTCACCAGTACCCACAGTGCACGGGGCCTCCGTTACAACGGACTGAGGTTTCCCATCTTTGCTTCCTTTCCATTCTGGGTGGAACTGTCTAGAAGGTCTGAATCCAGCTGTGTTCCCACATGCTCTCATTTACCCAGAATGCCCAGGTCCACGGGGTGGTCCTTTGTGTCACTCACTCCATCTCACACCGACTCTCAAGTGGACAGCACTGTGCTGTCTTACAGGAGAGGAAAGGAAGTGTGTGAGGAGCCGGAGCCCCTCGGCTGTGGACTGCTCTTCTCCTGCGCCTTCAGCGAGGCTTCTCCCGCCTCTCGGGTCACCCAGTCTGTCTCCATCTGTCTGTCTTTCCCATGAAGGCAGCGTAAGGCAGTCGAGTAGGTCGTGATATGCTTGACCCTGGGTCACCACTGTCCAGATTTGAGACAAGGGTGCTCAGCCTGGGCTGCAGCCATCCCTTGTCCTTCTGGGGTCCGGAAACTCTGTCCTTGGACGGCAGCTTCATGTGCTCCAGGCTAAGGAGCATATCACATGATACAGATGTACAGCATGTAATTTTATTATTATTATTTTGAGACAAGGTCTCATGTGGCCCAGGTTAGCCTCAGTTAGTATGTAGCCCAGGCTAACCTTGAACTCATGATCCTCCTGCCTCAGCGTCTCAAGTCAAGAACTAAAGGCACGGACTTCCACATCTCACTGGAGGATGCAATTTTAAAGAAGCCACACCGTGGCATCTAAAACTAGCAGTCAGCCTCTTGCTTTCTCTTACTCCCAGTCCACTCTACAAGCCAGCTCACCTTGCTGGCCTCCACGTGGTGCAGCCTGAAGGCCTCTCCTGTGCTCTCGTTTACCACGTCGAACTGATGCCGATAGGCCACACAGATGAGGTTGTCACTCTCTTCGCTTGGCCCGTCCACTAAGGTCATCACTGCTGGGGAGTCACACAAACAGATTTCCTGTGGGGTGAGGCAGAGTAGGACACAAGTTAGGGCACAAGAGCCATCTTCAGACAGCCTCTCCTGCCTGTCCCCCCTTCTACAGGGGTCCGGCCGCCTGGCCAGCAGAGCTCTGCTGCACACACAGGGGTCTCGCCAGACTCCTCCTTCCTGTTCCGGAAGGGATGGAGGCCAGGAAGGAAGGGATTTCACAGTCTGACTTCACTGCCGAGTGACTTTCGTCTCCACTGTCCCGTGACTCAGTAACAGCCGTATCACTGCTGACCGCCTTGTTGGGAGCGTCACCTGCGTCACCTATGCCCAGCGTCTGCACTGCCCTTGCACCAACCCTGGCATGGGGTGTGGTTGGTGCTCTATGGAGGAAAACACTGTGGCTCCCAGGTCAGGTTGCTTGCTTATGGTCACAACGTTTATATGTGGTAAAGCTATGATTTGAACTCCGTGACTCTGATTTCAGAGCTCACACTACCTAACTACTCTACATAAATATTCATTATGGGTGGTAACGAGTCTTGAGAAGGCAGACACTTAATTAACAAAATGTTAACCTGGTTTAGTGTAACTCTCAGAGTTCTGTCCCCAGAACAGCTGCACAAACCTATGTGCATAATTCAGGAGGCCTTAACCGAGCAGCGAAAACCCTTCTCAGTCTCCTAGTGCTACACTTGGCTCTGGTGGCCAATCCGGGGACACTGCATAGCTTGACGAGCTATAGCTGGTTTGTGTTTTGAGACACAGTCTCACTATGTAGCTCTGGCTGTCCTGGAACTCGCCAAGTGGACCAGGCTGGCCTCGAACTCACAGAGATCTGCCTCCCGAGTGCTGAGAGTAAAGGTGTATCACCACACCCGGCCTCAGTGTGTATTTCTGCCAGCCATCAGGTATTTGCTTGTCAACTAGAGGGCGAGCTTGTGGGAAGAGAGACTT